>NW_008795244.1:349679-401569 GCF_000699145.1 Aptenodytes forsteri | reverse complement strand
ATCTGCAGAGGCCGCTGTGAGGGGGGCGGCAGTGCCGGGGGGCCCTCCGGAGCCTTCGGCCCTGCCCTGCATGGGAGCCCAGGCCCAGCACCGCCCGCTGCGGGAGCCATGAGGGTGTACCCCCTCAGCCCTCTGGAATGGTCAGCCATCAGTGAGGCGTACCGACACCCTTTGGGCCTCTCTAGCCAGGTTTGGCCAACAACCTTGCTGGGCAAAGGTGAGCATTGAGAGGTCTGCTGCAAATTACCCAGGAATAAAGCAGAAAGCCAGTTTATCATTGCATCCATATGGGAAGAGCAGGAGAGGAAGCAGCTCATGGCGCTTTGAGGACTTGCCGTAAGAAACATTGCCCTCAGCACCCAGCAGCCTAAGGCATGGAGCAGAGGACACCTCAGCACAGCCATCGCAGAGGCACCACCAGTCCCCTGGAAGGTATGCACAACTGTACACGCATGGAAAGCCACACTGGCATAGCTTGGCCAGGCTGGCAAACAAGCAGCTGCTTACATTAGAGGTGCAATGGCAAAGTTTCTCACATCTGTATGCTAAAGCCACTGGCTGGTCACACCACCCTAAACACCCATGATGTGGAAGATAAGGATAACTCATTTTATATGGTTTCATTACGGTAGAAACTTCTGTTTGATCCTAACAGTGATGCAAGATCTTTGAGTGTTTGATGTCTTTATCAAAGGCCAAGTTTCTGGAGTAATGGTGTGAAGAACTTGGTTCAGATTTTAGAAGAGGAAGTTTCTAGTCTTCATGGTTGAGGAGCAGCATTTAAAAGGCTTAAAGAACCTGCTCCAACTCCCAAACCTCAGAATCCAGAATACAAAAATAAAATGTATTCATTATAAAACCTTTTGAATTAAGAGTTAAACTTGCTATTTGTAGATGACACATAGACCCTTGATTTTTTCCAGGGATTAATGACTACAGCCTCTGAAAACCAAACAGAAGGCTGCTGTGTTGTAATTCTTCCTCAAGTACCATCCCATAGCCTAGTATCCCACAGACCCACAGTACAGACCATACCAGATCTTGATAAACCAGTCTTTATGCAGTGCAGTGTAAAAGAACAACATTGAATGAAAGTTTTGTACCACATAATCATAAAGAGGAAAAAAGATTGTATAGTTATTCAGTTACATTGTGGTAAAACTAAGAGTTAATAACTGCTTGATAGATTTATATAATATACAGAAGTTGCTTTTTAACATACACAAAATATAAAACTAATTATCAACAAAAGTTCAGTTTTCCCCTCCCCCCAAATAAGGGCAAATTTATTTCTGTACATGTAGTGTAAAAAAAGTGTAAGACTGCTAACAGTTGTAATTCAAATGATGATTTCAGGTATATACAGTATTTCCTTCATTACTTCGTACTGCAAACAAGGGCACAGAAGAAAGGCAATCTCCGTGAATACATGATGCTGTAGTGCCAGAATTTTTAAAGCAACTGAAAAGCATTTCTCTAGAATGTTTTGCGCTGTTGTAACTTCTCACCTCATCCTTTCCTTTGCCAATAAAATACCGCTATTAGGCATTTACTAGCCTATCAAGTCTGAAGTCCCAAAAAAGGAAGATTTGCATAACTATATTGGACAACTCTTCCCCATGTCATGGTTGGATGTGGAACTAAGGATGCTTATGTTTGGTCACAGGAGCTGAACTTTGTTGTCTCACACAAAAGCAAGATTGCAGAGGCTGCGGCAACAGGGACTCCAGCTGAGTTTTGGCAGAAACAGGAGGTATCACCTTGCAGAGCAGCCAGCTAGGCTCTTGCCTCTGTGACCACCTCCAGCTCCTGCAGAGTTCCTGCCACTTGGTGCCATACTGCTTTACTAAGCAGCTGTCCAAGTATAGTTCATCCCTGTGCAAAGCAACAGTGACCAAAGCAGCCCGTGTGGCGGTGTGTGCAGGAGCCCTGCTTGAGACGGAGCTGTGAACCTCTGCAAGCCGTGGTCGGGATGGCACTGTAGGTCTGGAAGTGCTGGGGTGGCTTATGGCCCTATGCACTGCCCCACATGGATGGACACATACCGATCTGCACCAATACACAGGCTTTCCCTGCCCTAAGCCTCACCCTTAGGTAGAAAACACCTTCATTTTTGTCATGTGAAGGATGTGCTTTTGGGAGAGAATAAGACACACAGGTCCCAATTACCTCCAAAAGAGGCAAGCTAGACCAGCACCAGATCTAGTATGACCTTCTGTACTTCATAGGCCATTACATTTCACCAGTTTTCTCCTGCTCAGTATTGTGTATTTGACTAAAGCTTATCTCCCACAGTCACCCAAGCTGGGTCAGAAGATAGGACAGAGAAGTCACCACTTCTGTTCCTCTGGTTGCTCACTGACAACAATAAAATACGTACTTAACACTCCGATTTGACCTTATTTCACTTCAGCTTTCCAACAGTGGTTCTTATGCCCTTCACTGCTAAATCAAAAACTTAAAGTATTTTACATGCTAATCAAGTCACTGCTTAATCCACTTTTTGATAAGCCAAGTAGATCAAACTCTTGAAATTCATTAGACATGGCATTTTCTTCACCCCTCAGACAATTTTACAATTTTTTTCTAGTCCTCTCAAAACATACCAATACCTTTTACAAATTTGGGCCGCAAAACCATTTGTAGCATTTCAATAGCATGCAGGAGCAGTGAGTAAGAAGCAAGGTGATTTCCCCCCCCCCAGGATGCTGCCTTGCTCAGACAGTCATGTGTAAGAAATCTGATCAAGAATCTGTTGTGCAAGGGTGTTAAACTTTGTGAAACTCTACAGTGAGGTCAGGTTCACCAACCCTTCCCTGGATTCTAGATTTAGTCTCTGTGGTTTAGGTTCAGGCAAATCCTTGATTGCTGGGTATGGAGTACTTAGGAGAGCTGTCTCTTAACTGTAAGCACTGAACATATATAAGTTATGGCAGGACACAAAATTCTCAAATGGCTAAAAGAAACCCTTATCTTCTAGACTACAAGGCCAGGAAAATTAAAATCTTGCTCTTAGTCCCCCACAGCCTTCAGGCAGCACATACTATCTTTTAACTCCCTGGCAACAAGAAATATCAGTAATCCTGATTCAGTCAACAATTCATGAACACCGACGAAGTTCCAAAGCCTAATAACAGACAGCAGTGCTTCACCCTGGTGGGAGGAGGACCAAGTCGTTACTGCTGCATGTTAGCTTGCAGCAGCAGCCTCAAATGATCCTCATCTCTTGACAGCTTTCTGGCTTTCTAACATCCTATTGGAAACTTGAATACTGGTAGCAAAGGCTGAAACAGGGACGATGAAAGTAAGAAACTCCTTAGAGCTCATGCTGTGATCGTATCACAGGCTCTGTTATTCTTATCTTCCTCCGCTGAATCTGCCATGTCAACTTCAAGAAGTCATCCACGGCCTTAAGATATTCCACCGACCCTGAGCACTCATAATCTGCCCTAGAACTGAATACTGAAAGCTGCAAGCTTACTGTTCTTACACTGCTGTACTAATATTTACCAAATACCATTCATGAGCACAAATTTTTCATTATCAAGAAGCTCTAAACATCCTGAAGGACTTAATACCCATAAATCTGACTGATAACCTTTCCACAAAGCTGGCAGGATATAAGTGACTTACACTGGCCAATAGTGTATGATCAATGCCTTTGTCATTCCCCACAGACGTCTATTTAACTCCTCAAACACGGAGTAGTCAGGCAAATCCTGAAGATTCCTGCTTGTGGCACATCAGGTTATGCAGCTACTATTCACGGCCAAACCTCCCCATTCCTGTGAAAGTCCACAGAGAAGCTGCCCAAAGGCCACCTCCAAGTGCATCTCTCTGAAGCTAATAATCACAGCTCAGCACAAATTTAGGCCAAGGCATAGAGATGAAGCGGTTTTACTGGCAGTGATGAATTGGTCTCCTCCTCTCAGTAGGTAGGAGGGAGGCATCTGTTCTCATTCTCCAGAGTCACTTCATGCTTAAACTTTTAACCCTGGGATCCCACTGCCTTCCATACAGGAATTGGCAGGATAATACACTACGAGGCTTTGAATGCTTTCTGAAGGGGGACATCTATTCCACAGTAATGGGACCGTGTTCCTCCACTGCTGGACCTTTCACTTACAAGGTCTCATACCAGTCAGCGGACAGACATCTGGTGATAAACACAAGTGCCAACAATGTAGAGATGATGCACAAGCGGTCAGTTCAGGCAGTAACTCGCAAGTATTTCTGGATGCACTGTTGACACTGAGCTCTCACTTACCAGTCTGAGTAATACTTTTCATCATCTCCAGGTGACTTCTTACCATTTCTGTCCCATTCTGGTGTATGACTTGACTGCAATTATTCATGCCTTCATCACCTCTCAGTTGAAGTACAGCAATGTGATGCAGCTGGGAAGGAAGCTCACAGCACTTCAGAAACTCCAGCTAGTATACAAGACATTGCAGAACATCACCTCAGCAGCACCGGTAACCATCCTGGACTCTACTCAAGTTCCCCGTAAAACAAAATCAAGTGCAGGGTTCTCACCTTCCTAATCCTCCGTGCTGCAAGCCCACTGTAGCCAAAAGGCTGGATGAAGAGTATTGCTCACACCTTCATTACTGCCAGTCAGTGGAGGGGTGGTACGGCTTTGTGGCCAAAAAGTAGAACTGTCTCAAGGTCAAATCTGAGGATATGGAATCAACCAAGAAGTAAATATCATTAATAAATGTGTTGTCAATTATTGCTCCATGTGAAGTGTACCTTTCTTGGGCTTTGCTTTCTCTACTACAAAAAAATAGAGCAATGTATATGTAAAAGAGGATGGGCAAAAGTCCCACTTAGCAGAATAGGACACTACTGCATCCATATTTTTTTCCTGAGGAGACGCAGACTAAAAAAATAACCTGGTAGATGTTAGTCATTTTGCTTAATGCACTCAGATACTTTGGCGATAAATGTGGTAGGAGAGCTTGTACAGAATAGAATAAATGGCTTCAGTGAGGTACTGTCAAAACAGTAAAAAGAAGATATGTTTCCTATTAAAATAGAAAGGGAGTAAAAGCAAATGTGTTTTGAATGAGGATGGCTGATATTAGCGATGCTAAAAATAAGGGGAAGCAAAGGGGAACACAGCCCTTACTCCACTGCCAAAAGAAAAAGGAAAATTTTTCTGTCTCTAAGGTGAAATTACTTCCCTCCCCAATCTCCTCTTTGCTGGTTAGCTAGTTGGGGTTGCACCATGAAGGACATCACTGGCAGAAAGGTTTCCCAGTTCCTGCGGTACTACGCCTTCCACCACTCCCCCAACAGGCAGCACAGCCCCAGAACTTCCACTGAGAAGATGGTTCCCGTTTTATAGTATTTTGCGCAATCGTCTAGGTTTGTTCTTGGTTTGTGTCGTCCCCCCCACCTCCAAAATTCCTCTTTGCAGAGAGGATCAGGAGAAGATTTCTTGGCATTGCCAAGACCAAGCAGAGAAGACAGCCAGTACCTCCCCCCACAATTGTCTTTTCCTCTATGCCCTCAGTTCATCAAACCCAAATGGCTTTGTCATCTTCTCTCCTCTTCCATAAAGGTCTTGGTACCAGAAAAAGGAATTCAGGTGAAAACTGATGGGAGGCTGCAGACTGCTAGGAGATTAATAGGACAGCATGGAAATAGGGGAAGGAAACAAACCCTGAATACTGTAAGAGATCAATTAATTAATTCATTGGGCAGAATTAATGAATGTTTGTGCTCCCATATCTGTCCTTCCACTGCAACTGAAGAAGCTCATATATATCAAATAGAGGGGAATTAAATGGGCTATAAACAGATGCTGTCTGTGCTCAGGCAATGAAATTTACCCTCCACATTTAATACCAGAAGTAGAAGAATTGTTGCTTTTGCTTTCAAAAGCTGAGAGAAGACAGGCTGAGCAAAGAGGGACAAGGTGCAGAGCAGGCATTCCGTCCCTGCTTAGCTTCCTTGTAGTATTATTAGGAACCTGTTTGTGAGAAATGCATGAAACACTTAGCTGTGCTGTGAAGGATGCACTTCCTATCCCTTCAAAAGTTCATTTGGGAGGCTGTTAGTAAGTCTTTTCACTCTCATGAATGGATGAGAACACTGCTATTGATTCCCAAATCATGCATGTAAACAGATAAATATAGCAATCCAGGCAGCCCCACCACCCAACAGACTAGTTTGCCTAGAAAAGATCAACTAGCTTTCCATATGAAAAGGGCAGTAGCTTACTAAACCACTGAAGCTCAATTTTATTAATTTTGAAATCTTCTGAAATGCAATGTAGTTTTTAAACATAGCCTACTCCTATGCAGCCCTAAAGCAAAGCCAAGGATGGTACACAACCACAGGAATTTCTCATGCAGGTGTAGCTTACAGCAGTCAGGATGTCAGGAGATGGGAAGCAGTGGTGGCATGAAAGGTTTTGTCATAATCTAAAGCCAATGAGGATAACTCCATGGATGACTTCTCCTGAAATAAGTTTGAAAACCAGAATACGTTGGTTGAAGGCAACAGCAGAAGTAACATTACAGCACTTCCTGGGATGTGAGGCTGAGGTGGCTCAGACTCCCATTTTTCTCTCTAGAGTGGGTTCTAAGAGGAAGGCTGGGCATCAGGGGAATTCTTAGTCCTGGGGATCATCACAGACATTAGCTGGGAAGCGCTGGATGCCCTGTAAAATGTGTAACAGAGCAGAAAAAATATCAGCAGGAAGGTGGATTATTTCGTGCCCTCTTTTGGAAAAGCTGGGTGTTCCCATTGATTGAGCTCAAGGTTGAACAGCTTTCACAACAGCCCCCAAAGGTACCACCTTAATCCCTGCCCCCAAGAGATCAGGTATTGGTTTTAGCAGGGAGGACAGGACAAGACTGTTTCTTTGAGGCAAAGTACTGAGAAAGGAAGAAGCTTACATCTCTTAGCTAGCGTGCTGTAGCTTCTCCACAGCCTTGGTTGTGTACACTGATCAGTACATGCACTTCACTCCTCTTCCTCCCCCTCAGCCACCCGGTATTAATTGACAAGGCTGTCAGACAGAGCTGATTCATTCAATCGAGCCTTTTATGAATATCTAAATCCCTGGGAGGGTCAAAGTGGAAGTGGGCAAAGCTGACACTTGCAGAGAAACCTGCTGGTGAATAATTCTAGTCCTCACTGTGAGGACTCACTGGCTGGCAGCCTGAAACCCAAGTGTTGATGCATCCAGCCCAGTTTATAAAACTGTAGGAGGGAGGGCTGGTCTGTTGGCTAGATGCTGATGAATTCTGTGAAAAAAAAGCCGCTAACAATATTTTTTCAGCTCTTGTCTTGCATAACAGCTAAGGCTGGAAGGTCCTTGTATTTTATGAAGGAACCAGCTAAAGTTCCATCTAATAAACTGATCTGATCACAAGTAATACATGTAACAGATAGAAGAAATTAAGTCCTGACATTAAAGCTAGCATTCTTCATCTGTTGGGAAAGGTTTGATTTCATAAAGTGCCAGCAATCCAGCCACTTAATTTAATTAAACATTAATATTTTACATGGAATAGGAAAATAAGTTTACTTTGTAACAAATATTAAAGGCTCAATATTGCTATGAAACAGGTTTAAGATCATTTATCCTTAACAGATAGTTACAACCACAAATTTCAATGAAGTTTCAACCCATTCCCTCAGTGGGCCTTTCTCTTCCCACATCAGTTGTGGAAATCCCAAGTGATGATTCTTGCACAACCCGTTTTCCATAGAGGAAAATAACGCTTTTGGAAATTATACCTTAAACTTGTTCAACTATCAAAACCCAACTGGACACAGTCCTGGGCAGCCTGCCCTAGCTGACCCTGCTTTGAACAGGGGGTTGGACTAGGCAATCTCCAGAAGTCCCTTCCCGCCTCCATTATTCCACAATTCTATTCACACTGTAGTTTTTCTGGCAGGATATTTACAAATCGCCAACCCAATCCAAATAATCTATTCTGCATACCATTTCCTTACAGCTGCTTAGAAGAAATCATTTCAAGTGATCTAAAAAAACCCCCAGCTATCACATTTTATGAGATTTATGCCTGGTTTGTTCCAACATAGGCCTCACTACCTCACCATTCCTCCAGGCAGACTTCCAAGCCTCTGTCCTGAGGTTCTGGGGGCAGTGGTGCTCTGGCTGGATCAGGTCCAGCGACAGTAACTGCAGGAGACACATCCCAGTGATTGCTAGGCAGATCCATAGTGATGAGGCAGGCCTGAGGTGAAGCCAGCCCACAGGCTGGGATCAACAGAGTCCATGGCCATGTACAGCTGTGATGGAGCCACAGACAAGTGCTCCTCCAGCATAGCCCAGGTAGGGGCTGAGGGCCCTGGGCTGAGCTTTAAAATAGAGTCCCTGGGCTGAGGGTGTGGGTGGAGGCCCCAGGTGAGGCTGGTCAGGGCCCTCCTTTCCACTTCTCACACGTGCCTGTGCCTTGCAAAGTGATTTGCTCTCTTTTGCTACCAGGAAAAATGACAAGAGCCACATCAGGGTCACTCTCCATCATAAGCACGAGGCATGTAGAGCAGTCTCATCCCATCTTTCACACTGCTGCATGTAACGAAACAGGCACTTCTTCCACAGACTTTGGCCTCCTTTTTCCTGTATTGATCTGCAAGTCTGAGTCTAGACAAATGTGTGTAAACTGGCCTGTGACACTTTGTCTTGGAAGTCCATAAGGTGTCTAGATGACAGCTTCCTACCATTTCACACTTCTTTCCTTCAGCTCTCAATGTGTTTTGATCAGCCCTGAAGAATGGATGGCTCAAAATTGCCTGTTAAGGGCTACAATTAGATTTGTACATTGCAGTGTTTTTCCTGAGATAAATTCAGCAGTAGGATGAACATGTCCCTTTATGCTGGCTATTAGCGCTCCCATGCTTCTTGTCCCTTTTTCCAGTTGTTCATCTCGACTGACAACATCATTCTCCTTAGGAATCGTAGTCTTTCGATGATTTGAGCCAACCTTCTGCTTTTCCTCTTCCAGGTCACTATACGTTGTAAATAGGGCACAGACCACTGTCAGCTGTGACCTGTGTCCTCTGGCTTGCTCAGTACTGTATGCAGACTGCCAGCACCCATTACTATCATCCGTCGTTCTTTACAAGGTGTTTTTCTTCACTTCTTTCCTGCAGGTCATATCCAGCTTGGTCTGCATTACAAGGTTTTGTTGCCCTTGCCTGTGCACACAAAGACACAAACTGACAAATCCAGAGTGCAGCCCAGGTAAGCTACATCTCACACACAAACATCTGAAGTCCTCAATAACCTACAGCCACCAGCAGAAGGACTGTGTGGACGCGCAGTATTTGCACAGTGTGTCAGCTGTTGTAGCCCAACCTTCTTCTCTTGGGGGACTGCTCTGTGTCAGCACAGTGAGCAAGTCTGAACAGGTGCTCCTGGTCTATCAGTAACACTCTGGCTAAAGAAGGCAGCTACACGATCTGTAGGGTTAATCTGGTAAATGCACAGGGAAGTGATTTTTCTCCGTGTAAGGACGCTTACAAAGACAAGGTCTTATTTAGCTTTCTTGTTTGCATCTAGGTTTTTCACTAGATTTAGAAAATCATGTCCAAAAAATGTGTCTAATTCAGTCAGGGTACAACTCCACTAACATAACCGATTTTACAAAACAATTAATTTACTAGGCTCAGCTAATTAATATCAGCTCTCTAAAAACATACCAAAGCAGTAGCCATTTAGACTTTAGACCCTAACCCTGTGATTTTTTGGAGCGTGAAAAAGGATCTCAAATTGGCAAGGGAAGTCCCACTGTCTTTCACACACTACATTTTGCCTACAAAAAACAGAGCAAATTTTTAAAACAAGAAAATCTTCTATGTTTAGCCTGACAATAACTGATCCAAGAAAAAGAAGTTAGAAGAAAACAAGATCAAATAAACAACAGCTGTTTAGAGCAATGAATGTCAGCCATAGCTCTGACCACTTTAATGGCAGGCGAGACAAGATTCAGGTTGTGATCTGAGTGGTGTATATTAAACTCAATTCTAATGATTTGTTTTGCTAACATATGTGGTAGCAGTGGAAATATTTGCTCTCTGAAGATCCCCTGTATTTTCCCGTAGATTCGACACTAGCAGAGTGGAGTGCTAAATACAGGGCCAGCTGGTTCATGTCTGCTGGCGATGGAGTAAGCAGGACAGAGGGTTTTAGCAATGGGTGCTGAAGGTGTATGGTCAGCTTAGAAATTGTGGGGCAAAATCTGTTCTTCCAAACCCATGCTATCCGAATCATCATCAAAGCAGAATTTTTCCTTCCTTTGCTCATTACAGCTGGGCGGGTTGTGGAGAGCTCATGTCTTGCTGGCATTTGGCCCTTCTCGTTTGCCTCAGACACTGACACTAGCCTGGCTTGTGTTTCTGGTCGCTGTCACTACTTAATGATTCTGGGCAGGACCGTGAAGGTGTCACAAAGCAGCACTTGCATTGAAATATATCTTCAGATACGCTGAATTTAGATCTCTGCAAAAGCTAGTGCAGTTTTAACCTTGCTAATGCAACAACGTAGGAGCGGCTGCTTCAGCTAGATAGCTCCAAGTGGTTTAGAGAGCAATCTATTAAAACCCCAGACAGGAAATTGGGTGTTAGTCATCATAGAGTGATAAGGACAGGGCTCCTAATTCAACATCTGTTTTCATATCCAACTGATAGGAAAAAGAGCAAAAGGGACCCACAGTTATATGACAAGATGCAAATAAAATGTTGTCTGTATTTTCAGAGTGCATTTCAAAATCCTGTGGATTGAAACAAAAGGAAACCCAGCAAACATCCCTCGTATTAGATACAGTTGTAGGAAGAAATCTCTCTGTAGCTGTCTTTCCTCCTGCTCCAGCCAGAAGAAATTGCCAGGGCATGCAGGACGGTGCGCAGTGCAGAAAGGGAGCTCAGGCCCGAGCTCCCCAGCAGGGCACTCTCCTGGTCCCAGAGCTGAGGAGTGAGTCGGTCCCCACTTACTAAGGAGCAGCAGCTGCGCAGTTCCTCAGCTGGTGTTTTCACGACCACACAACTGAAAGCAGAGGGATGGCAAGCTGCTCTAGCAAAACAGCATCAGGTCTCTGCAACTCGCTTTTGACATTAGGCAGGCAGAAGACTAAATAATTATTTCACTGCCAGGCTCTTCTGGCCCAGATCTTTAATCATCATTTGAAGCTTGAAATAAGTCTCTGAGTGTTTCTTTCTAGCACAAGTTCCAGCCTGCGCTGTGTCTCTTGCCCACCTACGTATAAGTCTCCCAGCACTGCCTTGCCAGCTTTGATTTGGGAGAATTAACAGTGAGTCTGTTCCTCGGCTTTCCCATCACATCCATTCTTCCTCACAAAGTGACACAGCTGCCAAGCCGTTGGTTTCAATATTGAAATGAGTTTCTCTGCTGAGAAGCAGCTTTGTAAAAGTAGCACCAGAAAGTTTTGCGTTTATCTGTCCTTAATGCTGTGCTCAGGTTTAAAGACATAAATGGATGTTTAAAAATTAATTTTCAGGGATAGGAAATGAGCTTCATTTGCATCCAGAAAGGACCCGTCTAGGACTATGCAAAGAGGCACTGTGCATTGCTGGTGGTAAGAAAGGCAAGACAAGACACTCTAATTACAGCTGAAATACAAACAGAGGTGTGCACTGCCGTGACCTTTATCATACACAGGCTCCACACAGCCCAGAGACCTCGCTGTCCAAGGCTTTTCATCAACATTAAAGGCCCCCCCAGGATCTCCTTTCCTCCATCTCTCTTCATCATTTGTTTTTCCATTCATTCCCTAACAGCAGGACACTGCATTATTTCATAAGCCATCAAGACTGATTTTCAGATCTCCTAGTGAGAGTTTCTCAGTGCCTTTCCCTGCTTTGCTGATGACAGCTCTTGCATAAGAAGCTCCTGATGGGTAGTAATTAATTAGAGTCTCACACAGACAATTCACTTTTCTTTTGTTTAGGATAATTAGTGAACAGAATGGCACCTGCCAAAACCAAGCGGTTTTCCATCCACGAGGGTGCTGCGTATTTCCAGTTTGGCTCTTCTTGAAAGGAAATTATTTCTGCGGGTCCTTTTGGTCTTCCTGGGCCTGCGTGCCAGTAGCGCAGTGCTCGGTTGTGAGAGCCACAATGCTGCCACTGAGTCTTTGTGAATGGCAGCATCTGGCCACCGGGTCAAGTGCTGAAATCTTGGTGTTTTATTGTTGCACATCAGAAAAATCTGTATGCACACCAGGGCCTATGGATTTCGTTCAAGCCTTGACAAAATTAACTCCTGTAGCTTTCCCAGCAGAAGAAAGACTGGAGGAATGGGATCATTCCTCTTACAGAAGTTCACACCAGAAACCTGCATTTTAATTACTTTTTCTGCAATAGGGAACACATAAACTGGAATATCCACAGCAAAATCACAGTCTGGGTAACTATTTGAAGCATGTATTGCTCACTTCTGTATTTTTAAATCACCTCCCTCGACCTGCTGGCAGAGCTCTGAATGCAGCCCAGGGTGCTGGGGGACTTCTTTGTCACAGGAGCACGTGGCTGGCTCACGGCCAACTCAGTGTCCACCAGGACCCCCAGGTCCTTATCCGCAGAGCTGCTTTCCAGCCAGCTGGCTCCCATCCTGTACTTGTGCTTGGGGGCGATTCCTCCCCAGTGCAGGACTTCGCATTTTTCTTTGTTGAACTTCATGAGGTTCCTGTCATTTCTCCAGCCTGTCCAGGTGTGTCGGGCACTCCTCCATCCCCGAGTGCGCGTTCGGTGGGACACCAGGTTGTACAACGGCACTGCTGAGCTCTTGCAGAGAGAAATGGGGTCTCTCCTGCCCTGTGCAGGTTTGGGGGCCAGTAGCTCACTGACGGGCTAAAGGCTCTTGGAGTGTCCTATGAGACTGGCAATTTCATTACATAAAAGTAGCTTTGTGTTATTATCATAAAACACTCACTGAGTCGGCACACTGAGATTTAACCGGACAGAACAGATCTCACTGGTAGCAGCGACAGAAGGTCAGACCCCGTGTCTCAGAGAGATGCAGGGATGCTCAGCGAGGGGGTTGTCCTCTGCCCCCGGCCGGCAGTGACCCACGAAAAACAGAGCAAGTGGGCAACAGCAGGGCTTTGGCCGGGGCAGCGGAGCGGCTGCAGGCACGCAGGGGACATGTCTTCTCTACTTGACGACGCCATCTCCCGGCCACCAGCTCCCCCTGCGCAGGCCGGTGGTGCGTACCATGGGCTGGATCCTCTGCCTCTTCTGTGGTGGGAGGTGAGGGTGACGTGCAGGCTTGGTGAACCGTGTTCCATCAAAGAGGAATCAAGGAAATTAAGTACTAATTCTGTGCAGAGAAATTGCCCTTCGTACGCAGCAGCTTGGCCCCAGCTGGTACCTGCAGGTTAATTTGCCTAACTTGCCAGGGGATGGAAACCTGCCTGCGGCCAGTGACTACCCGCTTCACCAAATTTCACCTGCAGGTCTTCAAAATATATACTGCAGAAAGGAAGAAGATGGTGCACTTACAGAGATAGCGCTCATTACCCCTGTAAATGAAATACAGCCTCCAAAGCCATCGTGCTCTGGCCATACCCTGTCATGTTGCCATCTCCCTACACTTGTCAGTAGGGATAACTTATGTTAGTGACAGTGGTAGTTTACTGCACTAAAACTGTAATAAAGTAGGATAATAAAACCAGCTGTAATATTTGTGTAGAATATTATTACTCAAAATATTCAAATAACTATAAAAACACACTCCAGAAGTGCATCATATTGTAGTATTTATTACAGACAACCTTAGAATACATTAGATTGAAATCTCCAAAAATTAATACTCTTCCCCAGCACACTTTTTTTTTTTTTACAGAGACACATAAAAGGATCATGTCCTGTCTCCTCCTGCCTCCCCATCCCCATCGATCCAGCGGCACCATCCCTCAGCAGGACCAGCCCTGCTCTTCTGCAGCTGGTGGTGAAGGTTTTGGTAAGGACAGCTGGCGGGCGAGGGCAAGCTCAGCCCCAGACTTAGCCTGGGCAGGGGGCTGGCAGGTGAGCAGGGAGCTGGTAGGACAGGCTCAGCGACCTGGAGAGCCGCAGGCTCTGGGCAGTGCCAGGAGTTTTATTCAGAGACATGAGAAAAACACGAGCCCTTCCCCCTCCGCAGCAGAGAGCGCCTCCGCATTTAAGTGCCCCAGTGGGGACAGACACTGTCCCTCTCACTGGAGCATAACACAGCCGTCGGGGAGACAAACTATAAAAGAAATACCTAAAGAGGTAATTCTACCTCTTCTGTGTTTATTTAAAGGCAAAAAAACCCAACAGCCCAGCCCACGACAAACTAGCTATGTATTTCTTAGGAAAAAAACAACTTTCAATGTTTCATTGCTTGTCTCCATTGGTCCCTCTTCCCCTCCAGCATCCCGCTGCAAATCCTGGTTGCATCACAGGACTTTCCCTTACATGTCCAGGATCCATCGATCCTCCACGCTTCCTGGGGCAGAGAGGTGCCACCTGGGCTGGTCACGCCTGGTGCGTCCCCCCAGGCTCTGTGGTGCCCACAGGGATGAGAGAGTTCCCGGGGGGTAGACCCATACATAAAGCAGGACTTTGCAGCGCATGAGCGGGTGAGTGCACCAGGCCCTCGCCTGGTTGCAGGGCAAGGTAATGCCCAGGGGCTTGTGAAGTACAATAACTCGGGTTAGGGACATGGGGGCTCCTTCCCCACACAGCCCCACGCTGGGCAGAGGCCGGCAGGTGGCAATGGCTCCTCAGGCGAAGGCGTGAGCAGGGAAGGGGAGATGGGGACAACCCGGCTCCCATGGGACTCAGTGGCTTTTCAGGGCGCTTGAGTGCTTCATGTTGCCATTTCTGTCCCAAATCAGCCTGAATTCTGTGTCTGTGGGTCAGGGGCTGCTCACAGCAATGCACTTGTCAGTGTTCTCAAAATAACAGAGACAACCTGCAGCATCTCATCACAGAATATTTCACTCAAAGCAGGGAGGGAAATGCCAAAAACCAGAGCAGGCATCGAGCAGGTTACATGTGCTGTGCCAGCCGCACTAATGAAGGAGGGATTTGGGCAGGGACAAGGGCAAGAAATCTGCTTTTTACATCAGTTAGTCCTGCGCCTGCAGGCACGGGCACAGAAGGACCAGGTGTGTGTGCAACAAATGAGCCAGGTCATCGAATCATTTAGGTTGGAAAAGACCCTTAAGATCATCCATCCTAGCAAAAGTGGGGATACCTGCCACGGATTCCTCTGAGCTCTGCCCTGTGTCCGGCTGCACAGGGACCTGCTGCACAAGCCAGGGCCGTGGTCACCCAGCGTGGGACGCTGCGGGACAACAGTATGTTACATTTCAAGAGCCAGCCGATAGAAATGTTATTATACAGCAACTCTGGTCTCTTCAAGGTCCAGTTCCAGTACACTGTAAAGTGAAACGCTAAAGACTTTCCCAACTTAAGTAGCGTGTCGGTGGTCGAGTTCATCAGTGGGAAGTGACGGGGGGCAGGACTGGCTCTCACAGACGGCTGGCTCCCACACTAGGCAAAGGCTCGCTACAATAGGCAAACAGCTATTCAACAGTTACATCAACAATAAACATTTTATTCACAAAAATAATTACAAAATTACTCTGACACTTAGAAAGTGGTGTTTCAAGTTACACTCTCATCAGCGGGAAATAATTACCATAAATGCCTCAGAAGTAAAAGCCACATACAGAAAAGAAATTAGTTCACAGTTTATGCAAGGGGAAAAGAAAACCACAAACCCTGCTTTACTGCAAACTTTTAAACGCAAGGCTGATTGCACAGAGCAATGGCTCAAAGACAGACTAACAATCTACCGATGTACAAAATGTGAAAACCAGTTTCTTGCTGCTTCAAACATCAACTGCAGTTTAAAAAAAAAAGGGCATTTAACTTTAGTTGCAAGTGACATGTAAAAGGAATAATGACACATTTGATTAATTTTCTTATATAAATGAGCTATATTCCTGAATGCTCTTCAAAATTAATTTGCAAGAGCTTAATATTAGGGCTTCATATGTACTTCAGAAGCTGCACATGGTTCCTCCTGATTGCTTGTCCAGTTTAAATTGAAAAGGCCTTTCCTGGTGGGTATGGAGCCATGGCAAAAAAACCCATCTCTCTGCAAAATGACCAACTTTACTGGGAATTAACACTTAATTGTAGCAAAGGCATAGGTATATTTACGGGGAAGCATTAACAGTTTCACTATTAGAAGCAAACAGAAACTACGCTGGGTAGTAGTACCAAGTACCCGGGGCAGCCAAGCCCCGGGTTTATGGTGGCACCGTGCTCTCAGGACACTCTAAAATGCGTTTCTGCAAGCACTTCTCTTCCCTCACCGTGCCCCAGGGCAGGCAAGGCCCTTCAGCTCTCCCAGGCACAGAGCCCAGGAGTGGCCCTGGCTGGAGGTGACTGCATCAGACCAGGGATGAAGATGAAGGTCATCAGCTGAAACCTGCTTTGCCCCAGCAACCCTCTTCCTCTGATGCAGATCACGGCCTAACCCTGTTCCCTACTTTCTCCCTATTTCTTGGCAGGGGCTTCCTGGGTCTCTTGCCAAGACGGGGCCAGAGCCCAGGAGAGGCACCAAGCGTGGACTCCTGGCTCCGTTCCATTTCAGACAGCTTCGAGTACACAACTCGTGGTATAAACCTCTCCTTCCAGCCCTTCGCTGGGTGAAATAGCTGTGTCCCTTGGCACCCGCTGCCTCAGCAGACAGACATTTTGAAGTGAGTGGGAGCTCCTATTCTGGCTACGACAGTCCAGCTGTCAGGAAAAATCTTCCTTGGGAGATTAATACAGAAGTTTTTCTCCTCTGATAACTTTAATTCTAAATGCGTAATGGCGTATTTAAGTTTCACTGTCTTTCATAAGAAACGTGCCTGAAAGAGGGTTGTGCTTGCAGATGTAATTGCTGTATAGCTTTTAGAGTTCCTACGTACTTAATAATGATGTATCTGCTCTTAAAAATCAACACTCAAACTCACTACTGGCAAAAGCAAAACTCCGTTGCTGTGGGTGGAGCGTGTCTCCAGTACATCGAGGGGGAATTGAGTCTCAGGTCTCCAACAACCAAAATCCAGCCCTGGTAGACGACCAGCTGCTCGGCACATGCAGCCGGCCAGGCGCCCACTGGTCCAGCCCTTCTCGTGACACGGAGCACCAGATGTGAAGCCACAGAGAGAAGGCAGGAGGGCTGTCTGCTTGCAGCTTTGCAGGGAAAACAACCCTCCAAAATTACCTTACAACATGCCTTTGCCCAGGCACCGTACCTGCCCATCTTTGTCTCACCCAGGAATAAGCAAATGAGATTTTGCTCCTGCGTAAAGCACATGTATTGGCTGCCCTGTGAAAGGAGGAGACCACTGTAAACACAGAATAAAACACTGTTATCTAACATGGCATAGGAAGTACTCAGCTTTGTTAAACAAACAAACTGACCCGAAGTTGACGGGAAAATATAATGGTGAGAAAAGAATGCGGTAACTGATCCCAGCTCTTAATTTCCTCTCCCAAAGGCAGATGCTGCCTGCAGGAGCCGCCGGAGCTGAAACCGTAACGGGAGACCAGGGCAGAGGCAGACGGCAGCAGATGGTGGATTCAGGATATGCAGATTTTGGCTTTATACAAGAGTGAAGAAAGGTGAAGAGCGGGATTGAATGTCCATTCGATACGGATGAAAATGCCAGACTGAGAGCCTGTTTTAGGAAGTATGTATTGAATAAACTCGTACAGCTGTGTCCTGCCCTTCGCTATGGGTCGGGACCTGGGTTTACCTGCACTATCAGAAACTTAGGAATTGAAGACATGGTGTGAAGGTTGCTTCAGAAAAGGCATACCTACATTAAGGGATTAAATTGCTTGGTTCTAGAGTAATTATACTTAAAATCTTTTCTTTTTGCTGAAGCAGAAGAGATCAGATAATATTTGCAGTATTTCTTACATTCACAGCAGGGATTTTTGTAAATACCACACCGGTTTGTTTTTCTAAGGAGCACCACTTGCTCTGGCCATTAGGAAAAAAACACAATTGGGATGGCAGAGAGGCACCCAGGAGGACGGGCTGGACTCCCAAAGGTGGCAATATCTGGATATCTACCAGCTTCCATCGAGGGAAGACGTTCTGTGCTTCTTTTTTAACATAGCAACCCTCGAGCACAGCTACAGGCATCACAGCAAGTCCAGGCCGCAAATGCTCTCCTGCCATCAGCTCTGAGGCATGTCGGAGTCCTGCATGACAGGGGACAGAAGATTAACTCCTGCATTTTCCTGTGTTCCCAGGAAAGCCTTCACTGGTTCACTCAGCTGATCGTTCCCATGGTTAATGGTACTCCTGTCCTTACAGAGTTACCGGATAAGGACTTTGTACGGTAACATCAATGTGAGCTTTTTCATGTCTTGAGAAAGACGATCTTCAAATGCAACTAAATAATTTTTCTGGACACTGTAATTAAAGAAATCCAAACCTCAAGATGAACCATGTGTTTATTATTCCAGTCTACAGAGAACTGCACTACCCTTTTCACTTCCCAACAGCAAGAAGTTTCAGCAGATGGGTGTGCTGCAGGGGCACTGGGAGGGGAGTTTCTCCTCCGAACAGAAAGTGATATGGTTATACTATGGCAGCTGTCACAAAACTGCATTTCAATAGTTCACATTACCTCTGCATCCCAGGTTAACAAGAAGAGAAGGTTGATGTGCAGGAATCTAGGTCTTCCACCCCAAATTCAGTTGCACCACGTGAGGGATCCCCGTGGCGTTAGCTGGGGTGGGTTTGGTGGGGCAGCTGACCTACACTAGCCTCCCTGCATCTTCAGACTTCAGGGGATGTTGGATCTGGTGGACAAACCATCAGGAGAGGCAGAATCCAACACCCGAGCCCGTTCCCGGGGCACTCGTAGGACCCTGGAGGTTGTGCCACATCAAGTTCACATGCTGGCAGGAGTGAATTTCTTTTTTCAGATGAATTCTAAGTTTAGCATTCACCTGGGTGCTAATCACAGCTTTACTCCTGGAACTCTACAGGAACCTTTTCAAGACTTCAGGTTTGTCCCTGCAGCCTTCAATCACATTTTCAGTGACAAGTGAACCAGTTAGTTCTGGTTACTAACACAAACCATGTTTTAATTCCCCCCGCCATACATAATATTTTTGAAACAAGAACGTTAGATTTGTGTCATATTCAACATCCAGAAACAAAGACACCCAGCAAGAGCCAGGTTAGCGGCTTGTTTGAGAAAAAGCAGTGGGTGTTTTTGTAAGGCTTGTCTTAAATTCAAAGTGCAGATAAATACTTGCTTTGGTCCCTTTTGCTCCATAGGATTTCTTATCACTAATATATTAAAGTTTTTCCACACCTCTCCTACCATTTACTATTGTTGCTGGGTTTTGCCCTTTTTTTTTTAATTGTTTATATAAGTTTTACATAAATTTAGCTTTGGAATACACAATATATTCATCTTTGGCATGTATACAAAAATATTGACTAAGTACGAAGTAGAAAAAATATATTTGGCTTGCAAATTAAGTGCGGTTTTCTTTACCTGCTTATCCCAGAAAATACAGCTGAGATGCAAGATCTAATTTTCCTCCCATCTGAAGCTTTTCAGCTGAGCAGAGCAGGGCTTGTGAAGGCAAACCAACTTCTCCAAGTCCATACAGACAGGCTAGCTCACCAAAGATCAAAAATACAGGATCCTTGGATCAAATCACTGCCTTTTCTACTGTGGGCTCTTAGGAAAGGGGTTTGGAAGAGTTGTTAAGTTTTACGGCAGTACCATTTGTACCAGAATCTCATGTTCAACAACAACGATGTGGACATTTTACTTCCAAGTACATCATTCTACCCGGAAAACACCCCACAATTAATGTAGCCACAAGAATTTTGATTCTCTTCCTCTTCTTGCAGTACCGTAAGTCTTTAGCTACTGGAACCGTTGCTTCTTCAGGGAGTGTTTTATACACTGATGCACTGTTCAGCACATGTCTCTGAACTCACAGGTCTTTTTACAGCTCTTTGATGCTACTGATGAATATTTCCAATTTACTTTAAAAGAGACCCCCTAACAGCAGCCACAAGTGTGCCATCATCGGTCAGGGCCTCCCTTTCAACAACTGAAATACAGCGTTCTGACTGCTTTTTCATGTGGACCATCTGTGTATTCACAGGCTCAATTTAACACAGATGTCAGCTAAGCACTAAATACATCAGGATTTTGGAGAACAAAAAGCCTAACAAATGTATTTGCTATTTGTACAGTGCATCCATTTACCACCAGTCTAAGTGGATACCGAAGCATCATAACCTGGCGGTCTTTCTGAGCATCCAGTGGCTGCACCGCGCATCCAGGTCGACTCAGTCTGTAGCACTCGGTGTCCCAAATCGCTCCCAGTGAAGGGACACATTTGAGCTTTCCCCCCAAAACACCACACATGCATATTTCAATCTACGTATTAGGTCGCTCCTTTCTGCCTTGCCCTTGGGGTCCCCAAGCAAACCCTAAAACAAGAACAAGTTCTTTCCACGCAGTTTGCTGACATGTTTGAAGAGAAGAGATACTTTACTCCTAAACAGAGAGAAGGAATGTGCGTATGGGTCTGTACTGCCAACAGACACACTGTGCTCACCCCTGTGGAAAACACGGTCATGTTTGACAACAATAAATTGAAAGAAGCCCACTGCTACAGAACTGGGTGCAATCCACATCGGGCCCGTAAAGCGCCACTTAGTAATGGCATGAAAAAGGAGCTGTGTTCACTTGGTGTTATGTTGGTTGAATCCTTCCCAGCCCTTGAGGAGCGTTTGGGAATCTCCACACCAAGGCCTGCAAAAGCCCCAACTCCTCTACCTCTCCCCTGCTGGAGGAAGAGTCTCTTGTCATCACTGACGACACCTGGAAGGTACTGCTGTGCTCTGCCTGCAGATGAGCAATGTGGTGGCTATGCACATTTGTGGCAGGCAGCTGCGGCTACGGAGGGCTTACAAATCTGTCGAAGGCTCTGCCCTGGGGACAGACCACAGCCTAGCAGAGCGCCTGAGGACTGAGCGTTAGCACAGACTGCATCTGGATCACATCCCATCCCATCCTCTCACCTGAACGCCTACAGCACGGAGTCCAATTTCAAGTGCAGTTCGTCACAGGGGTGCTCAGACATACACCTAACAGGCATCAACAACAGATAATTTGGCACCAGAAGCTAACTTGAACACAATCAAATCTCTAAAGGAAAGCCCCACATTTGAAAATTAGGTCAAGAAATGGAATTTCTTCCTACTAAAATCCTGGCACTCAAATATAGAACCAGTTACCCAGCTTCAAAACAGGAGAGCTCCTGAAAGAAGTCAGGAGAGGGAAAACAGGGGAATGTATCAACACCTAAAAAACCCCCAGACATTAAGAGTATCAAATTATGGTGTGATGACTTAAGAGTTTTTCTCTGTGGTCTCTTGCACCTTGGCAGCAGTCATCTGAAACTGTGGCATATATGGCACAATGGCTTTGTACTTAAGGCTGCTTTGGATAAATGCATTTAAATTAGGAGGTGTATGCTGAAGAAACCCCACATCTTTGAGTAGCTCAGTTGTATGGAACTGACACATCACCCCAGAACTTTCTGTTAAAAAAATGTCATTTTCTCTTTTGTCCAATGATGTTATCCCTAGATAATACAGGCTCCGCTCAGGACTATCTCCATCTGTGAAAGTGTCATCCTGATCTGAAGGCTCCGAAAATCCCTCTGAAGAAATAAGGGAAAGGGAAAGAGTCTTGCTGGGCTGCCTGCCAGGCGGATCAGGTAATATGAGGAATGCCCCATTTCCCACCTCCCAAGAGCTACTTGAGAAGGCACCTGGAACTAAGGAATCTTCAGCTAAGAAGCATCTATCAAAACAACTTCTTAGATTCATTTTCTGTTCGTAAAGCCCACTTGATCTGGAGTTACTGATAATAGTAGCATATTTAATATCAGACTGCCTCATAATTTCTCCACTGATTTGGTCATCATGGGAGCTCCCAGAGAAGCTGCTACTATTGAAATGGCTGCTAGAACAAGCAGAGTCATGTTCAGAGTCTTGAGTTTTTGTAAACATTGCATCAATTACTAAAAAATCTTGCGTGTCTTCTTTTTTCAATGCTTTAGTAACACTGATGTCTTCCAGCACTATTTCTGGTTCCAGAAGAAGAGGCTCAAATGACATTGCTTCGGGATGCTTGATAAAAAGATGCTCAAAAGTTTCAGGCTAGAAGAAAAGATATATTTTAATGCTCATCTATTATTTAATAGCTTTATTTCAGTATGAAGCTACTGATTTTAAGAATCACAGACAAAAACGCCATAGTTCTAGTAAGAGTATATAGTTGAAAATCCTCTGAAACACATTTCCTCTTTTCTTTATGTCTGTGTGTAGGTGAAGATTGAGGGACAAGACAAAAAAGCGAGAACCTGTTTGTGTGTCAAGTGCTGGCAAAGCAAGCGTTCTGTGACGCGCTCAGTACTCCAGCCAAGACAGCACACCATTTAAGCTGAAACAGAAGCAGCTGAATGGTCCCATTCATTTCAACATTAACAAACATGCACGTATTGTTAAAAACACACACAAGTGCTTTGCAAGACAAAGGTCTTATACCCTTAGATGTCCTTGGCTTTTTTTTTGTATTGTATAAACCATAGTCTTAATCATTTACATGTCAACTAAAGTAACTTTCCCTGCTAGGATTATATTATTTAGGGTCAAATTCAGCCTTTCTGTAGTATTTTTAGAGCATTCCCATCTGAATAGCAGCTGTATGTTTGAACTGCATGAAGAGAAACACACATTTATTTTGGAGAAATGTATGCTTTACTACTACCTAGTATATATGCATGTAAAATAAACAACAGCATGAACTGACAGCAAAACTGGAACTCCTAGCTACAACGGAAAATTCACTTGAAAAACATATATTTCCTAATGAAATCAAGACAAAACAAATAGATAAAAACAGATTTTGTGTATATTAGCAAACCATATTTTACAGCAGGAAAGCTGCCAAAACAACTAGGAACATGTCAGAATACTTAGACTAGTATACAATTATTGAAAAGAGTAAGCTAACTTGCATATCTTAGGCTACTACTTTAGTCTAGACCAGCTATCAGTAACGCCTATGCCCTCACCTGTCAAAGCTGGCGAGCAGGTTTCTAACTGCCTTGGGTCTTGCCCCACGCAAGTCCATCACCTTCCCATACGGAAACCAACCTGCACACTGGAATCTCTCCTAGTCTTCAAAATAATGTCAATAACCACATACAAAATTAACCAGCTATTGAAATGAGCTGGAGGCTGCTACTATACTGTATACCTCAAGCCATAATAATCGTAACTTACATCGCCCGATGAAAGCTATCTTCCCTCTCACAGGTTTGCTACGAATTGACATGGGAACACATGCACTGCTGTGCCAAAGCAGACTAACAGTCCATTCAGTGTGTATTGCCCACAGTGGCATTTTCAAACAGGAGACATGTATTATCAGGAAGCTTTTGAACAACCAAAAAACCACATTTCCTCCCAATACGCCTGCCCTCCTACAACCAGCAGCTGGTTTACCCTGAACAGAGATGGTTTATATTCCTTCCAAAATCTGCTTGCTCCCTCACCCCAGCCCCCAGTATCTGCTCTTATAAATGCGTATGGGTACCACAGAAAACATACAGATATTATTGCCTGCAAAGATTAAATACATCACATTCAGAGACAGGAATGTTGTTTGGCAAAGGCCACCATCTGTCAATTCAGACACATCACTTATTAAAACATGTCAGATATTTAATCAAATACAATGCATAATCCAACGTCCTGAGAAAATGTAAAACTATAGCATATCAGCAATTACAGAGTAAGCTGGGTGAATAGTGCTGTATTTCCACAGTATATGCATGTATGGTATAATTTGGGCACACACTGTGTTAAACAACAGGCATTTCATAAAACTCAGGAGAAAAGTCATAGTCTTGGATCACCGGTTCCCAAACTCCGCTGACCAGATGAAACGAGATCCAAACAAACAAGGAATTTCAAGCAACGTTGTATTTTGCTCTCCTGTTCAGTCTAGGTTTTAAGTTCTACTTGTCTCATAAGCGACAGACTACCTCTGAGCTGTAAACCAGTTACCATGCCTAAGACAGGTTAGAGTCAAAATTACTTTGCACTCTAGTTGCTAAACACGGATATATCAAAATATGCTACTGGCCTGATTCTGCAACAACCAGATTTTGACTTTCACATATATTTAACTTTACACATTGCAACTCAGCCCATGGACATAGTAGGGTAATTTAGATATGCATGAGTCTTTGCAAGATTGATATTAATTTCCCTGTAAAATTCTTGTAGTTGTGTTTAAGTAATTTCTCCAACATAAGGTCCTAAAGCTTTTTTATTTTTGTTTACGATTTTATTGAGCAAATAAGAGAAATTATTATGATTTTGACATTATGCATACATGTAAAGGCTTGCAAGACAGAGTCTAGATGCAAGACTTGCCTGTTTTAGATTATGATTTTAACCTCTTGCTGCTGCGAGCAATACAATCAGGATAAAATAATACTCTATAAGTGCAGTTCTGGAGTACCAAATACCAAATGTGCTATATTGAATATACAAAGTAATGATCAGATGTTGACTCAAGGATTTAATATTGATATGTACTGGGACAAGACAGGAGTTCTACATCAAATGCCTTCAGAAAGACATCATAACTTCCCAGTAGTGGTATATAGGCTATTTATGTAATCAATGCTTATTATAACTAAGGAAAAATACCATACAAGTACTGTACACTGCTTTTTCTACTGGAAATTCCATGCACACATACAAAAGCAGGATTTGGCCCTAAACACACGATTTCAAAGAATGTGTTCTGGCCTTGGACACTCCTGAAGTGAGTGATCATGCTAATCTGAGGACAAGCGCCGTGCCTTCAGTGCAATGAACATTAAGCAACATTTTCCAGTAAGATTAGTACAACGTATGGAAGAGGCATGCTTTCCACTGCATAACAAGCTGTCAAAAATCATGTCAAACTTCAATTTCTTTCATACTGGCGCGCATCATTTCTTTTCGGTTAATTATGGAACAAGGCATATGAATATGGAGCAGTATCACCAGGGTGTCAGCTTTACCCTCCTGTCCTAGTTAAAACTTCACGAACTTTAATACACTTATTTCAGCTCTACCAGTCGGCAAGGAGAATCATTTCCAATGTGCTAAATCCAACATGCAAATTTCACGCACCTTTGCAATCAGGGACAGTGAGGATTGTCACGAGCTCCTTCTGCTATAGATGACAAGATTAAATAGACAAATACAGGTGCACCGGTGCAACTCATACTCCTGCAATTAACAGCTATTCAAAGAGCCCAGCCCTTCCCAGGATGCAGCCATGGAAGCAGACACGTCAGACTGGTGTGGGATTTAACAAACCACGCAAGTAAAACACACTTAGCTTTCTAGACCAAGCCAGAGGCACAGGCTCTGCCAACGCCAGCCAATGTGACTGTTGCCACCAGGCTGGAGAACACCCACTCTTCACTCCATCTGACCACAACTGCATCTTCCCCAACAGAAGGATTTCCAGGAGCTTCATTTAACATTAAAACATACAGCATGGTGTATTAGAGAAGTAAATACTTTAGCACATGAAAAAGCCACAAAAAAGTATAAGTAAAAAAACAAGCAGAAACTGCCCTAACACCACCAAAATCAGGTTTTCCTTGAGGATTTCTGGCTTGTTTTTTCAAACACAGATCTAATGTTAGAGATTATTCAGGCATCTGCATTGATATGGCTGCATGTTTAAATGATAACAAATGAAGCAGCAGTATAAATTACATGCACATTGGTATTTTCAAGAAAAGCACGCAAGCAAGCAAACAAAAAAAAGTAAGGCACAACACACACAGTTTCTGCATTCTCTGAGTTGCTGCTACTCCCAAATGCATGTAAAAAGTTCAAAAGAGCATAATGGGACAACGAAGTACTTGTGCAAATAAGAGATTTGATCACTTTGATGTGCCTGGAGTCAGTGGAAACTCCCAAGCTAGCTCTCGGTTAGAACAAATACTCAGAGTAAAAAAAAAAAATCACTTTCAAGTGAAGTCAATAACTGGGCAAATCTTGCACTCAAGCTGGATAAATCCCAAACCAGTCTGATGTCTCTGCTTCCATGGCTGCATGCTGGGAAGGGCTGGGCTCTTTCAACTCCTTTTGAAAGCTAGGGCTTGAAAGTATCCAGCCCTTTGCCAGTCACAGCCTTAGTCAGTAGGGCAGGGCAGTAAACAAAAGTTAAAAACGCCAAATCTAAAGTAAGTGCTTCTGCCTGTGCAAGTGACAAACTGTGTTTTGGTCTGTAATATGGCACTTGCTCCTAATTTTTGTGAGGGCATTTTAGATTTTTGACAGAGCTACTTCCAGGATTCGTTATATTTAAACAAATCAGCATTGTATTGTATCTGTGTTTCCTGTCTTCTGAATATAAATAGAAAAATCTTCTAACAACTCTGTATAGGAAGCCTGGGAGCTGGCCCAATGGTTCAGCAGGCAGTGACCATGATTAGACTTCAAAGAATGTCCATTCTCTGTTTAAATGAAATGAAATAAAATAAAAGATAAGAAAAAGAAGCCTTCACTGGGAACGCAAATTAAATACCTGAAAAATCTTCTGCCATTATTTCTAAAAGAAAGATGTTCTTTCTTTTAGAAATAACAGGCCTGAATTTAGATTATTGTCTCAATGACTAGACACTCTCAAACTCTGCGACCATGAGAAATTTTGTCTGCTGGTGCAAACTGGCTAAGTCCATGTAAAGGCTCTTATTTGTCACAGCTCCCGATTCACGTGCCAAACGGAGAAGCAGTTTACCCCAGCAAAGAATTTGGCCTTTGATACACACGTGGCACTCACTGAGGTGCGTAAGCATTATACCTATGGGACTCTACAACTGATTTACTAATTGCCCTGAAATTTAAACACCCCCTACATTCAAAAGATGTGTCGGTCTCTGGTCCTGGCCCACTTCCAGATTATTAGCTTCCTACAGCTGAGAGGACCGCTGTATTGCTAACTTCAGAGGCTCCGAGTTGCTTCGTGCAGTAATTCAGGTAGGGTCTAGTCTAACCAACAGGTAGAGTTCAGTACTGAGCAAACAGCAGTCAGACCCATGGGGTGGGGGAAGAAGCATTACCAGGGAAATACACACCTTCTGAAAATTAACTCCTTGCGCCCAGGAGCAATTCTTGGGGTTTGGAACATCTTCCCAAAATAGTTTCTTCATTCTGAAATATTAGGTACATTCTGGAGTTGGTACTGTTCTCATATATTCTGTACTGCTGTCATTCACCTTTGCTATGTCAGAAAAGGAATCTGTGCAATTTTATTTATCCAGAACACTATGACGATGAAACCATCATATTAGATATTATAGATGGCCAAAATTTAATAGAAAAAATGAAGAAATAAAGAAGTGACATACCAGGTGGCAGTTTTGCAAAATATAAAAGGTACAGGCAGTCTTTGCTAAATAGAACCCCAACCCACCTTCCACAAAACTCAGAGGGATTTTTTTCAATTGGCTTTTACTTCAGACCTTAGTTTGCGATGACAATTAAATACAGAACTCAGAGTGTTTTACAAAGTCAAAGCACATGACACTCGTTAACTTGGCCACAAATCACTCTGCAGAAGTAAGGAGTATGTGGTACAGGCTGAAGTGATACTTCCCAGTGGAAATGAACAGCACTGATCATCATCATCTTACTGCAAGGACACCAGACCCGAAAGGGCAATAGTCTGATTTTCACAAGGTAACAAGCCTGTGCACTCAAGACACTTTAATTCTTGGTGCTGTATTCCACAGAGTCCACTGCCATTCAGTACAGTACATCAAATATACGATAAAAATAATTCCTAGCTTTCCCCAGAAAGACCCTGCCCGCCAGTTCAGCAGACAGGCATCATCTAAGCTGCATCACCTTCTTCTAAAGGCCTTCTGGGACTTTCATATGACAATGAACAACTTACCTTTGGTGTGAAACCAGCAAAGCTCCAAGCAACAGAACTGACGTTGAAATAACTATTGGCAGAACCACATAGAGGCTGGCATTATTCTCATTTTCATATCCACCTGGAAATAAAAGGAATTCAGATAATAATGCAGTAAAAGGATTTGTCTGTGAACAAATAGTTTGCAATAGGGAAGTAACAAACAGTAGAAACAACAGCTTAAACATAAAAACCCTTCATAAACAGTTTTATTGCACATCAACAAACCTTTACCTTGAGAATAAATAGACAAAAAGGAAGGAATTATTTTGAACACTGAAGTGACTCCTCCATCCCTGTGGGAGGTGCCCACTGCTCCCTTGCTATTAAGAAATTAAATCGGAGCATATGAAATAAGAGAATAGTCCACAACTGGAGAATGAAGAATCAGAGGGACCTGGGATCTCAGCTATTAAGTTAGATACACGGGAATTTAGGTCCCTCACTCAACTAATCCCACAAAGAGTTTTCAAATTAAAGCAACTGAAGTCTAGATCACTGTCTATAGTTATATTACAATTACTTTTTTACTGACATTTTTTTCTGATAAGATACAGGCTTCTCCTGCATTTAAAGTTTACTTATCCCAGCTCCTATTTCATAAACAACATGGAGAAAGATCCTGTAAGTCACCTTTGGTAAACTGATCCGTTGCTCTGGGTTTGCCAACTCCTCCAGCAAACACAGGGTAGAGGCTGAACTGGTACTTCTCAATCAGAATAAAGTGATCTGGAAAGAGAAAATCAGCCTTTTGAATAAAAACTACTATTCTACTTTTAAACAGTTACCTCCACGGAGGCTCTGGTCACATATCGGAGTTCAGATCAGCCCAGAGAGGGGAATAATGAAAGCCATCTTTTATAGGTACGTATTTTAATATCAGAAGACTAAAACTATTAATCTATACTGGATAATCTAGCATTATTCTGTCATGGAATTAACACCTTTATAGAGCTACTGTAAAAATTTCTAAGATTAAAGCCAAAATGCAAATGGAATGCACATATTAACTTAGATAATTAGGTGGTGTACTCAATATTCCAGAACTGATTTTATTGTATAGCCAAAAAAAGAACACACTCCTGAGCTTCATTCTTTGTTAACCTGATTATTAATGCAACAGTCAATCCTTTACAGTCAGTCCTCTAATGATAATCAAGAATTGCTCTACTGATCCTTACCATAAAAGCCATCAGAAACAGAGAGGGGGGAAAAAGGAATCCGAGAGCTCAGTAATGCTACATTTTTCTGTTCCATAACAATTAACATAATGTATTATATTTTCAAGTGCACACTCACCATAAATATAAAATTTACCAATATTTGGAGGAACTCGCACCCATTTCATCTCCTCTTCTTTGTTAAGGTTCTTCCATTCAATAATAAAAGATGTTATCACATATATTTGAGGTGAAAGCGTCCAAATCAAAATCACACAAGTGCTGTTCACTGGGTAAGCACTAAGCGACTGCACAACATTCACTGACAGAACAAGGAGAAAACAGCCGTGAATTACATGAGCTCGGACAGAGGTGAGAGCTAGGTTAGCAGGAGAGGTGTATACTATAAACTACACGCACACGAATGACTGCTAAGGTTTCAGCACTTTATCATTTACTTGTTTAATTATCTTCTCTATAATAAAGCCTGATCTTTAGTTCACATAAGCAAACATATTTCTCTTTAAGCCAGCAAAGCTTGGTTTACACCAACTAGTCCCGAACACTAAATAGATCAAGTTTTGCACCAGACATCAAACAAATACCCCGATTCTCACGTGCACCTCCTTAACCAAAAAATTATCAACAACTGCTGAACTGGCAACATTTAGCTAGTAAAGCACGCATCGAGAGCCTTGTAAGCTAAATCCTATTGAATCTCTCTAAGTTATACACCAAGGTAACAATCCTGTCGGACAAACGCTTCCCATTACATCTGCTAGCAACCACAGGGTTTCCAGAATACGCTTACACACAATGTCAGAAAGAATTTTATCCATAAAAATGCTTTAAAAATTTGCATTACAGCAGTAAAGGTCCATGGTCTGGTAATGTTTCCACAACATGCATTTGCATATGAATGTTACACAAGTGAAGTATTCAAAAGCAATAGCCTTTATTTTATTAATAAAGCAGAGTGCAGCCGAATCAACGAAGAGGCTGTTTAGGAAGTACAGCCAAACCTCTGAAAACTATGTACTCTGGCAGCCCATCAGGTGAGCAGCCAGAGAAACAAGACTCTATTTCATTTTGGAAACAATAAAACATTCCCTAACAGGAATGTTGGGTGTTCCCAAGACAAAGTAGATGAAAGATCAGTTCTACAGTAAGATTTTATTTTTCTTTGATTCATTATTTTATATTCTGTTAGTGGAGGGTAGACAGCCCAGTTAAAGACAACTCTTTTCCCAACCCAAAGATCATTAAGATTTTCATGCTATGGAAATTTCATTTTTCAAATAGCTCTGTTGGTGAGCTACAGAATCGGTTTCCCATATACAGCTGAACATACCATCATAAACCATTTTTTATTCTCACAAAGGGAATTTTATTACAAAGAAAGCTTTGTCCAAAAGCATCACAAGGATTCCTAGCATCTTCCACATCTCAAAATGGTTACTAATTGGTGTTCTTACCTGTGCTCATTTGCTGTGATAGAGTTAAATTAAAATTAACTGAAGAAACTCCCATTGAATTCATGGCTAAAACTGTAATGGTGTGTGTGTGTTCAGTCCATGGAAATGAACAGGTAGTGCCATTATCAACATATTCTGACCACGTGGTGTTTCCTGATGTCTGATGCTTTATAACGTATCGGCTCACACTGCACAATGAGTGATTCTTCATCAGTGGCTGCAGCAAACATTGGCATTAATTAATTTCCCAGTCTTTGATTTCAAAAGCAAATGTCATTTGGGCAGAAGGCACTGTTCCAATTTTAAGAAAACATGACCCAATAAAGACATTCTATAGACTGGCTACTGTCCTTTTAGCAAAGGCACTGTAGTCCATTTAAAGACTTAATTTCTTCTGTCTCTCTCTCTGAGAGTTGACACAGTTACTTGCTATCTTTCCAGTGAAGGGAGGGCAGGGGGCACAAGGAAATACAAACTTGCAGACTCCTACAGTAACTCACCGGTTTATGTTAGTATTTTTCAGGATTGAAAAAACCAGAACAGATGACTGTTTGCATACCAAACATGGACAAACAGGAACGGGCAGTCACTAAGGTACTTTTTTTCTCTGTCCTGCATTAACCTTTTAACGTAGCTTTGCCCAGTTTACATGCAGTTGCAGTGGTGTTTATACAGGCAGCTGTCTTGGAGTCAGTGGCACATTCTGCTCAGAGATCTTGGTCAGCAGAACTTGGCAGCCGAAGACTGCAGCTCTCATTATAACTTACAGTCTTTGATTCCATGTTATTCTTTTTTCTGAGTATTAGAACAAACTGCATTTTAAGTCTCTGTTTCACAGCATTTGTATAACTAACACTGAAAGTGTAGACTGACATGAACATGTCGTACAGCATTGATACTTCAGCTGCATTAGTACAACTCAGACAGCAGGTCTGGTCTCTGCACAAAGGCAAGGCAGCTTGCAGCCTGCCCAGAGATCTGAGGGCTCTCCTAAAGTAGCGAGGACTGTAAGACTTCAGGAATAATGGGATGTTCCACACGGCTACGATGCAGCCCCTCATGCAGTTCAACATGGCTGCAGCGCATGCAACCAGACCCACGCAAGAACAATTTGACTGCAACCTCAGATGGGTCCACGGTACAAAAATCAGCTCACTTCAGAAGGCTGGCCTGCGAGCTTCCTAAGTCTGGAAACATGCCTGTTGCCACTGTATGTCTGTGCTGAGCCTCACCTACCTCTCAACCATCCAGAGCAATCACACAGCACTAGGAAAGTTTATGTCCTACTACATTACTATAAACTTGGTAATGATTAGGGTACAAAAATCAGGTCGACGTGTGCCAGCTAGCTGCAGGAGAGATTACAGAGAATAAAAACAGAGGGGGGGGAAGTAACAGCAACAGAAGGGAGTAAAGTGCAAGACAGGCTGACTGAGCAAAGAAGGCAGAACCATCTCACCTTGTATCACAGTATTACAATCAATATTCACCAGCAACCTCTACTTGCCTCTAGTATTAGCCAAGCAAGAGGCAGTAACACAAAAGTCGTCATATCCCAAGTGCCTTGCATATGAAGTCCCATAAACAGCGACGGCCCAAGGTTGCCTCCCAGGGCAGTATGTGCTTATCATACTCCCTTTTTGGCAATTCTACCAATGGTTTTTGGATCAAAGTGAAAGACCAAAATGTAATTGTTCTCACCTTCCACAGGAGCGTAACATTCTTCTGCCTCCTTGCCGGATCTTCAATAATAATTCTCCAAAATTCAGGGCCTTGTAAGGGAGCTGCAAGATTACACAGTTTTGAAAGAACAGTGTCACACCTCAGTCTGAAACTGGACAGACCATCAGAGTGCACTCTGAAAGCACATGTACCTTTGATATCTTTTACAAGCGTATAGGCTGATCTGCTCCAGTTGCTCCAGTAACCTGACCCATCCAGTTCTCTGCACCGTACCTGAACAACATACTCAACACAAAGTTTCTGAACTTTTATCACAGCTGATCTTGGTGCATTTGAAACTTCATAAAGCTGTAACAGAAGTCAAAATATTTAGAGTAAGAACAAAAGGCTGTTTAGGCATCTGTTACGAGTCAAAATTCCTGAAAATTTATCCAATGAGAAAGTGGCCTGATCAGTAATATTCCTTTGCTAGATAATGCAATTGCTTATAACCGTGATTCACTGCATGCCACAAATTCCACAAAAACCAGCTAACACACTAAATGACAACACTGCAACAATTCATGCTTCAATCTAGATTAAAAAAGACAGTACCTCCCATGTAATTTCTTCCCTGTTCACAGCATACCGAATCTGAAATTTAAGATCATTGTTTGTAAATACTGGGTTTGTCCAGGTCACATTCAGCAGCCCAACATTCCTGGTGATTTCTGCTTTAACGTTGGAGGGAGGAAGCGGCTTCACTAGAAAATTGAAAGAAAAGAAAAAAAACCCGACTGTAATGGCTGCACTGACATTTCTCATTAAATCCAATCATCATGGTTTACTTTCTTCTGTCCTGAGGGTGGCAGGTAATACATGGTGGCCTCTGCTACTCCAAGTAAAGCTGGGCTATAATGCAAACATAACAATTCACCAATCCAGGCTGGCTGGTCCACTCACTGCAGACAAAAGCATTGCTGACTGAGAAAGGCAATGTTTGTCTAACAGGAAATTCATTCCAATTCCGACCCAAACTAAAATCACCAAAGAAAATCTTAAGTTGAAATATCAAAGTTTCTTACAGAATAAACATTAAAAAAAAAAAAAAAAGAAAATCCATGGGCAAGTGTCAGTACATTTCATTTTAATTTAAACCACAATAGCTTATATTGGTGCTAGCACCTGGTACCTCCCCTGGTACAAACAGCAAAAGATATAGCCTGGCACTAACGGAGTGCACCACTGCGGAAAGTAGCGGCGCACATGGCCCAGAAAGGCAGCTCCTATAAAGGACAGTGACAGACATTATGCAATGATTAATGGAAATATTATGTTAAGTTTTTATTTTAATAATAGGAAATTCCACCAAAATTGAGCTGCTCCAGCAGACTGAACATGAATGTCACAAAGCCCTAGTTTGTTAACAAAGCAAAGTTAGAATAAACTCGTTTTGACTAATCAGATGGTGAGTGAGGAGAAAACAACAAAAAAATGAAATAAGCTTTAAATTTTGGGTGGTGCTAGAATGAGTCTGTTTTGTTTTACTATGATACAGAGCACCTTTCATCCAGTGTAGGTCAATTCTATTCATTGCTTTTTATTTAAAGTGGTGACTTGAATAAACCAGACTTCTAAATTTCTGCTAGAATTCCTCACTGGACAGAATCGTATAAAGCCACCACCTTTCACCAAAGAGCACAGGCGTGCCCGACACAGACTAACACTACAGCTGCCATGCTGACAAGGTGCCAGGTTCTCTTGGCAAATTGTCTAAGCAGCAGAAGTGCAGGATCCCTACCCGCCATCCCTCACACCACCCTCCTTTCTGACGCCCGAGGCTGCCAATAGTTCCCTGATAATCAGTGAACTTGCTTTTCAAAAAGGCACAGACAATCCTCTCTGAACTAGACAGGAGCAACCTTGAAAACCACAAGGCCACCAAATTAATAGTAATAATAGTAATGATAATTCCCATACCCCACTTAGCTATAATGCACTGAACTTTGCCTTTCCTTCCTGTGACGTTCATTTTTTTCTTACTCTATTTAAACTTTGAAATGCAAAGGATAGTTTGGTTTAATTTATGTTCTCTGTATGCATCCTTCCCCACACACACAATAGATGTATTTCATTCTGCTTTATTTCATGCAGCACTTCTGTGGCCAAGCTGCCATGTTTTCTCTCTACATATGTTCATATTTGTGTCCAAGAACACACGGTCCAATGAACGCTGAGTCATAGACCAGGTAAGACATGCTTTGCACATTTTGCAGTGTTTGAAAACACTCTAATGCTGTTCCTGCCTCTTGCTTTTATACAAAATTAAGTAAGTGCTCTATGTGTCACAAAAGAAACTTTGCAAAAGTATGCAAGAGCGTGAACAGTCCCTATGATTTTAAACGAATATATAACTGTGTAAGTAATACCTATAGTGCTAACACTGTATCAAAGTATAAACTTAACAACTAATTGAAGACTTCAGAAAAATTAGATAACCAAGAATCTTAAAAATTAGACTGCCTTTTTAAGTATAATACTTGCATTTTCTGTAGATGTCTTTGCAAAACACCCAAGAGGATAAACATGCAAAACTGGATGTTTCCTTTTATAGGTATTAGCTGCAGTTACAATCTGCTCCTGCGCCAAGCAAAATGTATGGAAATAACATTTAATCCAATGTCTTTTAGAAGACAATATCAAAGTTCTTGTGTTTCTATGTTCTTTCCACCATCTAATTTATTTAAAATGCTATGAAGAAGTACTTTACCTACACCATATAAGGAATGAAATCCAAGGTCACAAGTGAAGAAAGACGTGCACAAATCTTGACCTACCCACATCTGCTGGAACAACACAAGTTGGTGAGGATTCAAGCGTTCCTAGTAAGTGCTTAAACTCTATCCACATGGTATATCCAGATAAAAGAAAAATAGGCTGAAATGTGCACTCATAAGAATGATTCTTCTGCAAGTAGCATTCTTTCACCTCTGATTTTGGAGAAGTACTTGGAAAGTCAGAACAATAAATTCTGCTCCTTAAAAGAGAAAAAAAAACCCATTCAGTTAATACATTGCGACTATAAGCTGCTCATGGCATCAGTAAAATAGAACTCTGAAGGCAATTAAAACAAATGGTGTCACTGGAACCATCTGGGGTTTTTTTACGATTATTTGGACAGATCTTGAACTTGAGTCTGCACTAAATGGATAAATAACACTGCAGTGTTACTCCTTAAAGCTTTGGCTCTTAGCCTGAAAAAAGTAGGACATGAAGGCTCTCCCCAGTGCAAAATCTTTTGATAAGAGAATAACAACAGGAAGAAACAGGTACAACAAGAGCAGACATCTCCAAATACTCATAAATCATGTTACTTGAGTGGTATGTATTAGCAATAAACACAGCAAGGCAGATCTCCAGCCAAGAAATTAATCCAGCCAGGAATATGACTTTCAAAATACCAACTGGTGTCCAGGGGAAAGCTGCCACATGGACCAATCAGAAATGTACAGTGAAGTCTCCAGGAGATGGAAATCGCATAAAAATATCAATTCTGGAGGGTGGTATTAAAATCCCACATATAGTCAGTATCGCATCTGGCAACACAAGAGAGGAGACATGGACTCTGGATAAAATGGCACCGGACATCTTATCGGTGATGGAAAGGGAACTTTTCAAATTTCTCCTAAGCTTCTGCACAGCTCAGACTCGTGGTGAGAGCAGCCAGACAGGGTATTAGTTATTCAACTGAACCACAAAAGTTACACTTAGCTGAATCTCTCCTCTTCCTGTCAACGTAGCTAATACTGATTAAACTGTTGCCTTGTGCTTTGAAGGTTTAGCTTAGCAGCTAAACTTTGCTGTTTTTACAGGATGATCATTTCTGTGCTGTTTCTGTTGGCAGCACTGACTGTAGAGGAAGATACAGTAACAACCCAACCAAAACAAAACACCAAGAGCAAAGCTATCACACCACATTACTGTAGAGCATTGGATTTCATCTGTAAAATGTGATTGCATCAGTAACTAAGAAGAACAGCTGTGTGATCCTGGAAAACCTGACGTGCCTGATGTCGATGCAACACATCTAACTTCCAGTTTTCATCCTGTGGACTTGTCTAGTAAATACTAGCAACTCCAGCATATTTATGGTGCCTCTTACAATCAAGCTTGGGCAATTAAAAAAACTGACCATTTCATTTGGCTTCAAGCTTGTAGACATTCAAGTTCATTTTGTATTTTTGTTCCCAAAATGCAATAGAATCTTATGCAAATGTGTTTTCATAACTATAAATTTTAAACATCTTATACTTCAACTTTTTGGTAGTCAGTACATTCATGTGGTCCCCCATGATTTCCACCCCTCCCCCTTTCAGACCTTACTATTAGCAAACCAAAAAAAAAAAGAACAAAAAGAAAGATCACAAAAAATACTAGCATCTGGGAAGCATTTTCAGTCTGTATTAACGTTCACTGTTTGATCTAGCAGGAACACTAACAAATGTACAAATACACTTTGTATTAGAAAACAACATTTTTAGCTAAACCTGAACAGTAAAAAAGTGGGAATAAAAAACATGGCAAGAGCAGCATGGTTTTTATTTCAAGCTCCCTGCTCAGCAGGACACTCATTATATTCATATTTGTGAAGACAGTCGAAACAAAACCTACCTTAGCAGTCAGATAGTCACTAATCCTGCCCTAAAAGCCTCCACTTGAAATCTCAAGCATTCCAGCTATTACTTTAGTCCACAAAATGCTGAGAAATATTCACCTTGGTACTCTGATAGTTCAAAACTTCAATCCACCTCCAACAGAGAAGACAGTCCAGCTTTCCAAAGGATTAGGCCCTCAGGGCTGATTTAAGCTTGTTTGCCAAAACTTTTGCACATCCAGTCCAGCAAAGCAGTAAAACTAAATATTTTTTTCTCAGGAAGGGTTGTCTGTCTGTCTGTCTTGTTTATGTAAAGACTAACACAGTTCTAGGAAACTCTCAAGCTCAATATATTAGTAACTCAAAGGGATTTTTTAGTTTCATGGTAAAACAATATTTTCACAGGCACTATTTGTGCACATGAATGAAGATAAGGATGATCATACTGCTGATTTAACAATCAGTTTTGTATTTTGCAAACAATAATGTGCTTGCTCCATACCACACCCCAGTTCTCCTGCTCTGTCCAAAAGACAGACAAAATTAAACCGTCTGAAAACAAGCTAGGCCAAAACACCTAACCAAAACCATGAAAACTAAGAATTGCTCTAGCCACCAAAGATGCTACCTTCATAAAGCAATATGCCCTTTATGAGCTAAGAGTTGATTCTCTCTTTATAAGCAAGATTTTTTTCCGTCTGGAATGAATTAAATTCCATCCCTGTATTTTTATCTACTGTCTGTATATAGAAAAAAAGATACAGAATTATAGAAAAATCGAAGATTGAATGGAGACCTTAAGAGGTCTCAAGTCCTACCTCCGACTCAAAGCAGGGTTAAAGTCAAAGTCAGATGAAGTCGCCCAGGGTTCTGTCCGGTTGAGATCTGAAAGTCTCCAAGGACAGAGATTCTACAGCCTCTCTGGGCCACTGCTCCAGTGCTCAGTCACTCTCACTGTGAATGTTTTTTTTTTTTCCTTATTTCCTTACAATTTGTAGATACAAGCAACTGGAAGAATAATTTTTATAACTGATACAAGCAAACACATCTACTTTAAGAGAACTGGCTTCCAAACTGCATCTACAGGTTTTACAAATGCTAAAGAACGTTGTAAATAGACTCCATTTTACATACTCAGGTATTAGGGACATGGTTTAGTGGTGGACTTGGCAGCGTTAGGTTAATGGTTGGACTCGATGATCTTAAAGGTCTTTTCCAACCTAAATGATTCTATGAGTCTATCTATGGTCCCCTTTCTGCACATGTAGTTAATAATTCTGCAGTTCCAGTTGGGAAAAAGTCCAGCTTACAGAAACTGAGCACATTTTATAACTACATCTATTCAGAATTCTTTGCTGTAATAGTATTTCCAGAGCAATGCTTTCCAAACATAAAAGAGTGCATTAAAAGCTATACGTACCTGTAGTATCTTAACTGCAAGGAACTCCCCAGAAGCAATGTGTTCGGGTTTGCAGACCATCTACAAGTCATTTTAGTTAAGTACCCATCTGTTTCACATGTGATATTGATATTCACATCTAATTAAAACACATTGGAAGTTTATTAATAAAGATATAATTGTTTATACAAAAAACATGCATTACAAGTCATAACTGCTCGATAAAAGCTAACTGGAGTTTAAAATGGAAATATTCTGACCTTACTATTAAAATGCACCAAAATTGTAATTTAAAATCATCTGGAGTCTTACCTACTACATATAATTCAGCGTATCTATGATGACATTCCCTATTTTGATGACAACAGTACAATGCGTTATAGAAGAAATTTCCTCTAGGTTTTGTTGCTTTCAAGTTGAAAAGAGTAACTTTGCTTACGCGATCATTCACAAGCGTATACTGACTTTCTGGGATTTCTTCTGCTAAATTCAGCCACCAAACAATCTTCTTGGACACCACAATCTTGGTTTTGTTTTTATAGATGCAATAAAAGGAAACGTTAGAACCAACACTGGTCAGTATCTTAGGAGGGAAGTACAGGACTTCAGCTACACAGAAGGGGAAAAAAAGGAAAAAAAAAATCCATTGAGATTAGAATCTGAACAAAAAAAATATAAAAGCATATGTCAATAGAATATTATTATCATCCAGTTGCATTTCTAAATTTCCTACTTCTTAATTACTATTAATGACTATAGGGGAGAGGGGCAGAAATGAGCCCTTGACTGTCTCCCCCCATAACTGATGTTTGTCAATTCTGGTAAAAATAATCTTTAATATCCCTAGGCAAACAGGAATTAAATGAGCAGAAAAATCACTGGAGGGTACAGTGAAAGCAATACACAGCAGCACAAGGGAAACAAGGAATCATACGGGTTCCTGTAAATTAAATCTTGGGAAACTAGATTAACACTGCTGCTTTTTACTCAGCCCACTTTTTTAAGGCAACAGGTCAGCTTATTTAAATATTGCAGCAAGCACTTGCAACCTAGAAAGGCTTAGCTTCTGTAACTCAACTCACAAAGACATACACCACAAATTTTAAAATTGTAAAATTGTCCTCAAGTAAAAGTGAGAGAAGACCCAAGTAAGAGAATAGAGATGTTCGGGTTTGGAAAAAAAAATAAATCTAACCCTTTGAACCCTGCAAGGATGTTGAAATCGTTTGCTAGCTGAAGCATTACTGTAATACTGAAATACATATTTTGAGAGAATGGCTATTCAGAATAGGGGGAGGGCAGGTTGAAAAAAAAAAATTTAAAAAAACTTAAAAAAAATAATCAAGCTTTCCAGTAGTTACTAATCCTGCTCCTATTGAAGGCAGCAGGAGATTAATGTCTCAAAAACTTGTTTACAATCTCAGCAGTGTAGTTAATTCCAAATGGTAGCAGGGATACAGTAAGTAACTGACCTAGGCATAAACACACTGAATTTGCAAAGCATGTAAAAATGCATAAGCTCAGCCTCAATTGGTCAGGTACTTACGGAAGCTACAGGTGCTATACACCTGCCAAAAAGGAAGAGTTTGCCAGAGGTCAACAAAGCCAGCATGAAAATCCTTAAAAAGATCAGGTTTGCTTTCCACAGTTCAGGAACCACGTCAGATATTTTTAGGATTTTTCCAAAATACAGGCCTTCTCAGGTAGTAGAGCAGACCTACAATATTGTCATTGTCAAAGACTTTCATATTAAATATAAATCAGAACATGAATGTACGAAAATATAACTGCCTGATTTCAGTATTTACTCTTCCGGTGTTAATGTGCCTCCGTGAATGCAAGGCAGCGTTCCTGTTACCAGCTGCTTCGCTGCTCCCAGCTGTGCTGCACGCTCCACTGTTCCTCCATTGGCTCATCCTATCTTTGGCCATTGGAGGCCATATGCCAATTTGAGCTTCCTGCAGTGAAGAAATTAATCCCTCTATGCTGCCATCAGGTTTCTCACAACGGGATTATTTTGCTGATGAGATATATGTTTAATACAATTACATAGCCCATAACAGGATTAATAAAAAATAATCTAACAGTATCTATTGCACCTCTTTTACATCCATATTTCTCAATACACTCATAAACCCTTTCCGAAAATATCAGTATATGCATATGTAAGAGAGAACATGTATTTACCCTCAAAAAATTCTCAAAGCTATATAGTTCTCTATATATATGCACACACACACTTTTTTTTTTTATTTTTATATATAGAGAGATATAAATCCAAAAGACTAAGGGCCAGTTAGGCCTCTAGTCATATAATCAGGCATCCCGTGTTTCATGCTCAATTGCCACGAGGGTCTGTGTATTTTCAGCTTTCTTGGAAGAGAGCTCCTTCTGCAAAGTTTAGTTATTTCCTTGGTACTTGATTTAAGCACATACATCCCACTATTTAGCATACAGTAAGCAGGTGTACATGTAAGCGCCTAGGTAAAGCACTAGTATTGTCATGTAATAGTTCAGAGGATACCTGTGACAACACAGACCAAAACATTTCCAGTTAATCATAAGCAGAGCATGGAAAAATACAATGCAAAAAATCCTGAAATCTTTAGGCTGACCCAAAACAGCTCAATCTGCAAAGCGAATTCACAATCCTGATAACTGACCAAGGATTTGCCAAACAAAATTTCTTTCCCTTCCTATATACTCTGACCATGTGTGACATGACTGTGTTCTACGCTTTCAGTTCAGCTACAAAGCCTCATACTAAACTAAAAGTTAGAGAAAACATTAGAAGAAAAATCTTGTATTGAGTAGAGGTTAAACGCTGCCAACTGTCTTTTGAAATGGAAAAACTCTCAGAAAAAGAGCTTTTTCTGGGTCTGAACAGGTGCTTGGTGAGCAAGCAACAGGGCCAGACAAGGAGGTGTCATGGAGCTGACTGTGCAGTCTACATACATTAGTCCAGAACTCTTTAAATGCAAGTCTTGTACAAAGGAAAGAGCAGAATCTCAGGCAAAGCCATGCAGAAAGAGAAGCAGAAGGGGAATGAACTTCCACAGGATTTTCAGCCCAACTCATGCATACTGTACCTCCCTAGATAACACATGCTTTCAAATATTCATTCCACAAAACAAACCAAACTGGGAAATCTGTTCTTTTCCAAAAGTCTATTTACTGCACATAAGTGACTGCACGTGACCTACCTCCCAAGTTGAGATTATACGGTGTGCTCCAGTCACTCCAGAACCCTGGACCATGATGATTCCTGCACCGCACTTGAACTAAGTATGAAGAATCAAGTAGGGTATTGTCTATGGCCAGTGAGGTTTCTAGAGCAACTTGAACCATCTGTTGGATTATCAGAAGCCATTATTGTTGTATAATGAAACAGGAAAAAGAAAGAGACAGAGGGAATGAAAACAAATAGTCTAGAGAGTAGTTTTTAGGTAGCAAGTTGGGTAAAAAAAGCTTTCTTCTTTAAATTTACTGTAAATTTGAATATGGTAGAGGTTGCATACCTCTGTGGAAAACACGTTATTTCATTACGGACTGTGAATTAACAGCTGCTTTTTATTCCAGAGCCAGTTGCGTGGGAGCAACAGAAAAAGCAAATCACTAATAAAAGCTACAAATATTAAACATATATGCATGTATCATGGAATTTGGGGTTTGCTGAAAGGAAAGCGCTTTGCCTGTAGACTTCACAGAATCTAGCATTTCATCCAAAAAGAAAGATGTGAGTTTGTTTTTAAGACCCAACAGGAGACGGGTCTTTCATCATTGTGTGGTGGCTCTCCTAGCTTAACAGACATAAAGTCCAGCTTGCCAGCTCTACTACACTCTGTTGATGTTTACCAGGGTCTGCTGGACACACCAGCTCAGGAGAAACCAGTGTGCCATGCCCAGCTCCACCAGACCAGCCATGTTGCTCAGCCCACCTTGCCCAAGGACAAGGAGGGTGGTAAGAAATCCTGAGCTCTGGAAAAGACCCACCGACCTGCACCGCTCCATCGTAAAACCAAGCAAGCAGAGCTGACTCACCTGCCAGCCATTTTGACCTGAATTTGCAGAGATCTTCACTTCATACTGAAGTGGGTATGGCATCAGCACAGGGTCAGACCAACAGATTCTCACTTGACCTTTCTCTGTCATTTCCAGATGCAAGTTCAAAGGAGGTTCAGGCTTTACTGCGGACAAATTAATTGACAAGTTTACCACTAACCTTATTGCCTGTGACTCCTGGCAGTAATGGATTTTTACCGACTCAGAAGTCTCTTTCATGCTTTTTCTTTAAACTCAGCTTTCCAGAGCTGCTCTACAGCTAGTGTATGACAGACTAACATTGTGTAGTATCACTGGAAAAGTGCACCCTGGCACTGTTACATAGTTAGTTATCAGGACATGCTGTTTGACCTAACATTTGCCTTAAAACTACATTAATTTCTTGCCTTGGGCCATGATTCTCTCCAGTAACCAAAGCACTAACTTACCTGTTTTGCTGAAAAGGGGACTGAGAGGGATGGGAATGCTGAGCAAAGCAATTAGCTCAGCTCCTTAAGAGATAGGAGATAACATCCTCATACTGTACACAAAGAATTTCTGAATATTCCCATCCCTTCTACAGTGATTATGGCTATGAAAGAAGGTCTTCAGGAGAGCTACATTAGGGCAAAGTAATGGAGCGTTTCAGAAATTTCCCACAAGGATGAAGAGAACTCTCTGGAGAGGGAAGTGGATGGGCAATTTATAATGATGATTAGGATTACACTCACTCTTCCTCAGAAAAAGGCATAGCTTTTAAAACAAAAGTCAGTGAATTCTACATCACGCTTTTGTGACTCTTACAATACAAATGATGTCTGTTCTACTGATGCCACCTGTTCTACTGATATCATCTATAAGCAAGTACAACTCTACGTTACACAAGTATTCATAGCTTTACTTTCAAAATAATTTTTAATAGAGCTAAATCTTGGCAGAACATATACTAATATTATGCATTTTTAAAATATACTTCACCAAGCAGAACAAACTAATTATGCCATTTTAAACACTGGCAGATGCAAGTCTGAATTTTTAATTTTTTCCTGTAGCATAATTTAAAAGCAGCATGATGATAAATGCAACCTCTCATCTTCAAAACTAGCCCACCCAGAGACTTTTAACTTATTCTGTCTGAAAAGCACATCAGTTTAAGAAGTAGTTTATAAAACTTTTATTTTTTTTCCTCACAGCTAACAGAGTCCCTGACTTTTTGAAATTTGCCAAGGTCTGCAATAACTGAGCATATTGGAGAGCAACACATATCAAATCCATAATGTCAGTATGGTTTTAACTTGATTAAATACAGAGGAATGTTTTCCCACTTGGAAAATGCTGAAACTGTATGTGTAAGGAAGAAAGCATCAGGACAACAGAGCTGCTTGAAAGAAGAGGTAGTTTTATTTCCTAACTAGCTTTAGGAACAGCTTTTTTTCCCCTCACTTTTTACTTTAAGCCCTCAGTAACATCGACAAATAAGCTCCACCACTGCCCCAGACTCAGGCACACAGCGGTCCTGATTAGAAATGAAAGATCAAGTATGTTGACAGCCTGGCCTTTGCTCAGTATGGTTTTGTACTAGAGCCCAGACAGGCATTAGGCGGCTAAGAAACGTGTACAGCACCACCCTGAGCAAGTGAGACAGCACCAGGAAGCCTTTTCCTGTTCTGTTTGTGCCCTCCTTCTCCAGAAGAGACATCCTGCTCTCGTTCTCCGTTAAAAAAAGGTTTAAAATATTGATCAGGCTTACCTATGGCTATGGGATTGACTGACATCAAAGGTGACCATAGAGGTGTTTCACCAATCATCATCTTCAGCCACATGATGTAAGTGTAGTTGAGTCTCAGAGAAGGCACACAGCACTCACACTTATCATACTCACTACAGTCACACTGAGCAACCATGACAGTCCCCTTTAGAGAGCTCGTAGATACATCTCCCAGTGAAAACTCTGATCTACAAGGAAAAAAACAAACATAAAACAAAAAAACAGTATTTATTTCTATACTCTATCTCAATAGAGGAGGTTTGTCCATCTGGACATACAAAAAAAAAAAGTTAATGAGAAAAGTAAGAAAAGCAGTAATTGTAACCAATTGCTTTTACTTTGCTGCTTCTCCCTTTTTAAATGGTTTCCAAGTAAAGTAGTTAAGATGACATCATGAAAAGTATTCCTAAGGTTTGACTTTAAAACAAATGTGTTACAATACTAGATGATACCTGTAGTTTAGACTAGTTTCTGATTCTTGATGGTAACTATTACTAGATACTTCTTAGGCACACAAAGTTAGTTTACCTTACAGTGGACTAATTGGCAGCTCTCTGCCACCCCCATAGAGATTACATTCTAATTCCTATTCCTGGGGCACTGAAATAAATCTAAACAATTTAACATTCCTTCCGGCTTCTGCTACAATTAAGCATTACAAGTAATATAATAATCAAAAGCAATTAGTCAAGTGAAAAACAAGTTCTGGAATAACAAAAGGCTAAAGAACTCCACCATTCAGAACACATTTTAGTACTCATTTTCAACAACTTACAGTATTTGGAAAAAAAAAAAAAAGACAGCTGTGTCCTCCAAAAGTCTTAACATTGTGCAGTTAATTCCAAGATAAAGCTTTAATTATCTTTATGCACAGCGTGTTTGTCTATTAGATAGTCTGATGTTTCCTAGGAAAGCAAATTATTTACTCACACGCATTACTACTATTGTCTTGGACAGACTCACGGAAAGTATTTAGTAAGTAACTTACTGCATTTTGCTTTTATTGCTTCTCAGAGTAAAACTCATGGGACTATTTTTGACTGAATGTTCAGATTTAGTTTCAAAGGGGGAGGGGGGTTGCCTTTGTTGGGTTTTTTTTCTTTCTATTAACACTCCTTCCTTGAGAGTTTAACATACACAGTTTTTGATTACATAATCCACTGCAAAAATTGTATGGTCTAAGATAAACTTTTGAAGTTTTTAACAACTAATAGCTGCACAGGCATAATATATGTTTCATAAACAGTTTAATCAGATTTTCTAATAATATTATTTCGATACATTTTAAATGAAATAAATTACAAAGTAGCATATGCTGATACAAGCAGTCATGCACTATGTATCTTGATGCTAGCAAATGTTTTATAGGATACAAAAAGAACATGCGCATTCATATTGAAATACAGGCCGTCACATTTAGTTTATATCTCTAAAACATGTACAATTTTCCTTGGATCAACTTCAAGCAGCAGCACGAAGAAGACCCATACTATTTCCCATATACACATTAGTACACAGATGCTTTTCAAGTATGTTTTACAGGCATTTTAGAGCAATCCTCATGTGTATGATTACTCTTTTATACGTTTTCAATCTCCATTGACTTTATTCAAACTATTCTTGATTTATGAAATAAATACCACACAAGTGGGCACAAAGCTGCTTCTATTCTGAGAGCAACTAGCAGTTCCCAAAGTATTCTTCATTCTCATTTGTATTCCACAGATATTCTTTAGGCTCTTTCCGACAGAGATACATGTTTATGGTGTACTGCAGGTATTCAGTGACGCAGGCCTCTTTAAGGTAGCAAATTTAATAGTGTGAATACTTTGTGGCCAGACTTCTCACAGCAGTAAAGCCAAGACAAATCCTGACAGTTAAACCATTCTGGATTCTTTTCTGCTTTTGACATTTCATCCTTACAAAAGAAGCTTATGTTTTGAATTGTTCTGAAATAATTTTGGAATTATTTCTGTATAGTAAGGGTTTTGTTTTACTAATTCAGAGAAAGGAATTGAAGTTAATAGAATAAGAACCTTTCTGTAAAAGTTTTAAATAGTTTTACAGTTGGTATGACTCCTTGTAACACTGGAATTCAGGGAGGGCAGAGAACTCTACATTGGAGGACAAGAAAGGACAAGATTTTCTGCTGTTTTTTGGTTTTAGTCAATTTGGTATCTAGTACATTTAATTGACTGTAGAACACAGGGGAAATGGGCATGGTTCACCGATGTCGTTACCATAATCTGCCCTACTTAAAAAAGAAAAGGTCAAAAACCGAGGAGAGGTTGGAAGTGAACAAAGGGCTGATGAATTATGGGGAAAAGCACATGCAAATCATGCCGACTGGGACTGCAAGGAAACCCACAATGTACACACATGGATCTCCTTGAATTGGGGCCCCACTCCTCTCATAGTTCACTGATCAACACACATACATTATGGACCCACCTTGTTTTTAGGATACTCTTTGAAGCTGGTAACACAAGGATTTTCAGTAACACTATGCCCTCATAGCACCTCTACTCTGCAGTAATGACCCCATAAGCTATGCAGGTTCATATGAATATGTAGTTTACATTTATTAGTGCTACAGTCAGTCAATACTGACATTCCTAAAATAATTTTTACCAGGACTCATAGACTTTAGGACACAAGAATTATGGAACCTTATGCTGATGGTATCTGGCAGACATACAGCTTTTAAATTACTTGGAATATTTTTGTTTTTATAGTTGTGGCTCCACCTCTTTCTCCTGAATTTCCTTTCAAAGACTTCGCAGAATTTTCGTTTAAGTTTCCCTGCCTTGTATTATTGCTCACAGATTTTATTAGTCTCAAAAAACCCACAATCAATCCATAAGAATGTAGTCTTTTCATCAAACTGTGTCTTTAATTCACTCTCGTACAGGGGAAAAAAATGCTAGAGAGCTCCTCCCCATGTTGTGTTGTGCCAGTATTGTGTTTCAAAGGCCACTTATTTGGGAGTAAACAGGCATGGATTGTTATTCCTCCCTGCTCCCACCACACAAACCTTTTCATTTGTTTACTGTATAAGATGCTGTGTGTAGGAATGCAAGGGTAACTGGAGGAAAACCCTGTGGGTCTATGCCAGGCAGGTCTTCTACCTCTTGTGACAGAGAACTACCAGTATTTCACTTCTATGCTGTAGACTTCTCTTACAGCTCACTACCTCTGCAGGGAACCAGCGCAAAGCAAGGGGAAAGACCAAGCTATGTTATCAGGTGCCAGGTCTGCTCCCAGAGGAAGGTATAGAGATACTAAGAAACAGGATAACGATCTTTGCATTTCCACAAACTGGCAAGACACAGGGACTATCTCACAAAATTGATTTTGGGATAAGAGAATAGATCAATGGAGGACATGATCATGAGGTACCCCCACATCAACTTATTCCAAATTGCCAAGCCTGGGCTAAATGTATGAGACCTGATTACAAGCAAAGCAACAGAAAGCCAAAGTATTTTGGAGAACTGCGGCAGCCTGGGATTGCATGAGCAGCCTGTCATCTTGTTTGGCTGCAGGTGGATCCAGTCACAGAATAACCATTGTTCCTAAACTGTAGATATTGACTTAGGAGCTTATGTAGATATTGTAGAGGAGCTTATGCTTATAAAGCCCTCACAAGTTCAGGAGAGGTCAGTGCCTTCATTCAGTAGAATGAGAGGAGAAATTTTTGGTAAACTTAAAACAAGCAACGGGCTATTAAAAACTGGAGTTTTCCATCAGACTTGCAGCACACTGAGAGAAGCTATAAATCCTGGTTCAACAAGCACTTTACATCATGCAACAGTGATCAGATCTAAGCCAGATCCAAATTGTGGTGAGGGGAAGGAAAGACAGAAAGGAAAGACATATATTATAAAATACATGAGTATATACTATGTCCCCATTCAGTTTTATAGTGCTGGCTGCTGGAATGGGAAAGATTTGTCTTGGCACAGACAGGTAAGCAAAAACCAGATAGGTACTAAGCATATGAACTTCTGTGAATGGATTACCAGAGCCCACCTCTGAGATTCAACAGAAAACTAGTGAACTGGACTTAAGTTTTAACGGCTGGCAGAGAAGGGAGGGAGAATGTGCAAAGGCAATGTGACTTTTAAGCTGGAAACATGGGACTAAAGCATAAGACACTGCAGAACAGGGAAAAAAAATAAATACTGCATGCCCTGAACCACAGAAGTAATTAACATTGCAACAAGGGCATGTGTCCAAGGCTTGCTTTTCTTTTCTACTCCAAGCACTGCACTTTTCAGTTGTGCACAGATAGTTCTTTTCGTCAGCACCTTAAGTTAACACCTCTTAAATGGTTTGTATTTTGGTGCACAACTCAACCATACTTCAGAAGGTGTTATTACTTATGCTAAATTAATCTGTGGCCCCGTGGTGAACTTTTAGACTTTAAGTTAGAAACTGCAGAATGTCTTTACTGAATTTCAATCAACTTCTTGCAGCTGGAACGCCTAACTGAAAACAAAAGGTCAAAATTGTTTTACAAAGAAATACATGAACTTCTACAATTCCTCTAATTTCAGGAAAGGTACAACATCACATCTAGGTAGATATGTTGAGGCATATCAGAAATAAGGTCACCATTGTAACGCTGCTTTCAATATTTCTATATACTGTGTTTGTGCAAGCGTTACCTTTATTAGGAATTGATGGAGCAAAGCTGTCTGGGGTTCAAAGGATTTTCAATAATTACATCTCAATGTATTTGATATATAGTAGCTCTAGGACAATACTTATTTGAACAAGCTGCCCCATTAAACTGCAGAACATCTGATGGCTGCCTAGCTCATGAGAGGATAAGTCTCTAATGAAAGGTTAATGTTCTCCAGCTGAAGAAGGCTCAATGTATAACTGATGCACTTAACTAAGCCACCAGTCTTGAGGTAAATTGCATGATTTATCCTTAAAAACATGCAAGACTAGGCCCACAACTAAAGGAGTACCTCACGGGTACTTCAAATAGGTCAGAAATATGAGTACACCCTATACATCACCATCTGCTGAAAGGGCAAATTATAATCTGTGCTCAAAATTAAACTGGGAGCATTCATCTGTGTCACTATGAAAGGATCCCTAAGGCTAAGTGATTCCAGTTAATGTAATTAACCATCAGGGTTTACAGCATTCCTAGAATACATACAACTGGAAAGATCATTCACTTTTGGTAGACAATTAACCTAATTTGTCTAATTAAGTTTCAGAATAATCTTTCCCCTCCCAAAAACATACTGCTAGGGAAGGTAAAAGCCCTATCGCTACCCTTGCTTGAGCCTCTTACTGAATACTGTCATAACACTGTTTTGGACAGAACAAAACATTTTCTATTCAAAGTAACTTCGTATCATTTACAAGCAGGCAAACTGTGGATGTATAAAATAAGATGATACTTCTTTAATGCTGAAAAAAATTTAATGCTGAAAAATCTTTTTTGTTGTAGATTCTTCTAAGTCATTATTTTTGTACGTTGCCTGTCCTATATGTGAGAATTCTGGCTTGATCTCCAGACTCCCAGGGAGTAACACATGCCAGGAATGCATATTTTTAAAACTGGGAATGTTTTCAAGGTATTTTGGCTCATGTGAATAAAATGTTAAGGTATCAGCAAGCCAACAGGGAAAGCTGTCACCTTACCAAAATCTGAAATGCTTTGCTAGCTGTCCCCAAGAACATAGGGACCCTAAAAGAAAAATATTAATATGAAATCTGGGGAGTGAAACCAGTTCTCCAATGTCAGGGACTGCACTGCATCTCGCCTTTGCAGTGAAGAGTAATCAAATACAGAAATGCCACAAGGACTCTAGTGAGTCTATAGTGCCTGCTCTCATAAATTGCATAACACTTACTGAATTCCCTTCATAATACAAGAACCTCTTCACCCCAGCGGGGACTTGAATCTGTTGTTCCACGGATGTTAGGCATACCAAAAAAATTCAATATAGAGATTACTACACTAGGATTACTGGCAAAGATTTTTCTATTGCAGTTGAGACTGGATGGAACAGAGGCAAATGCAGATCTACTTCTCCCACAAACACACATGTAGTAGTATTTCAGAAATCAAAGTCATGAGGAACACTGGAAATGGGAACCCACTCAAAATCTGATTTCAGTTTTAAAGTATTATGTCAACTAAACAACCATATTTATTACCAGATAATACACTTGCTTTATACCCTGACTACAGGAATAATTTGTGGCAAGTGGTACCTGTCATGCAGTTCTGGCTTTTTAAGTAGAAGTCGTCACCTGTAAATTCAGCTAATTCAATTATTTATGTTTAGCCAGTTTCCTAAGGAAATTAAGTCTGTGTGTTCATGCCATTCCTTCCAATCTGTCAGTAATCAGTGTGGTTTCGGAAGTGGAATCAAATAGATCTTTTTATGATCAAATCGGGCAGGTCATGTATACAAGACCTACTCAGCCCACAGTCAGTAAGATTACCATCTATTACCATTCCAGGGAGTATTTACCACAGTGGCAACTGCAGAGGTGGGTGCCTCTCAGAGGCAACAAAGTGATTAGAGTAGCATTTGGCATTGTATTAAATGTTAAGTAACATAATTACTTCAAGAGAGAGAACATTATGGTCAAAAGCATAAAAAAAGGCAGAACCAAGATTGCAGCTTTAAAATTAAGCAACTGTAAAAGCAAAGATGTTTTAGCAAGTCAACACTGATTTCATTAAAGCATTTTAAGAAACGTGGAAAGGACAGAGGAGGGGGACTGTCCATTCCAACTGTTTCTCATTCAAAGACAGAAACATAAACTTTCCATATTGTCTTATCTAAAAGTAATCTTGGACAAAGGTACATAACGTGTCATCTGCTTGCAAAGCTAATGCCACCACTGTGTTGCAAGCTTGAGAGGCCAGTGCTGATGTTTTAGAAAATGCTTTCAGATTTCTAATGCTAACAGTGACAAATTTAACAGAGTCTGTACTTACACAGCATACAAAAGATTAACCTTCAAGTCAGCTCTCAAGTACAACTTCAAAAACCGCAGGCTACAAACTAACAGGTCCAGCTTGCCTTTAATCCAACATTCAATGTTCCAATTTGAATCTAAACAAAATAAAGGTATTAAACATTTCTGAACTATATTAAAACAAAACAAAACAAAACCTGAAGAGCCAGGAAAGAATTCACTCACAAAGAGAGGACAAGTAACAGATATTCATGAAGGTGAGGCTGGACCCCAAGTGTGCAAATGTTTATGAATAATCCTTGCTGAATTGGGCAACACTTAGAAGGCTAACAACCTGTGTGATACTCAAGCTCAACATGACCCGGCAATGTGCGCTTGCAGCCCAGAAAGCCAACCGTATCCTGGGCTGCATCAAAACAAGCATGACCAGCAGGTCAAGGGAGGTGATTCTGCCCCTCTACTCCGCTCTCGTGAGACCCCACCTTGAGTACTGCGTTCAGCTCTGGGGCCCCCAACATCAGAAGGACATGGACTTGTTGGAGCGAGTCCAGAGGAGGGCCACAAAGATGATCAGAGGGCTGGAGCACCTCTCCTATGTAGACAGGCTGAGAGGGCTGGGGTTGTTCAGCCTGGAGAAGAGAGGGCTCCGGGGAGACCTTATAGCAGCCTTCCAGTAC
>NW_008795244.1:339964-349323 GCF_000699145.1 Aptenodytes forsteri | reverse complement strand
GGGGTTGGAACTAGATGATCTTTAAGGTCCCTTCCAACCCAAACCATTCTATGATTCTATGACACTGCTGCATTCTAATTATTAGAGAAGGAATATATTTTACCTGGCTTTATGGACAAGGCCACAAGGGGAAGAAAGAAATGAAGCTGCTGGTGCTGGTGGAAGGCGTTGCTACTATTAACTGGTACAGCCTCTATGTGGCTGTACTGCGTACACTTTGTGCACACATACGCAGCTGTACTGCATACACAACAGCAACAAATTTAGTGTGGCAGTCTTTAACAGAGATTTATTTGTTCCATGGGACAGTTCTTGTAAAATGGAATTCTACTCTACTGAGGTCAATGAGATTCCTGCCATTGACAGCAGTAGGCCAACTGGCCAGTATGCTGCTCAGAGACTGTGGTTTACAGGAGAAGAAAAACAGTCTAAGAAAAAATAATTCAATCTAATCCATGTACAGATATTTACTAAGGCATCACAATCCAGGCAGAAAAGATGGCACTTGCTCTCCATCTCCCCCGCCTCCTGAAGGAGTTTAAAGCCCACATCCACAAAAGTATTTAAAATATTTCTCATAGCATTTAAACACCTTTGAAGATCTGGGCTTACGTCCTCATATGCAGTGCTACATATTTTATTCAGCATTCCCCTAGAAAGACAGCCAACTATTTTTTTTCCCTTTTGAATCTGTGCTATACAATTTCCTTCATCTTCTACTACAGAATTCTGTGAGGGAGGATTTTACCACACTATGTTGCCTGCTCTGGATAAAAATGAATATCCATTAATACAACCCAGCCCCCTACCCCCCCAAGCAACAAAAAACCCCAATCTTTTTTTTGAAGAAGTAGTAACTCCTTATGCCCTTGAATGGAAAACCTACCTATTTCCTGAGAAGCAGAGATAATTATTTCTGAAGGAATAAACTTCCTTGCTTGCATGCTTGCTCTGTACAAAGAACAATCAATGTTGTTATCACTCCAAAGGCAACACAGAAAACTTTCTTCATTCATTAGCAAGGAAGGCTTGGTTTCGGATGCTCTCCTCAAACCAGACCAGCTTTCTACAACTCCAGCAGAGAAAGGACTCAAAAATGTCTCATTCAGCAGCATATAGGGTAATGTAAAGTTCCTGGGAGGAATCTGATGGACCATACAGTGGGCAACTGCCATTTGAAGAAGGTCTGCAAACATAAAGGCAAAGATATCGGAAATAAAAGAAAAAGTTCATATTACTTGACAATGAAAAGGGAGTGGCCATGTTATACAGAAACACATTCATTACATAAAAGTCAGATTATTTCCAGGGGCTGTTCTCCTCCGACTTGGAGACAAAATTACTAAAAACACCCCCTCTGAACTGGTGTCACATCTGACAGATGCCAGCCTTCTCCCTCAAAGTCACTACACCTAACGTTTTTCTTTCTCAACCTCTTGAAATAGCTCAAGACCAAGACTGTAGGGGAAGCACCTCTTTGGGGTAAATTGGTTTATATTAATTCAAAATAGAGTGAATCCTAAACCTAAGTTCACACACTATACAGGTATGAGTCTCATCTCCCCCTGCAGTGCTGGGCCACTCGCAATCCAGCTCTTATAACATGGCTCCTTTACTGTAGAGGAAATAATTCCATTGTAAATGTAACACATAGTCACATTGTAACTGTTAAATACCAAAGAATAGTATTACAAGAATACATGACTGTATGTAACTACATAACCCCAGGGCATTATCTGGGAAATGAGATGTAGGAAAAGAATAATCTTTTCCGTCAGACTTAGATTCTTCAAAATAAAATTGTTCTGACCACATTTGTAGCTCTTGTTGGTAAGTCATAGCTTGAATTACTCTAACAATGATTTTGAGAATGATAAGCATGTCGGTTTTGGAAATAGCTTACTGTAAAACAGTGCATGAATTAAAAAGATTAAAGCTCTAGTTACAGAAAGGCACGTGGGTCATTTGTGCACTTTGCATTTAGCTTTTTGCTCAGTAAGGGCATAAATATTTTAAGCAGTTCATTAGATAGAAATTAATTCATGCTCTATGCCTTGCAATAGTCAAAATAAGAAAAAAAGAATTTCTCTAGGACTGTTTGATTAATAGCGCATAAGCTAAATAATATAAAAACACAAAATGAAAGCTTTTAAAAAAAATAGATGCATGCTACCTTGAAAGCAGACACTGTGTTACTGTGACGTGTGTTAAAGTGTTTCATTTTCTCTTTACACAGATTTTGTATTGCCAGAGTCCTGAAGGATTGCTCTTTCCTTTTAAAAAAAATAGATGCATGCTACCTTGAAAGCAGACACTGTGTTACTGTGACGTGTGTTAAAGTGTTTCATTTTCTCTTTACACAGATTTTGTATTGCCAGAGTCCTGAAGGATTCTGCTCTTTCCTCCTCTCTCATTTAATAGAGTTTGTGCCTCTGTAAGTATCAGCTCCATTAGACCTCCTGGCTCCATGCAGAGGATTCAGTTGACTGAACAGACTATTGGTCCATAATACATGATTAAAAAAGGACAAATAAGTGACGTAACTGCCTACGAAGCAGGACCGATAACTAACATACTACCCAATTCACAGAGGCCACTGCAGGGTGGGAAGAGATTCCTGCCAGTCATCTATTTTTCTAAAAAACAGACTCCCCCCTCGCATGTCACACCAGACAATCTCACAGGATTAATTAAATCCTATAAAGTCAAAATGTGTGCAGCTACTTACCTCTTCTGCAGAAGCGTTAAAAAAATGATAATGCATTACAATACAGAACATTTAGCATAGGATTGCTGTAGCTCTTAAATGCCCAGTAATAAACTGCAGCATGCATTACGAATGTTTTCCTGCTACAGGTGTAACAGTTTGCCCACAACACAGACACACAGGAGGCCGTCACTTACAGTTCTGTCCCTCAAACAGTGGCTTATTTCATGTCTAGGTTAACAGGGCTACAAAGATGCCAGCCATGGCTGTTAGTTTACCTGGAAACAGACCAAGATGGCCACTTGATAGATACACTGACTTTCAGTCATTACAGGCCATCAGATAGTGACAAACAGCTCTGAAGCCTAATGAAAACTCCCTGAGGCATCCAGGCTTTCTAATTAAAAGGTACACAGTATGTTTAGATTACATAAGGTATTTAAAAGAAGAATTTGTCAACAACGCAATATTTGATACGGAGTGGGTAAAGCTATATATATAGAAAGATACAAAAAGATGCCTATGTGTGTATATAGAAAGATATAGAAATCTAATGATTTCTTCATCTTTTGTGAAGATGACACAGATTTTGAAACTAACTTCATTGGATTACAGCATCTGCTTTCTCCCTAAGCATCACCACCAAAAGTTGTCAAATAGTTCTTTTGTTAATCAAAAGAAGAAAGGCAAATACCAGCTGTCCCTGAACAGTATAGACCAATACTGTTACAGATGCTTCCCAATTAGAAAACCAGTTTATTATATTCAACATTTACAGTTAATTGAGCACCCTTTAACAGCACTGCGCACATGAAAGCAGGAACGTCAGCTACCTAAAAAAACAGAGCTCAAACTCAAAGTGACACCCTGGCTACACTGAACTAAACAGAAACTTTACAGTTCTGATGGAACCGGGATTTTCCCTTCTGCTTTTGGACCTATTAGGGTAATAAAACAAATCACCCATGAACTTCTATCTTACCAAATTTTGACTGGGGCATTTATTTGAATGCGTCTTGACTCACCACATACTTTCTACTGACGTTTCCTGATCTTAAAAGTCTTGCACTTGCACTGCTTTTTGGCACAACCCTGAGAGTGTCAACATTTCAATTCTGCACAACACTAACATCAGATCCTTTGTATATTCCAGTTGCATGTTGTGATAAGATACTAATCCAGTAGCATGACTTGAAACACCACTGTAAAACAGAAGTGGTGATTACTCTTCATTCTACATAATTTCCAAGAGACTTATTTTTTTAGTAACTTACCCAATAGCACAAACATGGTCAGAATGATTTGCCAATACATCTTGTTTCGTAGAGCTGATCTGAAAAACATATAAGAAATTAACTGAGAGCTGATAATTATCAGTCTATTATTTCATTAGGGTTTCATTTTGATGCACTTGAGTTAATTTGACACACCTTTGTTAGCAGAAAGGAAGAACAAAATCAGAATGTCATTTGAGAAAAAAACCCATTGCTTAGAATATCAACTAAATATCAATACAGCTCTTCTTTCATCATTAGAACTATATAGCACCTCATTTCTCCAGGCTTTTGCTGATCATTGTTCACCTTCTGTGTTAGGTCATCTGAAAGGCACTACAAATCCAAAGAATCAAAGTGCCCAAGAGATACTCAATTTTCAAAGTGCAGCATACACAAAAGTACTCAGGCCCCCATTTCAGTGATGAAGACTTCACTACACTATACAGCAATATTTCAATAACGTTCTTTCATTTGTTCTTTTTGATTTTCATCCTATAGTCACATAAACTCTGTTAAAACCCAAATATAAGCATTTTTATATTTTCAAAAAAGCTCAGAAGATATCAGAGGAAAACATGCAGAGTTTGGTTGCCTTTGCGGTTAACCAGAACTGGATGATTAGTAAAATTTACATATCAAGTCAGACAGAGAATGCTGGGGCAAGAATAAGCTTTGGGGAGTCCCTCCAAAGTATTCTCATACCTTAAATATTTCTGAGAACAATTTCCTTGAGAACAACAACGTTGCCAAAAGAACTGGTGCCAATGCTATGTAATCCACTGGCCTTTCAGTTTGGGGGTGTATGTACTGTACTATATATACATACACACTGTATGATACATACAGACTACTGTGGTGGGAGAGTCTCCGTACCGGCTACACAGCTGTTGGCTCTGCAGCCTGGAAGGAAAGCGTATGCGAACACAGGAGACCAGAAGGAGAGAAACAGTTCCTTCTTGGTTTTTACCACTCCTGTCAGTGCACAGTGCAAGTACATCCCTGCTGTCTCATCCAGGGCAGCGCCTCCACAAGCCAGTGCAGAGTGGAGGGCCAGCCCCACAGAGGAACTAGTGGCTGCTAATAAAACCAAAGAATTTGGTTACAATAAGGAAAGCCACCCTCTGCTCACAGCTATCCCTCCTCTCCCTTTTGCCCTCACCAGAGACTTTGATATTATCATCCAGTGACCCTGACACTGCTTTAAGCCTTGACCATGGCTTAAAGCAGAGGTGATTCCATAGGCATAGCCGTCTACCTGAAGCAGCAACTAGGCTGCGAAGTTACAGTATTTCAGTATTTCTTGTCTCCCTGCAAGCTCTCCCACAAGGAAAGCCCTTGCAAATTTAGCTGGGGCTGGAGCCAGAGCCAAGCCATTTCTTCAGCACAGACCATCTTCATTTTGGTCTGCAAGATGAGTCAGTCCCATCCACTTTTCTCCCCATTCACCCAGGTTATAATCAGAGTACATTTTATGCTACATTTTGAGCAATTAAAGAGGAAAGCTCAAAATTTCAAAGGCAATGCTTCACAACCCCTACTTCAGAGGAAAATTTGCCTCTCAGCACAGCTGTTAGGAGGCCAACCTTGCCTGTACCTCTTCCATTAGTCTGTTTCCTAATAGGTGAGCCATGAAGGCCAGAGGAATTATCTAGCTACAACCTTCTATTAAGTCTGTCATTTCACAAAGATACAGGCCAGGATTATTTCCAAAAGCCTATGATCGAAGTTATCTAGTTTTTTCCCAAGTTTCTGACTGAAAGAAAAAAAAAACTTTTAAAATAATTTACTTGACATAAGCGTACACTATTCATACTATTAAACATATGGTTTAATGAAAAACAGTCCATGTTCCTCTTTTAAAGGTGCAACAAAAATTTGTTGTTCATAGCTCAACCACTACTCAGTAGGAAACTGGCAGAGATCACTTCCATATGTTGCACAAGAAAATCAGACATATATTTCAAAGGCTTATAAAGTCATCAGTATGTCATGGATGTTACTACAAATGCTTTAAAGCTCTCACTTTCAAAACAAGTAGAAAAACGTCCACCATCAAGAGCTTTAAATAATCCATAAAGTTATGATCCATCACTTGCTCTCCCATCATAGGCACTGCAAGAAATAAAAGCTGTCACTCAGATATCTTAGCCCTATTGCTCCTAGACGTTTGAAGGGAAGAACCACTATTTTGGTAACTATACATATTTCATTGTACTATTTCAAAGCAGAATGTGAAACACCATCTCTCATTTGTTCCTGGAAGTAAGAAGACAAATAGATAATTGTGTTAACAGCAGCTGCTGTGTTAGTTTCACCCACGCAATACCTACCGTAGACTGAAAAGAAAGCAACCACAGACCCCCAGAACCACATACACCTCAAAGAAGAAAAGTTATAATTATGTCGTCTACTGAAGATAAAGGCATTTTCACTTTCTGCTGCCATATAAATGTCCAGATAGAGCAATCAGAGAGATTCTGATATCAGCGCTAATTTAACCATAATTAACAATATTTGGACCAGAAGGCAAAAATACAGTTCAGAGCAGCTCAAGACATCTTCTTTTCCTACTTCTATTGCATTGATCTAGGCTGATTTTTACAAAGCTGTTATTTTTCAGTCCTGGTTCCAACAATATTCATGAACAAAAAATAGTGCTGTACATGATCAAAAAACCAACATAAGCCACATGTCACCAGCATTAGCTCCTTTTCTGTTCAAAGTTCAGTATCGCTTGTGTAAACTTTACACAGGAATTGGGTAAAAAGAGATATCTACAGATAACTGCCCGGACAAGGTGAATGTACTACTGGACCAGACAGGACTACCCAGTATCTTTTCTAGTGAGAATACTGAACTTACCAGAATTCCTAACTTCATTGTAACAACGGATACAAGTTTTACAAGAACAGTTCAGGGAACAGGAAGTTATATAAAGAAGAATTATTAAAACTTGTAACTATAGCTCTGTCCCGGAGAGAGTAAGTTAACACAGCAAGGACACATGGTTTTAAGCGTGGCTGGGGAAGTATCCACATAAATGGAAGGAATCAGGGCCCATTTTAGTGCATCTATCTTAAGATACAGCGTTCTGAAACCACCAACTTTGCTGCTGCTGCATACAAGAAATTTTCCAGCTTCATATGTAAATAGTATGTTCTTCTCCATACTATACATACATACATAACCACTGTATAAACAACTTCAGTAGGGAGAGTCCCTCTCATAACAAAACCATCCAATTTAAAACAAAACACAGCAGATATGACAAGCAAGGAGGACAACAATGAAAGTAAGATCATTCTTTTTTTACAGGCTGACTGAGAAGTCATACAATCCACTGGTATATCAGCATGGGAAGCATTTTCAGCACAGCCTGAAATAAGCACGGCTGGTGATCCACAAACACCTGCTCACTGGACATGGAAAATGTACTGAAAGTTTTCCTTTTCCTTCTGGAGCTGCCTTTTTTTTTAGTTTCTTGTCTTGACAACTTACATTTCTGCATGTCTCCTTTCTGAACTACAAAAAAAGGGCTGACATGAAAAGAGGACTGCAGTATGAGGTAGGTCTACCTGTCCCTTTTGAACATCAGTGAACAGAGGGTGGCACTGGTGGCTAAGAGTGCCAAGTCCTGGACACAGCAGAGTAGCACAACCCTGACACAACTAAACTCAACTGTAAAATTCTCACTCTCACTTTTATAGGGACAAAGGGACTAGATGAGCAAATGTTGCAAGATCAGAACCTTACATATTAGTGGTTTCCAATGAGCAATTTCAAAGCCTACAGAAATTTATAGAAACTCAGTTGCCAGGATCTCCTATTTTTCCTCAAGTAATGTACCACACACACATACAGGGTGTGGAGTTGTTCTTTTCTTTTTCTTATTCCCACCCTCCCAAAAAACCAACAACAGCTGCTAGTTAATGGGAAACAGGAACATAATACCGCAAGCATACAAACTGTCCCTGACTTTTGCAAGCACTCCACTACAGCTGTTTTTAAATATTTAAAAGATCTCTATAAAGCATAAAAATATTTTAGTAATAATGCCTCTGCACAGCGTTTTCTGGCCTGCTCTTTAAGGGTGCTGAGGGCTTTCCAGTCCTGTTGGTTTTGGCAAGACCAGTGGTTCTCGGTCAGCCCTCCCGGGCATGGAATTTCATAGCATTTGTTTGTCATTTAGTATATTAGTAAACATTATTAATAAAGAGTTCAGAGTAAATGGAACATACAAAATAGCAATGAATATGACTTGCATTGCAAAATTTTGCTTTCTAATACTAAAGCTTTAACCAAGGCAACCCAAGCTGCATGTGTCCCCACACACTAAGTACAGTAGAACTAGCAGCAGAGCTACCTTTGTCTCACTCATCCACGACTGCTGGGCAAAAGCACAGCTACAAAAACAGGCTCCAAGTCTGCTGATGGAGCCTCTCTTCTGAAACTCAACAGCAAAACGCCCCAAACTCTAGAGAGTTTCTCCAGATTGTACAATTTCTCTTGATTGTACTGAAACTACCCCCTCATTTCACAAACATCCGTGCTGCTCAAAGACAAGTTCCCTTCACCAGCCCACCGCAGAGACGGAAGGCAGGGGATCCAGCAGCGCAGCAGATGCATTTGTTCCTGCATCTCCACTACCACAGCATTGAATACAGTACTGAAGTTTGCGCACACTCAGAACGTGCAATTTGAGAGACTTAAGTTTCATAAATATTCCTGATTTTAAGTCAGTAATAGAGAAAAGCATTTTTAATAAACATTCATTGTTTTTTGCTGATGAACATACATTGGTTTTTCCTTACATGCAGCTGTGAGCAGAGCTCCTGTAATTATCTGGCACTTAAAGCTCCTTCACATTATAGCCACACTCGGCAGTTAAGGGTTCTCAGTGTTTTCATTATAAACTCTATTTCTAAATGCTGTATCAATAATTAACATTAAATTTCCAAAGTGCTCTTCTATCAGAACGGACTACAATGGCTTCTGCAGCATCAGTGACTCACAACCCACGTTCATGGAGAGTTCTTTTTTATTTTGCTTCAGACACTAAGCCTCAAGAGAAGGGGGGGGAGGTCTGATTTGGGTACACCATGCCAACCTCCAAAGTTGCCTGGTCCTTTCGAGAGCTGGTCTGTGAGGGAAAAGACCACACTCACCCACCAGCTGTGTTCCGTTCTCAACGTGTATTTCGGCAAAAGCCAGCCGGTTTTCACCGTGTGGCACCCTCAAGCTGCCCCGCTTTCCCCATTACCACGCGGGAAGGAGCCGGCCCGCCGGGCGGAGGAATGCTTCACCTCCCACGGACAGACCGCGGCCCCGCCGGCCGCCCCACGGGTGGAAGGAAGCGTCCCGCGAAGGCGGCCGGC
>NW_008795244.1:335942-339336 GCF_000699145.1 Aptenodytes forsteri | reverse complement strand
GCCGGAGCGGGGGGTGGTGTCAGAACGCGGGTCCCCTTCAGAGCGCGGCCCGAGCCCCCTCACAGCGCAGGGACGGGGTGGTGCTTCCCCCTGTGTATTTTTGTTTCATTTCTTACAAATAGCACGTCACTGAAGAAAATTAAGTTTAAGCCTTCCAACAGCTCCCAGCCGGCGAGGCGGGACGCGTCTTAAGCGAGGGCCGCGGACACGCAGGACCCGCTGGGTACGGGGGGGGGAACGGGCCCTGGCGGGCCAGAGCAGGCGAGCCCCCCTGAGCCGAACGGCCGCTGTCACTGCGAGGCGTCACGCTGCAGTGCAAACCCGGGCCAGAGCCACCCCACCGTTTGTTCTCCCACTCCTTCGGCAGCTGATCCTGGCCGCCCGCCCACACGGGCTGCCAGGGGGTTAAGCTGGAGCGCTTCGCCCATGCCACATGGCATGGCTTCTCTCTTCTGTAAAGCGTACAAATAAAAGTGCTTTCACGGAAAAGTTTCCACGCATCCTCGCACATAAAAGCTTGCGTCGCCTCCCTGCGCGGCCGCTGTGACGCTGCTGCTTCGCATGGGAGGCGTTGCAGGAGTTTGTCCAGGGTAAGTTCAGGGAGAATGGAGAGAGACTATTCAAAGACTTCCTCTTCTAATAGCCTAACGCATTATGATTATTATAGAAGGAAATTTAATGACAGCTCTTTTTTTTTTTAAATGCAGAGTGGGACTGTTTTACCTAAATAGAGAACCTTCAGGGAACAACCAGGGCTGTCTGGATCCACACAAACATTTGTTAAGAATTTAATTAACACTCAGTTTAAGTATTCCAGTTCGTGGTTTTAATAGTGGAGGCGGTACAAAATAGCCAATTGTTAATGTAAAAGGTGACATAAACCAGAAGTATAGGGAATGCTTTCTGGCTATTAAGCCTATTCATTGTATTTCCCAAGGATCTCTGAATTTTCACAAAATTATACACATAAACATTGTGAATTATTATCCATAAGACAAACATGTCTACTTGTCAGTAGGACAAAGATTACCGTTTCAAAAAACACGTCTGATTCAGATACACTTCTTTTAAATGGCACATTAAGCAGCACTATCCAATTCTCTTTTGACAATTTGTTGAATTACATACTAGAAAAGGAGTAAAAGCATCAGAATTTGGTCTTGAAAATCTCATTCTTTAAAGTTGTGAAAATGTTAATATTAGTAGCTTGCCAAAGACTTCCAAGGTGTATTAAGTATGTGAACATACAACATAAACAATTTGTAATACATAACTATTTTAATCCAAAAGTGTGAACAACAGCTTAGTTCACCAGTAATGTAAGAACACAATTTTGATCAAGAAAAGCAGTTTTACAATCTCAAACAACACAGAGACAGGAAATTTACAAAATAACCCAAGGGTAGATGATTGTTTTAAGAGATCAGTTATTTATAAACTCTCTTACTTGAAAAACCTTGTTTATACGAGACACAATGTAATGTTGGGCAAAATACTGAATGTTTTGCCATCATCTTCACTGCAGTGATGATTTCACCTGTAGTATTAGATATCATTTGAATTTGTATTTTGATTGATTTTTAAATGGTAATTTGTCCTAAGATTGTTTAAGGACAAAAAACAGAGCTTTATTTTGAAAGGAACTCATTATCCCGTGTCTTCTGATTTTTCTAAAGATATTGAAAAGCAAGATAGCTTACTCTCAAGATAGCTTACTCTATCATCTTCATTTAAGCTGTGTTGGTTATATACACAAAACCGTACATAGAGTAAAGGATACATGCATAGTTCTAAAGTAACATCTGGTACATATAGATCCTTATTGGAAGGCTACCCTGTTGCATACTTTTTTTTTTTTTTAAACAAAGGCAATCCTTATGGAAAGTCTCAGTGTTTTTACATACCAGATGATACGTACAGAAGTCTGCTCCTCTTCTCATGTCACAAGTAAGGGTTTGTGACCAATTTACCAATCCAAGCACTCATGTGCATTTGCAAATAAGAAACTTGGATCATTACTTTTGCATGCGCTGGGATGAAACCTTCATATGGAGATGATCCTTGGTATCTTTATCCTTCCAGCTTCCTTCTTACCTTATATGCAACCCTGCCCATCGAAACTCCTCGTGGGCATACACCACAGTTCAGCATGACTAACATTCACTGTCCACAGAGGACTCACTAGTCCGAAGAAATCGGTTCTGAAATGTAATCTGAATTGACTCTGTAGAAAAAATCTAGAAAATTTATTTTCTTTCTAGAATTATGATATTAAAAATGGAGCTATTTCCTCACAACAGCTAGATTTCCAACTGGAATTCATTTCTGCATCATAAAATCAAAGATAATGTGTTTTAAGAAAAAAAGCACTAGGTTTGTAACTCAGTTACGAACCATTCAATTGAAAGACAGAGATAATTATTTCCCATTATTTTAAAAATTACACATTTCTGTGAACAATCTGGATGCAGAGATACTATTTTCAACTCTTCTTCACTATACTAGTCTCCTATAGCTAATGATGTTTTAGTACCAACTATATATGGATTGTTATCACAAAAATTTTGTTTAACTTAAAAATCCTGAGCCATACTGAAGAACTTGACAGTGAAAATTAGTAACTAGAATTAAGCTTAAATCCTGACCTTGAATTGTTAAAATGAGTTTTTCAAGTATTAAATTTGTGAAGACCAGGTCAACAACGAACACACCGTGGCAATCTGTACTTTTCTAAAAAGCTATACCATATATAGCTCAGAAGCTACCTTCACATGGAAGTTGGCAGTCCAGTTACCAAGTGAAGGTAAAAGATGCCACTTTTTCTGTACGTTTGTTCTTTCTTCTAACACATAGCTATGGGCCCAGTTACGCACATGAATTTCCAGTTTGGATCAGGCCCACAGTAGAACACGCACCAAGAGCACCTTGTCTCTAACAGTAGTCCACGCCAGGTGTCACTAAAGATATGGCAAGAAACCCAACCAAAGGAGACTTGGAAAAAATACTAAAACAAACAGCAAAAGCAGAGATTAAGTTACAAATTAGAGCTAAACCCCTTAAAACAAACAGCAAAAATAGAGATTACAGATTTGCTATAACCCCACATTAGATACAGAATCTCCTCAGTTTGCCATAAAGACAATGTCAACAATGTTGACAGTAGCATTAGGAGCAGGAAGGAATAACAAGGGGGCAAGGAAACTAAAGTTACTATAGCCACAGCAGGGAGAACACAGGAAGAGTTTAATACATGAAAACAGAGTTATGAAAAATTAGCACATGAAATTGCAAGACCCAGGCACCACTATTTTAACCAAATCTGTTAAGTAGTAGTACAATAAGAGTTAAGAAAAAAACAGGGTGGTTTTTTTATATATATAAAAATATATATTAT
>NW_008795244.1:331221-335880 GCF_000699145.1 Aptenodytes forsteri | reverse complement strand
ACAGTTGGGGAGTAAGCCCTGAGGAGAAGGAATGATGAACTATTTAAAGCAGAGGACAATACTGGCACTAAGTCAGATGGTTATAAACCTGCCACAGAAACATTTAGGCCTGTTATTAAAATCTGAGTCTTGGCCAATAGAAGACTCATTTCTGGAACAATCTTCTAAAGGGAATAAGAGGACAAAAAAGGAACTGTTTAAGTGAGGGTTTAATAAGTTTATGAAAAAAATTATTACACAGGTTTGTGTCTCTAATAAAAAGAAAACTCAGTAAAATAATCTAGACAGACTGTTCTAGCCTCATGTTTCTTTGTCACCAATGAGAGTTCCTTGAGTGACTACCCATTTCACCCCCATTTCAGACCACTCAGTACCACTCCCCTTTCCACACATGCAGATTTAAATTCTTATACTACCTGACAGTCAATTATCTCTCCCTCTCCCATTTGAATATACCTTTCATCACACTGCTGCTCAAAATGAAGCTACGCTTTATCTCTCACTTCCACAGTTGTTTTCAAGGCTTGCATGGTATCCCCTCATATGGGTTATTTTCTCTTAATGAGGTTAATTCATTCAAATCTCTCAAAGACCTGGTTCTGCTATAATGCATGTATCCATTCCCTGCTGCCGCTCTTTTTTTTTTTTTTTAAGAGTAGTGGATAAAAATCACATTTTACTCCACAAGTAGTAGAGTAAATCACATTTTGACCCTTTTGTACTTCAGTGTTTGTCCTTGTGAATAAAGAGCTCTTTTCTCAAAGAGCTGATGCATATGTAAAGCAATACCATATATTTAACAGGAACTTCCAATTAAAAAACAAAACCCAGAAATTATGTCAAGGAACTTAAAGCAAGGACTGAGCCCTGCTAGAAAAGATGCACCTTTAATCTTGCTTAAAGGATGTGCTCATCCTTTTTCTTGGAAAAGGCAGCAAGAGTTTAGAACCAGCGTACCAGAGACTGATAAGACCCAGATATGTGCAAGTGAGGTTTTTTACAGTGTTTTTTTCTTTTCAGCAATATTATTTGAAAATAAATGTAAAAACAGTATCTCTGCTTCATAGGGTATGAAGAAAAATATTTTTATTTACCTACTGCAAGCTCTTCTCAGTAAACAGACTTGCACATGATATACTATCTTTTGTATTGTGTAAATAGTTCTATCATGGCTGTATAAACAAACCTACTGATTGGCTTTAATTTATTTATTGACTTTCCGTAATTCATGATCCATTTCCTCAAAGTAGCATCAGCCAATTTCGCTCCTTATTAAAATAACCACCCTCTCTAATTGATAAATTCTATTTTTAAAATATTTCTGTATTCTAATACAACAGTTTGGGAAATCTGACTACGTACAATTTGTGTCTGAGGTTAGGAAGCCGTCGAAGTTTTTGTATCCCAGACTTTCGTAGCATAAGCAAAAGCTGTCACAAGCTGTCTAGTCTGTCATGTCTCTGCTAGGCAAGATCCAAGGAGGGACCACTAGAAAATAATTTTCTGTTTAGGTTAGAATATCTTGAGACAAACATTTGACAGAATGTTTTCTTTCACTTCCCCATGTAGCACTGGTGTTCAGTGAACCAGAAAAAAAAAAACCCTACGTAACCTACACTAGTGCATATTTATTTCTTTTTAAAGTTTTTTTTTCCCCCTCCTTTAATAGCTAAACTAAATCTTCCTGAAGTTTAATCCTCTTATGTTTTCATATACTTGAGAAAGACAGAAGACAGGTAATTCCTCCTTTCAGAAGCCCTTCGATGTACATTACGTTGTTGTCTCATACTGATCATCCTTTGTGTAAACTAAAGTTCCAGTTCTTTCAGTCTTTCTTTATATATCATCTTTTCTGGAGACCTGCTAAGGCTAACTAATTTCCTTTCGACTTATTCCTGTTGCTCTCTTTTCTGAAGAGCAATGCCCAAAGTACTCCAACCAAAGTCTTGGTGGTGCTATTTAGGGGGAAGAAATATCTCGCTTTTTACATGAGACAATGCTGTTTACACATCCCATAAGGTCGTTTGCTTTTTTTCCTCCCAACAGCGCGCCTGTGTTGACTCAGGCTCGGTTTGAGCATCTCCCTAACCTTCAGATCCTTCCTGCAGAATTTTTGTTTGTGCAGTTGATTATTTCTCAGTTAAGTGCCTTGCACTTGTCTTTACTGCATTACAGCCTATTTATTTCAGACCACTTCAGCAGTTTGTCAAGATCACTTTTCTCTAAAGTGTTTGCAACTGTTGCTAGCATTTTGTTATGCAAAGATTTAATATAATATGCACTTTTCAACTATTCAAGGACTTACTGAAAATATCAAATAGTTTTAGACTTCGGGTGTACCCCTGAATAACCATCCCACATACAGTCTTCCAATCTGTGACTTGTTGACTGCTCTTTTCTTTTTTTTTTTTTAAAGTTCCTTTCTGTCCAACTGAACACTGTACAGTCATTTAATTAGACTAGACTGCCCTAGCTTGCTTAGGAGAAAGTCACATGAGATGGCATCAAAAACATCACTAAAGATAATATGCTATAAGTTTTCCATATGTAGGAATTCCCCTCACTACCAAAAACGTTTTCTTGGCCACCCCGAGGGACCCTTTTGATTCCACCTGTTCTGTCCTTTGTCTTTCAGATTTACCCCTACATGCTTGTGTTATTCTTTTACAAGTCCTCTTCAATTCCTAGCTTTCAATTCCAACTAAAGTTTCACATTACTGAGGAATATAATATTTGCTCTTCTACTAACTTTCCTACCTTTAATTCATATTGGAGCAGGTGCTTTTCTGTCTTTCATGTATATTTTTTCCCAGAAAACGCCAACTCTTCTGGATAGCTCTTCTCTTTAGACTTACTTTCCATTTGATATTCACCATGATTGAGTTTATTGAAGTTTTCTTTCTCAAATACTTTCGTCTCTGTTCTGCTGTTTCCTTATATCTTCACATTCTCAAATGGTTCCTCTTTCTCAGTCCAGGAAAAAAGAAAATAAAATCTAGAAGAGTCTTCTCTCAAGATGTTAACCAGCTCTGGTTAAAAAAGGTCCTCATCCACCTGACTTCTTCGGCAATATACAATAAACACCTTGATCTTTTCTTCATGTCTTTGCCCAAAGACTTTCAGTTACTTCACCTCCTATATACGCTGGATCTCAGAAAAAATCATATGCATCCTTCTGATAAAGACTTCGTTCCTCCCATGCCTTCAGACCTCTCTAAAGAAGTCTTTCCTTTCATGTCTGAATTATCTCACAAAGTTTCTATTTTGCCAGTACAGTTATTTTGACTCAATACAAAGATTTTCAGTTTCTCCATACTTTATTCATCAGTATACAAACATCCAGGATGTTAAGCAAACTGACCCATGATTTTCCTTCTTTTGCTCCCTAGCTTTTGCACCTTTTCTATGTTATCAAAATTTATACTTAACCATTGGGCCTAGGACATTGGCCCCTGCCAGTCTGAATTCAAAGGAATCCGCTCCAGTTTAGCAGGCCTGTGACCAAAGACCGCGTTCTCCAGCCTCAGCACAGCATTCCTCCTTCTTAGGGCCTCACCCTTTGTGGAAGTGGAACATTTTTTTGAAGAGTGTCTTTTTATAAATACAAACAACAAGGAAATTTATTTTCTCTCAGCCTCCACATTTCATCTCAGACTTTCTCCCTTGAAGCATTATAAAAATAACAAAAGTCCAGAAGCCTTTCAAAGAGTTACACATTGAAGAACAACAAAATACCATAAAATACCAAGTCCCAAGTGTTTTTGCAAAGCATGTGAGAAGACTTCAGTGACCTACGTGCATGCTTTGCAATTGACTGTGAGCAAGAAACACGTAACTGTAGATGAAGTTTCACTGACAGAACAAAAGTACTTAATGTTATTTAGCCTTGAAAGTTTATTTATTTATTTTAAAAATGCAACATTAAAACAATTCCTTCCCTTCCACTAATCATGCTGGATACAGTCATATAGCCACTGTGTTGGCAGATAATGATAGTACCCTGATCTCTTACAAATAAAAACATATATAATCTCTTGCACAGCTTTACATCCATGTAGGTATCTATCAAGATGCTAATCTTGCTGCCAGGTAGTACTGCAATCAATTCTCTTCTAGGTTTATAGAAAGACCTGCAAACTTCCTGCTTAAGAGAAAAGAAAAAAAAAAAAGTTATTTTCCTCCTGTAGTGAGGAAAAAACACTACAGCCATCTGCCCCAACAGTGACAGGTTAGTGACAACACAAGTCTAAACAGAAGTACTCTTCTGAGGTTTCCAGTTCTGAATAAAGATGCAGAAACCTGAAGCATACTAACTTTAGCTACTTAGTGCAAACTGAGTGATTATGCATCTGAAAGAGCTAGAAAAAGCGTTAGAAATCCAGCTTCAGTTCTACCAGGTTAAAATTGTCATTTCTGAGAACAGCTGAGCTCCTTCTGGCTTTTTAACATGGGTTTCAACATTTTTATTGGGTTTTTTCCCTTCTAATCCATCCAATTTGATTCATGCCAGGTTAACCAGTTTATCATAGAATGGTTTGGGTTGGAAGGGACCTTAAAGATCATCTAGTTCCAACCCCACTACCATGGGCAGGGACACCGTCCACTAGACCAGGTTGCTCAAAGCCCCATCCAACCTGGCCTTGAACGCTTCCAGGGATG
>NW_008795244.1:317300-331122 GCF_000699145.1 Aptenodytes forsteri | reverse complement strand
TTTAAAGCCATTACCCCTTGTCCTATCGCTACATGCCCTGGTAAAAAGTCCCTCTCCAGCTTTCTTGTAGGCCCCCTTCAGGTACTGGAAGGCTGCTATAAGGTCTCCCCGGAGCCCTCTCTTCTCCAGGTGTTTAAACAGGTGAAAGAGACTAACTATGGAACTGCTACAGAAAAATAAAATACTGTTATTCTATATCTAAATCATATGTATGCATCAGAAGTTTTTCTAAATCATTTAATGACCACCAGAAGTGAAAAGTCTGTTTTCATTATGAAATTAATGCAAAGATGGTCTCTGCCTCCACAAGGGGATGTTTTCAGTAATTCATTTTTGCTGCTGCAAGAATGTTTTGCACTTAATCTCTCCACACCTCTTTACCACCATCCGAGCTTAATCAGCCAACCAAAAGCTTGCTATTGTATTAAGAACACCAAGAAATTAAACTTTACTTTTTGTGCACCCACAGAAATGCTCTCTGCAATCCACATTGCAAATTAAAAATAGCAGAGGTGATTAAACATGTTCTGTGTAAAAAAAAAATATGTTATTTCCCCGAAAGATTCATCTGTTTCCCACAGCTGTACGCATATTATAGTCCTGTACTTTGACTGATACAATAAATTGCCATCAAATATACTAACAAACTAAACTTTTAGTTGCAGAATCAAAAAAATAGGGTTGTCTTGTAACCAGAAGAAAGAACAATTGAATAGACATTAAATCTTATTTGACATACCATTATCAAATACAACCAGGTAATTACATGTATGTTCCTCCTCTGCTGGAAACCCCTAGCAGCTGCATGCTCAAATTTCCTCTTCAGATTGATGCAAGTGTAACTATATTCATTTAATAAAGATAAGGCAAGAGACACACCTTTCTAATTTAGAGGAGGATAACTGCTCCCTATTATTCAGAAGTCCCCTGTTGATTTATTTTGTTATAGGACAAAAAGTTAAAGCGTTGCTTTGGACTGGAGAAACAATTGCAGCTCTGGGAGCACACACGTTTACCTTCCAGGACAGAAACATTCATCGTTAGCTGTCTAAACCTCATTGACAGTGATTCACCTTGGAGGCATACAGGAATGAATCACATCTGTTAACAGCAGATATGCTAGCAGCAAAATAGGGATCTTAAAACATTGACCCACTCTCGGACAATTTATGCCATCGTCAAGAGAAACTTTTGAACAAGGTGTAGTATGAATAGATCTTCTCTTCTTTAAAGATCTGTAAAACTCGTTTCTTCATCTCACATGATGGCAGGATAAGACCAGTTTGTCTGTGAATAGTGGAACAGCTGAACTGTCCTGCCTGCAGAGCAGTTACCACAGAATGTCCTGGTAACATGCTATTAAGATGCTCACTGGGAAAAAGAGAAGTAGGATTCCAAATCCCTATCTTTACATGAAAGAATAAAATTTGTCTCTACCTCTAACACACTGGACAAGCACCTAAAAGCAAGTAGATCCTTCTCCTGTGAGAAACAAATTCAAGTGAAGTTATTGACAAATAGTTAACAAGTTCTGTCTTTGGGGTTAAATGTAACATTAATGAAAAACCTGCCTCACTCTGCAGAATTGTATTAACCTTAAACCCTTTCTCCAAGGGTTCATGTTTCAGATACTTTACCAATGCACTATGAGAATATGCTCCCTGTCCCAAAAAGCGTGCAGGAAAAACAGAAGGATACCAAGAGACAGATGAAAACCTTATAAAGTAATAGGCTAATATTCAAAAAAACTTTGATTTAGAACTGTTTGGCTTTTCACTAGAGTTCCCCTGGCATGAGTATTCCTGCCCTGGCTGAAGGAGGTCAGTGTCCCAAGATGGATGTAGCAGCCCTAGTGGCGTGTTGCTAAACACCTGATGGAAACATACAGAAGCTAAGGGAGGAGGTCACTGCCAGGCTAACATAAGAAGTGTTGTCCTCAGGATATTTAGGCTCAGCTATATATTCTAGATGCTCAGAAATGTGTACATGCAAATACTTCATTCCTAATATATATAGAAAAAATGGAGAGAGACCTAAATGTATGTAGATTGTGATATAAACTACTATTGCCATCTTAAATGGAAGTTTGAGGCAAGAAAATAGTTGCAGAGGATGAAGTCATTCAGTGAGTCAGATAGATAGAAATTACACAAAGCTGCTAAGTCTCTGAGGATAATAGAGACTCTGAAAATTATTCATGAGAGAAGTGTAAAAAGTTTGATTCATATGCGACAAATTGCACACTTTTGCATCATGCTTTTTCCCACACATTAATAATTCAAGTTGATAGACACATCAGGTTTCTAGATTTTTACGTTTCCTTGTGCTTTTAAGCTTCTGTGTTACTTCCATTAACCATCTCAGAGTTTACCAAATAAGTCTGTCTGAAGCATCTATACAAACAATACTAAAAATACTTATGAGCAGCAGGCATTTTTGCAGGAAAAACATGTCATCTTCTGGATGCACCAGTGCCAAACTTGTTCACAAATTGGCAACTAGTGCACAAATTCCTATGGGGAGGTTATCAAGAAGACAGAACCAGGCTCTTCAACGTGGTGCATGGTCAGAAGACAAGAGACAACAGCCATAAATTGAAATGAGAGGGTTCAGAAGTGATAGAAATAAAAACTTTCCCCTTGAGCATGCTTTTTCCCACACATTAATAATTCAAGTTGATAGACACATCAGGTTTCTAGATTTTTACGTTTCCTTGTGCTTTTAAGCTTCTGTGTTACTTCCATTAACCATCTCAGAGTTTACCAAATAAGTCTGTCTGAAGCATCTATACAAACAATACTAAAAATACTTATGAGCAGCAGGCATTTTTGCAGGAAAAACATGTCATCTTCTGGATGCACCAGTGCCAAACTTGTTCACAAATTGGCAACTAGTGCACAAATTCCTATGGGGAGGTTATCAAGAAGACAGAACCAGGCTCTTCAACGTGGTGCATGGTCAGAAGACAAGAGACAACAGCCATAAATTGAAATGAGAGGGTTCAGAAGTGATAGAAATAAAAACTTTTTCCCCTTGAGGACAGTCAAGCAGTAGAACAGGAAGAGCAGTCTCCATCCTTGGAGGTTTTTCAAGACCAGGATGGATAAAAACATGAGCCACCTGGCCTCATCTCACAGCTGGCTCTGCCTGAGCAGAAGGTTGTTTTAGAGAGTTCCTGAAGTCCCTTCTAACCTTAAATATCCAGTGATCCTGTCATCCTATGGGAGCTGTATCTCATTATCAAGATAAATTTATGATAACTTAGTCAATATGTGTTTTTAAAAAAATAACTGGGAAAGATTAAAAACAAAAAACTAAATACTTAAAGTTCTCCCTTATGAATGCATTCCTGTATCTGTACACATGCAGAGATGCATTTGATACTCTGTGTTATCCTGAAGAAAGTTTTTCCTCTTTCCTAAGGCAGCCAAGCTTACAAGGTTTAAATTGAGTTTGTAGCTGTGATTGCTCACTGGCAGGACAGCCTGAAAGGCCAGATCTGGCCATGCTAACTGGTCTTGTCAGCACTGAGGAGCAACTCACTGCGGCTCTGCAAGCTGAGCCTACTGCCTCAAGTGCAGCCCCAGGAGAACAGGTCTGTGGTGGTCCTGGACCTACACTGTAAATTTGCATGGTGTCATGCTGGCCATACGGACTCGTCAGCCAAGGCCTCCACTACTTGCAACACGTTTGTGTAGATTTGATTAGTTTGATCATAAGTGAGTCACTGGAACAGGTCTCAGCCCATCAGGTATTCATTGTTAATACTGGCAATTCTTCTTGTCTTGCCTGTTAAAGTATAATCTCCTCAGGGCAAGTGATTTCCCTTGAAAACACTCATTCATTGCCCATCACAGTGAGTCCTGATCTCAGCTAATCAGCAATATCAAAACAGAGTTCTAACAGCTTGAGAAGGATCACCATTGACAGCAAGCAAGACTTAAGCTGCATCTACGTCACAACCCCAGATGCACTGTTGCACAGTAACATTGATTTTTCTGTGGGCTAGGTCAGATTACAGATGCTATGCATACAATTTTTCTCCTTGCCACAACCAGGAATCTAACCAGACAGCACAGTGCGCTGTACCTTGCTCTGTTGCCATGTGGAGAAGCACCTCAGTCTCCCTCCATCACATCACAAGCTGCATAAGAGCCTTTCCCTCTCTGTCCTGGCCAGGTGAGTTGCATCCCAGTTCTCCAGCTTTCTGTTTGCTACTGCCCGCTCTCCCCAGGTGACAGTCCTACAATATATTTGAGCCCCCTTCCCTAGCTTCAAGCTAGTTCTTTCCATTTATAAACTGGCTTCACACCCATTTGCTCCTCCCTCTTGGCTCTCAATCTGTCTAGTCCTTTGTTAGGACTTTTCCTTCAGCCTGCCTGGGGGCTCAGATCCTGTTGGCAACCATTCTAAAAGCTTATCTAGGAGGCTTGTTCCCTTCACATCTCCTTCCCCAAATCCCATCCTTCCCAGCAGAGAGGAACCCTGCAGGACATACCCCACATGTTTAAAGCCTGAAGGATACTAAAACCCCTCTGAGAACTTAGAGCTGGCAGATGCAAAGGTTGTATCCCAACCTCTTTGCAAGAACGTGCTAAAAGCTTGTGATGTTCCCAAATGCTTGCGAGCATGATCTTCTAGAAAACAAGCTATGTCAAATACAGCACAAGATGGGTTTCCTCCTGGCAATCAACCTTAAACGCATCAATGGTCTAGTCACAAAAGCCTCACTGTCCAACACAAAATATGTAATACCAACAGGTTAAACAGCAAGGACCCACTCTTACGCATCTTTTAGGCAAACAACTAACATGAGTTTATGCTAGCAAGCACAGGGAAGTTTTCAAAATGAAAATCGCACAGAAAGCAGAATATACCCTTGATATTCATAAGACACGGTTCTTCATTTATGCAAATCTGTAATTACTTTATAATCAAAGCATACAATGCAAATTTGAGAGAGCAGAGCTGACACCTCAGGGGACAGTCAGCTCTGATGGCAGCCCTGGCTGTGGCCAGCACAGGGTCAGGAGGGACACAGAGTCGCACCAGCTGCTCAGATGGAGCGGAAAGAAGGAAGAGAGGAAAACAGAGCAGCACTAAACACACTTGGCTTCTCAAGGGACACTTCTCTCCTGTTCAGCTGAATCAGTGGAATAGGAGGGAGGAATATATATTTCATAACATATTCTTAATTCTTTTTATAGTTAGGTAGCTCTAGCTGTTTGGAACAAGCTTTCAGGGGAGGCAGAAGAGAATGCTCTACAGAAAATTCACTAGAAGGAATCTTCATCCCTTTTTAAGCCTTCACATGGCTGCATGAGAGGTCCCAGGTAATTAGTGCTGTCACCATTAGTGAAGCCTGAGTGCCAAATGGCCATTTGGCTAGAAGAAAATACTGAGTGCATTGGGGAGAAATTGCAGCAAAAATACAAGTTTGGCAAAAAAAGTGTTCCTTCAACTAGCAGGCTCTGTGGTTTAACTTACATTTTGACAAGTTATATGGGTTTGATATGTCTATTTACTGGGCTTTTAAATAAAAACACTAGTTACTATAGTAACATTTACATCATAGGTTGTACTTACGCTGCCTCTGAGATACTGAAAATCAATCTGCTATGTGAACCTTTGTACTTCACTTCTGCAATATTTAAATGACAAACCTGTTTTCTAATAAATTGTCTTTTTCTCTAATTATTTTAATTCTCAGATTATAAATTAAAATACATTCGATCTAATTTTCTCTTAAATGACTAAGCCTCGTGTGTGGGAACATGAAACCTGGTTCCAGGGAGAACAAGGAAAGTGCATGCAGAAAGAAAACTGCAGTATGGGGAAATAAGACAAATCTTGCTTTTCTAGTCCTTCTGTAATTTAGTTTCCTCTTGTAGGAATCATGGTAAAATGACAGATTATTATTTCTTTGGACAAATAGTCTTCTCCTCTGTAGCTTTTCTTTTAGCCTGTTAGAATAGCAAAGCAGCATGGCCCATTCTGAGCTCTGCCTCTACTGTCCTTTCCACTATTTTCCCAGTCTCTTACCAGTTGATTTGTTACCATTTTCAAGTGCTTCTGTATGTCTGCTATATTTGCACCCCTGCATACCTATCAGTTTACTTCATTAAAGTTACAGTTAGTTATCACAAGACAGAACATAGACAACCTTGCTCAGCCAGCTTAGGAAGACCTGTTACGCTCTCCATGAGGTCTTATTGCTGCAAGGTGGCATGGTTAAGCTCTGTTCTAACTCTACAGAAGCAAGATATTTAGATAGCAAAACGTGACCCTCTTGGGCAGATGAGAAGGAAATGAACCAAGGACGTACAATACTAGAGAACAGGTGCCTATAGCTGCACCTTTCCGTAGTTCATATCATTACGGGCAGGAATAAAGACTGAGAGTACAAAGGCACGATCAAGTTACAATAAAAGCAACTATTGAAAGCCTCCTCTCATGTGTCCCTATGGTGGGGAAAAGAGAAACAAGCTCTCCACATGTTCTTACGTGTTGATTTCCCTCCCTGAACTCTTCATCTTACAGCATTTACCTAGAGGTCAGTTCATGGACTGTGTGCGATTGAATACGTTTCCAACTTACAGTAGCAGAATGAGATCCACGATTTCTCCCCTCTGCAAAGATGTGCTGAAATGTGCTGGGGGGAGGGGAGTGCATCAAAAAAAGGGAATTAAAAAATGCAGCTCAACAGAGTAAAAGATTATTGGTGCTTTAGCCAGGGTTCTTGATTCCAGTAAAAACACCTCTTGATCATGCATTTGCTTAACAGGATTTAGCAGCTAGAAAATATAGAAAGCAGAGGATAATGGAAAGAGTGAAGGTAACTTACATAGAGCTATCAGACACCTCTCCAATGGGTTGACTTGCTTTTTCCTTCCATTTTTCTTCCTGATGTGTATTCACTCAATTCAGATTGTAGTGAAAATGCACGTGAATGGGACTGTAGCACAGCCAAAACACTGCTGGTCATGTAAAGTTACTCTTTGCTGATGCTATAACCATGGAAAAAAACATGATTTGCTTTTGGTTCAGAAGAGAAGTATTGTTTAGTCTATTATCCCCATAATCCCTGCCAGGATGAAAGCACTACTCAACAACATTTCAGTGAAAAGAAAGTAAACACCACTACTTTTTCCCTAAGGGGGTGGTGGTGGAAATCTATCTCCAGAAGCACTTTATAAAACCTGGCACCAATCTGAGTTTCTCAAGTGTGTCATCTAGCACAGAGGATATGAATTCACAGAATATAACTGGCAAGAGAGATAAATGGTGGAGAAAATGAGAAGATTATTTGAATCAATACCTTCATGAAAAAAATCTAGTCCTTTTAGCAACTTAGACATTTCTAAACCTGGCAGAAGTTTAGCCTGTTGCCCAGTGTGACATTCATGCACTCAATACTACAGAGAAAAAAAAAAACAAATGAAACAGTGGTCTAATCCAAATTGAGGCCACTTTTGTGGTTTTGGCTATGGAAACAGGATTTTACTTCAAATGTTTATATATCAGTGATGAGTTTCATCCAACATAAAATAGAAACCCCATCTACTTCACGCCCACAAAAAATTAAAATGCCACCATTTTTTCATGAAAGCAGGGGAAGTTAGAGAAGGATCCTCACCCACCTTGTCCCACCATCCCAAAAGGGGAAAAATTCCTAAATAAGAGAGAACATCACACATGTCTTTCATAGCTCTTTTCAGATGCATTATTCTTCTCTAAAAAAGGAAAGGATCATATGTCCATCCACTATAGCTTAAGAGGCCTTTTTACAGGAGGACAAAAAAGGTAGTCCAAAAAAAGAACCAAACCCAGCAATGTTCTTTGAGAAATGTAACTGCAGCAGAGATTCTGGACATACCGCTACCTAAGAGTACCAGACCTCCAGAGACTGAAACCACCTTCACATTAATGCATGTGAAGACTGAAAGAATCCAACCATCATTTCATTTTTACATTCTATTTGTAGGTAAAATCCCTTTGTTAATATTTCCTGTACTTTAAGAGTAGCCAGTGCTTTCATAAACTGCTTATCAGACTTTATCCTGCAAAACAGAAGCCACGCAACTACACTGGCAATTCCTAACCAAACCAATTCCTAATCCATCAAGCCATATTTAATGTCATTAGTCTCATATGACTCCAGCCAGTCCTATCACTCATATTCTGTCCTTTAAGTGCCTGCAAGGCCACAGTGCCTCTGCCCACAAGGTCAGCCTTAATTCTGCCTCTTCTCCCACTTCCTAGATGTTACCTTCTCCCAAGCTGCGCTGTGTATAGATATTCTTTAGCCTGCTAGCTGTGACCCCCAACTGCTTTGTCAAAGACTGCCTCAAAATTCGTTTTCTCCAAAATCGATTTCTACTTCTCATATAACACCAGAGTATGAAGGAAGAACACCTCTGTCTAAATTGATATTTAGACAGAAGTATTTTAAAACAAAGAAGGAGGAAGAGATTAACTAGAATTTTGAGTGTTTGGATGGACTGTCACACTGTGGAGTCTCTGAGACTGTAAATTCCTCCAGGTGGAATCCATCTGGTTTACATGACTTGTACAATATTGAGTCAATGGCATGTAAATGCAGTGATTAAACTGTAAGCTAGTATACCACCATGACTAGAATACACTATACACGGAAAAGATTTCATTGCTATGCATTTGGAACGGGTGCATTGCTTCTGAGTGTCAGGGTCAAAAGTAAATGAAGATCATCGCAATATACGAACCACTGGTACAAACACTGCATGCATTCATGACAGATCAGTAATACCTACTTCTGATCATAATCGCCTCTAGAATATGGTTAAAATCCTAGGAATAGCCGCAGAGCATTTTATAATGCCAAGATGAATACACTGTATTTTCAGGGCATGTAGAACTCACCTTCAGCGCACCAGCCAGCATGATGTGCTGTGGCAGCCCAACATACCATGTTCCTGTTGTTACATACAGCTGTTTGCACAGGAATTCACCTCACTGAAGATACCTGGTATCTTAAAAGCACCATCCCATGTTCACCACTCCAGTTTAGCAACAATTGCTATTTTGAGTGGTTTGTCAAGCAACTATTAATTAATTTCATGGGGCTTTTTGGCAGCAGCCCTTTTGCTGAGCTATCTCAGCCTTAGAATCTTCTTCAGTGTATCACGTTTGGGTCTGTATCATAATCGAGTGTCTACTGAGAACATGCTTTTTTCTCCTAACTTCTAGAAAATTGTGTAATTTGCCCCTAAGTAGCTGCAACAATGAAAAAAACCCTAAAAATCTGATTATTTTACCCAAATATTGAGCGAAGTCCTAGCATACTGTGTCCAGTTTTCAGCTACTAGTTTTTCAATGTTGCTCCAAATCACATCTTTAGGCACTAATTTTAGGGGGAATTCAGCATCTACCCTTGAGGATCTGGGTCTCAGTCTCCAAAATCTGGCAGTATTTCATCCATATTAAGATGCACTGTGATCAAGACCTATTAGAAAGCACAGCTTACGTACATCTCAAAAACACATGTACTGGGTTGCTGAGACATTATGTGCAGCAGTGAAGACATTTCTGTCCCAGTAGCTTTTCAGAGCCAGATCAGACAATTTCAAAACATTGGGGAATATGCCAACATAAGTGGCCAATAGTTTTGGATGGAAATCAGAAAAATGGAGTGGAAAAAAAAAGTGGGGAATGGGTGGACCCTTTTCTATGCTGAGATGTTGACTTATTTTCTAGACAAATAATAAAGGGTGAGAAGGAAGGCACAGCATGGGAAAACAGCATGAGAAAAAAAATACAAGGGTATAGAAAGAGTGTGTGGTGGGAAGACAGGGAAAAATGGGCTAGGAAGGGCCAGATATGGGAAGAAGCAAGAACAACAAGCAGATGGACCCCGCCGGGGCGGAAGTGATGTGTACAGATAGCCCTGGCACAGAGGAAATGTGACCGAAGGGAAGATCATGGGATTCTGACATGAGGGAAAGGGTCAACAGGGAGACAGAGCCTCAACAAAAGGCAGGGTGTGTGTGAAGTCCCTGTGAAGGGGCTCATGCTACCAGCAGGAACCATCTACCCACCGCCAGCAGGAAGGGTGCTACGCCCTTGTACTTAGGGGCTGGTGAGAGCACTTGTGACTGTGACACTGGATTTTGAAAATTGTCATCTATACTTGGCAGCAAAAATTGGAGCAGTAAGACATGGGCACCAAGCCAACAACCACTGACTTAGACAGCTGTTTCCTGTTGTAGCAACCCCAGTTTTCAGTGTCACGTGGACTAGGCTTAGAGTACACTGACGCATGGAGGGAGGCTTGTGGGGAGGGAGGTGATCTGTATGGCATGTTTCTTCCCACGTGGAGTTCATGTGGGAATATGTTCCCTCAGACAGCATTACCTCCCTTTGCCAAATGCTCCTGCTTCTGCACAAGGAGGTAGAGGCTAAGCCACTGCTGATGCTGGAGGAGATGAAGAAGAATGGGCAGGGAAGGAGTCAGCCCCCTCATGCTGGTTTCTCTTGGGAAGGACCCACACAAACACCAGTGAACCTAGAAATCGGGATCATAAGGAGCAGATGTGAATTTCAGTCCTTCCACACACAGGCAAAAATGCTGTGCTGTATGCAGACCAAAGTTGTCCATACAAGACTTGATTAGAGCAGAAGAGAAGATTCAGCTACAGAACATACTCTAGTCTTTCACTTGTATCCCATGCCTTGCATCCTGTTTAAAATGTCACAGTCCTTTGCTTTGCACATTTAGAGGTACTCTGCATCTCCAAACATCAAGATTCTCCCTTATCGATTAGGTATTTTAGCCACTTGAAGTGTGTCAAACACAAATCTGATTCTTCAGTTCAGATAGCTTTTCCCTTCAGAGAGGTCATATTTAATGCAGCATTATTCCATCATGCATCTGACTGCAGGACATCTGAATGGCTGCTAATACTGTGGCACCCACGGATAACCCCAGCTATGCATCGGTTGCCTTTCCCTCCACCTTGCCACTTTTCACTTCCACCACTCCAGTTTCTTTGTACGTGGGTTAAAGAGAGATAAAATTGACTATTGAACATGATTAATAAAACTAAATTCAAAACGTTTCATTTTGGGTAGGAAGTTTTGATGTTTAAATGGGAACAAAATAGCCTAAATCCTGTTCCCACACTCACTCTCCAAACAAAAATACAGTAATAACGAATGGCCTATTACTGCAATTTAAAAGTTTTCAGAAGGCCAGGGAAATGCTATCAAGTTAATGTGATTACTAAAAGCGCTACAGGAAAACACGTATTGACTGATCCTCATAATGAGTTTACCTACAGACTTTCTCATTACCTGCACATTACAGAAGAGATTTAGCGAAGAGAATACAATTAGTTTCAGTAACTTATAATACCTTACACCATAACTGAGAAGTCGTGTACAGTAAAAATGGGCACTTAAATGTCAGACAAACAGATGGAAAAATGATGGTTTTACCCTTTGATTTATTTATACAAAGCCTTTTAGAAAGAATCAGAAAGTTCAGGCTCTATTTGTAATGATCCACAAAAATTGACTTTACGTTTATTTCTATCGGTGTAATTATTCTTGTCACTAAAAAAAAAAAAGGAGTATGCATAGCTTTCAGTGCTGTCATTAACTATGACTTTCATCACTTGTCAGAAGCATTCACTGTATAAACAGAAGATGAAGCTAAAATTAAGTTAATTGGGACATTTTTCATACCAAATCAAAAAGGTATCAATTTTAAAAATACCTCACAGCCCACAAAATTTGAGAAACCATTTTTGAACAAGCTTCACCCAGTGAAACGCAGTAAATCATAAACACTGCCAGAGCATATACTTTCAAGAATTATAAAGCAGACATTAGGTTTTCATATTTAATAAAAATTCTTCCATTCTGTACACAGCTTATATTAAGAGTTTATATTTAAAACAGAACATTAAAAAAATCCAAATATGCCAAATCAGAGCTAATGAAAAAGTTTATCTTTTAAAACTCTTTTAAAATTTATTAACAAAGCCTTTATGATTTAGCACAAGGAATTTGCTGTATATCTCACCACTAAAAAGGCAGGCAAGACATTACAGCCCAATCACAATCATCTGTGGCTTTTTTTTTTTTTTTAATCAGAAATATCACCACTGCACCTTAAGAAAAACTGTAAACTTTAACCTGTCTGTAGATACCAGTGTAGCATCACAGCTACTGATGGTCTCACGTGGAGCTGCACCATGAGGAACCGCTACCTTTTTATTGCACCCCATTGCATTTTGCCTCCTCAAAAGCCACCAGACATGACATTAATCTACTTCAGCTGCACTCTTTCTCTAAAGTTTAATGAAAAGACTTCCACTGAAATTGGATTGGACTATGGAGGTACCAGACTATGTACTGCTCACTGAGGGAACAGAAAATTCAGGCCTAACCTGAAACCCAGCAATTTCAACAGGAGCTGAATCAAGCTCTGAGAAGAGCAGGATTGACTGACTTATTCATGCTGGAATCCTCTCACTAGTTAATGATCAGTCTACCACCATCGTTTAGTCCAATTCAACCCCCAGACAACTTACTGACTTGCAAGAGAAAAGTTCTTCCATAAGATTTTTTTTTTTTTGTCTTTCAGGTGACTTGCTGCAGGAGAACAGATTTTTCTTTTTAATGTACACACTATGATTTTATTTTCAGTCAGGTATTTTGTTCCCTGTTCAAATCTGTATTCTGTCATAGTGAAAGAGTGGACTCTTTCCTCATCCTGGAGTCATTATGCATAATATTCTATGTTTTAGAAAGAAATTATACCTACAGAAGTCTGCATGGGAGTATATGAATATATATATATGTATGTACTTATACATTTAACAGGAATTGTCCGAGAGCTACCATTTTTCCCCATTACAATGGTATGTCCCAGCTGTGTCTGTACAAATATACCTTTACATGCTGCTAGAAAAGCACAAGTCCTGACCTACTAGAGGACTTTGGTTATCAGATATTCTGTGGCAACCTTAGTACTTGAATGCCAGAGGTGGAAGTGTTGTTGGAAATATGTATGTAAAACCATTCCTGCCAGGACCTCATACTGAATTCACTGAGGCTTTCCGCTGATTTTAGGGGATTTTGGGTTAAGCTTTTAAGTGAAGATAAATGGTGAACTTTTAACAACTAAAATTTTTCTCTACACAGGGGCAAATCAGGGATATAATCTAGACACTTCTGCTGTGCCAGTTGTACTGGAGTAAGGTTAATGAAATGCATCCTGGCATAGTGATTACTGGCCTTATCTAGTAATGCTGGATTTATATCACGTATTAATACATGATGGTCAAAAAGCACATTCTTTAAGAAATGGCGGCTCACAGCTTAGACAGGTGTACTCTTCGCTGGGTAAAAAACTGGCTGGATGGCCGGGCCCAGAGAGTTGTGGTGAATGGAGTTACATCCAGTTGGCGGCCGGTCACAAGTGGTGTTCCCCAGGGCTCAGTTTTGGGGACGGTCTTGTTCAATATCTTTATCAATGATCTGGATGAGGGGATTGAGTGCACCCTCAGTAAGTTTGCACACAACACCAAGTCGGGCAGGAGTGTTGATCTGCTTGAGGGTAGGAAGGCTCTACAGCAGGATCTGGACAGGCTGGATCGATGGGCTAAGGCCAACTGTATGAGGTTCAACAAAGACAAGTGCCGGGTCCTGCACTTTGGCCACAACAACCCCATGCAGCGCTACAGGCTGGGGGAAGAGTGGCTGGAAAGCTGCCCAGCAGAGAAGGACCTGGGGGTGTTGGTCGACAGCCGGCTGAACATGAGCCGGCAGTGTGCCC
>NW_008795244.1:272557-316717 GCF_000699145.1 Aptenodytes forsteri | reverse complement strand
CTTTTCCAACCTTAATGATTCTATGATTTCTCTGAAAATAATGACTCAATCTTAAGGCTACCCACACATCTGTTCTGCTTAGTCTTACCACATCTAAAAAGAGGCTCTGGATAATCCTCATTACATCCTAAGGGACCTTCTGGGGAATGAATTTTGTCCTTCTACCCAAGCCCTCTGGTTCATTAATACATTTGACAGAAAAGTGACTACAAAAACAGGAGTTAGCATTCAGCGCCTCAATACAAACTGTTGTGCAGCTCTCAAATTCAAGGCCAAGCATCCATCTTGGATAGACAAGATGTTTTAAAAGTTAGCCAGTGTTGTGGTTACAAAATACAAACTCAAATTTTTCCTTAAATGAGGTTGTGCTAAAAAAAAAAATTGCTTTTTTTATATGCATGTTGCTATAGCAAGTTATACCACAAATCCTGGCGTTAATAGCAAAGACACTAAAAGGCAAGTGAGGGAAAATGGGGCAAGGACAATCAAGACAATAGCACTCAAAAAGAGGAACTATGATTGCCCAAGCTGTTTCTCTCTGGTTAAGGAAACTGTCATCTCAGAATGGTTTCTTGGTGCATCTGAGAAAGTCAGTCCTTACAGAAGAACACTGAGTATTTTTAGCCTCTTTCTGTTAAACGCAAGTTTTAAGTAATTAGAAATTGGAAGTCACATCCAGAACCAATTAGTATTTTATGACATAGTTCCTTCTAAATTGCCACTTGCCTGCCCTTCTTTCCATCTTGTTAATACTATCCATAAATCAGTGTTTGTTAAGCTGTTTTGAATGTGTGTGACTTGCTTTTGGCTCAGCTTCTTGTGACACCCAGAGTTGACAATAGCTCAGTCCCATCAGGGCAGGGAAGCAAGGACTGGTTGCAATTACTGACTGTGGGAGTTTAAAATTCACTCTCTTATTTCAGAGAACCTGGAACTGCCAGCAATTGGGGGAGGGTTGCTTTGGGCTGGTTTTTAATGCAACTGTAGCTAAAGGCACACGTGGAGCAGGGAGGGGACCCCCTAGGCCCTGTTGTAGGCTAGGGTTAGGTAAGGGATCTGAGGGCCTTCTGAGCAACCCCAAGAGTTAGGATGAGGGCTGGAGTCAGGACAGAGCTGCAGCTCAACACCTATTTGGAGCTGGGACCTTCTGTGCTTTCCTTGCAGGGCTGGGCCCTAGGGGGAAAAGGACTAAAAGATGAAGAGAACAGACTGATGATGGGGCACAACCACTGTAAAAGAAGGGAGGAACAAAGAAACATCTGCAATAATCTTTAGGTGTCTAAATAATCTGAATCCTAACTAAGGGTATTTGCTGAATCCTAATTAACTTTACACATTGCTCACTTATGAGACTACCAGATAAAGACCGTGCATTTCAAAATTGCTTCTAATGAGTATCTGTCTAGCTATTAAAAGATCCTTGTAAACTAATATATTTTCTACTGTAGATTTTAATTAAACAGCAAAATATTTGTTAAGAATGCAATCTTCTTTGAATGAATGAAGAGATAGCATACTCTGGACTGCCTATATTATGCCTATAGGCATAATACTGCCTATTTTGTATTATCTGATTCAAAAGGTAAAATTTACTTTATGTATGCATATGAGAAATAATTTGCATTTCTTAGTATCTTAAAATTAAACTAAGAGCAGAGTTCTCTTTCAAGACTTACTATATGGGAAATTGTTTTATCATCATGGAGTTGTTCAAAACATCCTAATGTCTCATTGCAATCGTTAGATTTAGTTAGAAAAATACCAAATAAAGATTGGCCATGCAGGGTGACACTGAGCCATGTTACTAGAAACAAGGACAAGCTGTTAAATCCTCTCCTGGACTGAAGTGCCCTCTGTTAAAATACAGGCATATGGATTTTTGTAGCCGACATTACCCCCATATCCTGTGTAGCGCAGCCAGAAGAAACAGACACTCAGACAAGATGGACAGTCTATTCCTTAGAAGTGACTCATAAGCACGCTCACAGATTGCCCTCAGACATGAAGGGTTTCAGCATCTAATGGGATTAGGCCTCTTTCATCTCTCCTTCCTCACCCCATCGACCCCAACAGCAAATTCCCACCAGCTTCAAAAGGGGAGAACTTGATCAGTAGCCAGTAAGTTACAACTATTGCAGCTTTTGTTTCTATGTTGTGTAAAGGCGCTTTTTTTTTTTTTTTTTAAAGATGGAAGACTGGTAACAAAGGCTCCTATTATATTGTGAAATACCAGTCTTAGGCAGGAATTAAATGAATAACAAAGTCACAGCCCAGATCAAACAGTCACAACAAAGGGTAAGCAAAACACATAAATGTCATGATCAATCCTCTTATTCCAAGCATATGCTTTGTAAAGCATGATAAATACTGTTTAACTTGCCTCCAAATCCTCAAGCAAACAAAAACATCCAAGCAGCATCTGTCATTTATTCATATTGACCAAGAAAATCAGAGAACCTTAGCCAGTATGCTGGAAAATGAAGCTCAAAGCAAGTGATAAAACCAAAATTCACAGACATCGATAGCCTCAGCTGACCTCCTGGACCTACCAGGAGACATCAACATCCCTTTTTGCCTTGAGCTCTGTTTGAGGCTCAGCACTTTATTCTTCACTTAAGGGTTTTGAATGAACTATATATAACTTGAATGTGATTTGGGGGGTGGGGTGGGGTGTTGATTTTTTTAAACTCCACAAGAGTGAGCAGTTAATTTTATAAGTATTCCCTGGGAAAACATGCAATTAAAAATACAATATAACACAGGCAACTTTCACCACTGAATGCCAGTTCAGCTGCTAGCAGGCAAACAGCTAACAAAGAAAGTATCAGGGTTTCAGATCACAACACCCAGGAGGACTGCTGTAACTACATACTTGAAATTCTTCATTTTAATAGACAGCAATGTTATAAGCATGTTTCACAGGAAGAAGTCTTCCCTATATGCAAAGACTCCAAATCAAGACTATATTATGTGCAATTTTGCACAATTATGTTCATTATACATATATTACTTTATTAAACAAAGCCATAGGTTTAATCTCACTTTGAAAACAATCCTCCTCCTATCATATAAGGATTTTTTTGGGGGAAACAGTATGTTTTTATAATCCCTGTGCTCTCCCCAGCAGTATCTGCCTCATAGATGGCCATAAGGACCTCCAAGTGTTGAGGGCCAGCAGGAAGCAAGCCATCTGCACAGGCAGACAAGAGATGATCACCCTCACAGGAGCAGAAGCAGGGAACAATCAACCAGTCCATTTAAAACGAGCCATTAGAAAGAAGCAGTATCCAGAATATTTGTTAAAATCTAGAACTAGTCTATGGGAAGCAGTAATTCCCCCCAAAAAATAAGTGAAGTACCTCGGGCTGAAGTACTAGTCATGGGGCATAAATAATTGTAACCAATTATTGAAAATAACCCAGAGACACAGCTGAAATAAGCCTCAACATAAAGAACAAAAGCAAAACAATAGAACAAAGAGATAAATATAGGAACAGGCCATTGAAGAAAATGTTTCTCTAAGAGTGTCCAGCTGATCTTTAAAATTTAATCACAATTCACCAGTCAATGCTTCCTTACATGTTTTATCAAGAGACACCTCCCTGTAAAGCCCTCTAGTACATACTGGTCATGTATTGGCAGGGACCACTTAAACAAATCAATTAGTCATTAGTACCTGGTGTGCATCCAGCTTAATGAAATAGTCTTTTCATCCATTATCATAGATCAGAAACAATCCCTGCAGAGTAAATGATGCAGTATCTTAAAAGTCATGCTGTGTTAATAACTGAGATCAGGGTTATAGAGATCATTTTAGAGCTTTACATAATTTTCAGTTTAACAATAAAAATCTACATGTGGCTTACTAGGACAAGTTTGTTTGGTTAACTCCCAGGTATTAATGAGCTTACATTCATTTTATGGGACTGAAGTCTGTTTAAAGTTTTTAGAAAGCTACCCAAGGTCATAACTGGTTAGGAAGGTTACCAGCTTTCTTAACAGACTGAACAGACTACAAAACCAGTGCAAGACTGTGACCAGTACCCCTTGCTCCTGACCCCTTATGCGTATTTTATTTTTTTTGTCCAGCTAAGTTGACAGGGAACAGCTCTGTTAACTACAAAAACAAGCAGCTACAAGAACAAGGGTGGGAGGGATAGAGTTATACCATACAGATAATACTAGCAAATCCAGAACCAGGTTAAATAAGGGAGCTCAGGAACCAAGCCTAGAGCCTGAAGTTACTCTATATGCAAAGCATTAGTTGGGCTAGGCAGTACAGAACAGCAATCCCAAACATTCATCTTGCAAAACAGGGCAAAGCCAGCAGCTAACTGATTCAAAGAGCAAATATACTCACCTTCTCCAAAGCTTAGATGCTCAAGTCATTGCTGTAAACAGAAAGCATCAGCTATTCAGAAACAGACGCTATAGCCTTCTTCTCCTGATGGTGGGTGCTTTCACAAATTGATTAAAATAACTGAGGCGGCTTCATTTTCACAAGCACTGGTGGGATCAAAATCACCCACTTAATATATTCACCAACTTAACTACAGGAGTACTGACCTAGAAAAGAGAGCGAGCTTTGATGCCTTCTGCATCCCTGGTTCCATCAGTGCTGACAGAGCAGATGTATCTTACTCTAGACTCTTTTGAAGCAAGAAAAGTGGAAGAGGTCAAGTATTATCTTATATACCATATTTTTTTGAATGCCTTTAAAAAGCTCACAGATTTACCATGTACATAAGAGATAAGTGATGATAATTTACCTGCATATTTGAATACGACCTCTACAAAATGCATGACATAACAGTAATCCCACCTATTGCAATTAGATCATAGCTTCTGAATTTTGTTCCCCCATGTTTTGACCTCATCAGCGCTGACCGACCTTCCTGATGACCAAGAAGCCAAGTACCAAAGCCTCTGCAGAGCCAAGAACCACAAGCACTTACTTGTATCTCCAGAAAAAGATGTGAAGGAGCTCTGGGAGAAAGAACACCTGGCAAAATAGTCCCCAAGGGTCCCAATACCAAGAATGCACTTGAAGACCCCATTTCACTACAAAGCAATTAAGAAATAAATACCGGTACAAGAGACACTTGAACTGCTCATTAACCTCCTACTGTGGCCATGCCTGACAGCTACAACACCATTATGAAAACACCACTGGATATGTTGTTTCTCTTTTCTTTCCTCTCACTCAGGAGTCTGTTGTCACCTCTTGAAATTTAAGACAGACAAATACTTAAGCATCAGATATGTTTATTAGACAATTCAAAAAGTCAGTTTTATTAGACAATTCAAAAATAAAAGTAGAATATGTTTTAATTTCCATGTTTTAATACTTCATCCTCTCAAGAACCTGGCAATCACAGAAAATAAAAATAGTGTTTACAAAAGTTACAAAAACTGCACTGGATTCCGAATTACAGAAAACATGATTAGTTGACAAGGAAGCTTTATAAAACGCAGTAACAGGTTTTCACCTGATTATGAGACATAATGATATCGCCATGTATATGCATTCACAAAATCAGCATAGTATCGAAATTAAGGCACTTTGGATACACAGTATTCACTTCCATATAGGAAAACAATTTCAGAGAAACCACAGTGAATTGCTACTGGTAGATAGTGACAGTATGCCCAGTACTGGCCATCAAAGCACCAGGTTTGTGTGAATGAGTGAAGCTCTTGATAAAAAAAAGCACTGAAATTTTTTTTTTTTAAACCCTATTTGATATCGAAGACTCATTCAAGCAAATTTACTTTTAGAGGTCAAGGAAGATTTCCATGATTTAAACACTGTTAAACACAATTTTTGAAGTTAAACATTTTAAAATAAAAGTCCATGGTGATAACTGCATGAAGTTCACATTAAGGATTAGTGCATGTAGCTGCTTCAAAAGAAAAAAAAAAGCATTGACTTTCTCCATCCACATTCACCTGCCATTTCATGAGGTACCCACCAGCCACAGTAATATCAGAGGAAATACAGTACAACAGAATAATACATCAAAGAAGCAACCTCTCTTCAAGACTGTACTTTCTGGTCCTCCTTGTGTTTACTGCGTATATCCCAATCTGCCACAAGCACACTATTTACCAATAGATCTAGAACAGATTCTACAAATAGATTCTCTAATTGCTGCCTGTATCCCAATCTGCCACAAGCACACTATTTACCAATAGATCTAGAACAGATTCTACAAATAATGATTCTCTAATTTAAAGAAAAATTAATCTCAGTTGTTTTTCACACCACTGTCTTGAAAGCAAAATTTCATCAGTAATTGAGTAATTTTGTAGACTTGTATTGCAGCCTTTGGTACATAAATTCTAAGGAGGAAAAATACTCAAGAACCTAACCCTGCAAGCACACGAGTACTTTAACAGGAGTTAAACAGAATCGCTAGCAATGACTTCAGGCATTTACAGGATCAGGCACTTAAACTGTGTATTATTGTTGCTGTTTTACTTCACCAATTTGAATGAAAAATGCCATGGTATGGGAAAAAAGCAACTTCTCAAAAAATCAAAGCAGGACTTGTACATGGAAACTATGATTACTCTAAACAACCCGGCTCATAATTAGAACAAATAATTTCCCTGGTAGTACTTTACAAATCAGTAGGGTCCAACAGATTTCACCTAAGTCAGGAAGAAGACACTGTAAGAGAACTTGTTTATGCACAGCATCTTTACAAGTATATTCCTGCTACGTCTTTGATGAAGCATTAATATCCAGAGAAAACTGCCTTTTAATGTTAATTCTTCTTTTACACAAATGACAGCCTAGACACACTTCAGTATAAAATACAGCTACTCAGCATTCCTCAGTACTGAACTGTTCACCTTACACACATCTGAAGTTTAAATTTAAAACATGTAATTAATCTTCCTGAAACATGATATTCCATTCCTACTTAAGTGATACTACATTACTTGGACCACAGAATGATTTCTGTACCCTTCCTCTAGGGCACTGAGCATGAACAGAAGACCCAGGATCAGAGCACTCATGTAAAATTCATTAATTTTTGAACCTTTGCTCTGCACAGCAATCCACAGGACACCATTTTGCAGTACATGAGTATTGAGAGAGTTTGGAGAGCAGCATAAGTAGTTCCATACAACTTAGGGGGCAAAAAGCACTGCGTTGGTGAAGCTGCCACATCTTGTAGGGTGGATTCTATTACCTCCTTATACAATGTCCCTCATAGCTATACAAGGTGATAGCAGTCAGCTGTGAACTAACTCACACAACTATAAACACTCATTTGCCATCTGCTAGTCTAAAGAACTTGCAATAGTAAAATACACCCTATGCAGGAATTCAGCTTCTTACTTCACAGAGCAGAAACCTCTTTATGTCCATTTTTCTATGAAAGAATAAACTAAGGTATCTCTTCCTTTACCCCTTTGCAGATATTGAAATGTCTTCTAGAGTTAGGGTTGTATCAGAGTGCATTTTTGCAAAACTACGTGCCTCCACAATTTGCAGGATTCAGCAAGTCAAAACCGTAATAAAGTTTACTTTTATAAGTGCGATTATGTGAATGTTTACTAGAATAATGCCATTTAAAAATATAGTGTTTTAATATAACAATCTCTTCTTACAGACAAAAAAAATAGTAGTTGAACAAGTATGTTTTAAAAGCAATGAGAACTGAGGAGATAAAGTCCTACCCAGCAGAACACTCACTTTGCAATTCAGGCATTTCACACATAAGAATACAGAGTTGTATAACTACATCATGATTGTAAGTGTCCTGAGCATAGTTTCTTCTTTTGTGAATCTTCATAAGAGAAGTAATGTCAGCTCAAAGCATTAAAGAGGCATTAAAGTATATTATTCCCAAAATACATCCACAGTTAAGTTGAATAGGGACAAAGCCTGAGCATCTTGTGGGGGGAATTATTTTTTAAATGAACACCATAAGTGGAAGGAAGGGTTTTTAACCAGGGTTATTTTCTTTTTCTTTCGTTAGGTAGTAAAAGAGTTGGCATAACCTATGTTTGTTTTTATGTTTTCAAGAAAAAACACTAAAATTACAATTACTTAAATGAAAAGCAAGTATTCATCAATCCCTAATCAAAGCAGAAATATTGATCAAGTTGAACAATACCAAGTAGGACAATCTTTGTATTGGCCTATTTTGATTACATGGTTAAAAAAACACAACAGGCATGCTGATCAATATCACATGTATCAATGATACTACTGTGATTAAAACAAAAGTTAATGCATATATAGTGAAAAAATGAGTAAAACAGCTTATGTTTTGTAAACTTATTTGGGGACAAATTTGCAACAGTGATTCCAGCTTTTACTGAATACATTAAGACAGCTGTCACAAGGGCCTTTTCCCTTTGGCTGAAATGCATTTTAAAAAAGCATGTTATGATCTGATAATGTAAAACTACAGGCATATGCACATACATACATCTCAGCGTGCACACACACATATGTTATAATATATACACATATACACACACAGAGTATACATATGGTGATACATGCTGTAAAATATTACCAGCATCAGAGCGATGTCCTACCACTGTTCCCAGCTAAAGTCATCTCCTCTACCAAACACAAGAAAAAAGCCTAAAATAGTAAGGAAAATGACTGCATTGCCAGCCAGCACCAGACCACAGGCTCCCCATTTGATCTGAAATGAAACAATCAAAGCAGTTCTTATAAGATAGGTTTAGGCCAGTTATTTATATGCATTAGATAAACTAAACGAAATACTACAGAAAGGTGCTAAAAGCATAAAGAAAAAAGACAAACAATAAATAATTCAATTTATGTGACTAATTATTCAATTAGCAACCACTCATACTACTAATACAACACTTCAATAGACAGGCTAATAATGCTATGTTTTAGAACAAAATAATTACCTTGCCATACAAATCACTAAAACATACCTAAGCCATAGAAAAAAATCTGGTGAAAACTAGTGCTCCCCTTTAATTGGTACGCAACAAAATAAAAGATCACCTTTCAAATAAATGCCAGTAACAAGCATGGAAAACTGTACGTAGTCTTAAAGGTAAATAGCTTTCTTTAACGATCTGCCCGACTGTGGTTACTCAAATAAACGACATTTACTCTTAAAAGATATAGCTATGAATTAGAGTTCCCCCTCGTGGTCACTTCTGGTTCTGCCTACTGTCAGGTCCACAACTTAAAAACAAAAATGCAGTGTCAGGGAAATTGTGCATTACAACGAAATTAAAACTAAGCACACAAGTTTTAAGCAAAACTGAAAGACTGAAGGGGAAAAACAACGCAACACATAAAACATCATTGGGAGACAGGATGAAAGAGTTCTTTGCCTTGCAAAACAAATGTGAAAATCTCACCACTGAAGAGCAGTTCAGAAAGCAAAGAGAAAAGAAGCTAGCAGAATTTCCTCAGACTTTGAGGGGACAAAGCATGAGCTTGGGAAATGCTTTGAAAACCAGAAGGGCAGCTCTGGAAGTTTGGCCTTTTATCTTTTAACTGATAATGCACTCCAGTCACCAAGTTTTCAGCATCCTAAATGGAGAAAGCAGACATTCTGAGATAAAAATAAAGAAGGTGGCCCAAGAAGCGGTGCAAAAGTTGATGAGACAGAGAGGCATGAGATGTAAGAGGAGATAATATCTTGTACTGGACCAAAACAAAGCTGGAAAAAAAAACAGCTAAAAACTTTTCAGTCATGCAAGTCCTTTGTTCAGGTTAAAAAGCAGTATTAACAGACAAAATTTCAGCAGAGTGATTATTTTCATCAGAATCTAGAAACATCACAGTAGTGAAATTAAAGACAGGATTCACAAACCGCAACAGCGCACTTAAAAGATTATACTCAGTAACTGGTGCCTTACAATAAAAATTAGCAACCAGAACTTACCGCTTCGACCCGTGCAAGGATTATAGGAAATCCAAAGGCAGAAACAACAATTCCAGTTGTGAAGAAATATGCCAATTCCCTGCAGGCACTGCTGGCTGCATCACTGTCATCACTTACTCTTTTTGCAATGAAGTGGGGAATGGGGCAGATGAAGTAAAATATTAAGACAAACAGAGGCCAGTATACACTGGGGAGGGGGGAAAAAGGAAATACACAATCAGTTTAGACAGATGCTTCAATGAAAAATATCTTCTGTTTAGAAAAAATATTTGCAACAGCTGTAATCCTACTTTATGGTCTGAAAAGTGGATTACGTGATTTAACCACACGCTTTCACCCAAAGGGGCAATCCCACCTCATTTTCCCTGCATACTGGCACAAGCACTCATATAGCTTCGTGCAGAGCAGGATCTAATTTATTTAAATTTGCACCACCTTGCTGATTCAACTCACACCACCGCCTCACAAAAACAACAGTCACCACACACAGGGCACAGGAAATGCACGCAAGCGGGATGGAAACCAAGAGCTTTCCCAAATTAGAGGGGTCCTGGAGTATAAACAAGCCGACTGTGAAGGCACACCCTTGCACGCTCATCTCCTTGGGAGTCCTCTCATTAGCTTCACCTGGATTTTTAAGTGTAATAGACATCCCAGTCGGAGTCTTGTGATAGAAGGATTGTTTAAAGAAACAGGGAAGTAAGGGAAAGAATTGTCCGAGGTTAAAAATGACTGTTTAGCAAGATGGCACTGCTTTTTCTGAGAAAGTATAGAGCTGTTTTCAGTCATTTTTTAATGGAAACGCAAGTACTGGCTAAGGAGGTGGTATTTAATCCTAACAAACCGCCATGTGCCAAGAGCCAAAAAGCAGCTAGAAGATAACTAGAGCCAAACTGCTCCATTAAATGAGATTAACACCTCAATTAACATATATAAAGAGGGGGAAGTTTTGGAAACGAAGCCGGCCCGCTCACCCGTAGTACTCCAGGGCGCAGCCCAGCATCAGGAACGTCAGCCCGATGGCTCCGCTGAAGGACAGCGCCACGAGAGCTGCAACGGCACAAGACAGGCGGTGAGGCGGAAGCCGCCTCACCGGTTACCGGTTACCTCTCCCCGCGACACCCGCCCCCCCGCTGAGGCAATGCCTGGGAAGCGGAAGCGCAACCCGGTCGCTCTGCTCCCTCAGAGGTGGGACCCTGGCCCGCGAGCAGCGGGCCGGGAGCACTCGGTACCTTTGATGCCCGCCATGTTCGGGGCTCTGAGCGACGCTGAGCTGAGGTGGCGGCGGGCGACTTCCGCCTACCGGCCACTTTACCCCGCCTCCTCCTGCACCACGTGAGCGGCCGCCTGAAGGGGCCGGCGTCACCTATGAGGCGATTCCCGGGCTGCCCCGCCCCCTACCTATGAGGCGATTCCCGGGCCCGCCCTCGCTCGGGAAAGGGGAGCGCACTTGTTGACGGCGCGGGCGGTCGCTCGCCGTGGGGAAGCGGCCGGGCCGCGAGCCACCCGTCGCCGTGGTTACGGGGCGGTGTTTCGCTGCCTCCAGTCAGGCCTTGGGGCGGGTGTTTAATGTATATACACACAAGCATGCATATACATGTATATGTAAGGTGTGTATACATGTAAGCAGATATATATGTGTGCACAGGTAGGATTTAAATATATAAACACAGTTTTAAAGAGCCCCCACTCCTCAGTCACAGCCATTTTGCAGGCTGCTCCTTAAAACCCCTGTTTTCACCCCAAAAGATGGGCCCAGCTGCCTGCTCGTTTCATATGGTGCCTTCTCAGGATCTGGATCATCCACCTCTGACAGGGCCCTGCGCTGCTTCTAATCTGCACCGAGAAGGGCACATCATTTTTTTAGAGCAGTATTTTTCGAGCCTTAGATTTTTAGGACTCCATTTTTGACCCAAGAACGGCCTTTTTGTGGGAGATTTTGCACAGCCCTTTGGATACACCTGCCGAGGGAGATTTTCTTTAGATAATCTCCCATCTCTGCCTTTTGGCTCTTCTTCTTGTTTCATATCTTCTCTGATACAGATTTTTTCCCAATTTCATTATTAATTTTAAATGATTTAGAGCCAAGAAGGCTGCCTAATTAAAACAGCAGGCTTAAGCAACAAAATTTTCACTTGAAGCATTTAGCTAAGTGCTACATTTGCTGACTTGTTTGGCTCTGAGTCTCTGAAGCATAAGTAGCATAAGAATAGGAAGTGACGAATTGTTTCCAAAATGTCTTGCCAACCTGTGAATTACCACACAGCATTAGTGACCACTTTAAGAGGCAATATTGATACTGGCTGAGGCACACCACCCGTATCACGCGAGCTGGTGTAGGATGTTAACCTTGTGGTCTGGTCACAATTTGTAAGCAGCTACCGAGCTCAGCATTTCTGGGCTTATTTCGAGGCATGCAAACAGAAAATGATATGGAGACACTTTCACTGTACCCTCCCATACTGTAAATCCTGTGGCTGTCATCAACAAGCAAAAAACCCGTAGGAGTTTTAATACAAGCTTACATCTTGGTACAGCTGCTGCTAATGTAAATGGCTTTGTAGCTACAATAAATACATATATACACACACACACACACACCCCCGACTTAACTTGTCCAAACAATCAAAAGGTAGAAACAAGTTAAGTTACCATCTTCTGTTTCAGCTGGGTTGAAGGGTTTTTCTCTTAAGCACGAAAGGCTGCATCTTTTCGCATTGCAAATGTCTAAATTAAGACCTTACTGTTCTTACAGTCTGCTTGCAGTAATGGGAACTGGCTTCTTCATGTAGCTTGTTTGCTCTTGAGGAAATAAAAGCTCTAGAAAAAAAAGTATTTGTCTCTAGAGCAAGTAATTCATGGTTACCTTTATGTGTACCACACAGGTCCCACCCAACCCTGCACTAGAGCAAAAGGTGTTAGTCATACATGTAAGACATTGTATAGACAAAAGAAGTTTCCATTTAACATACATGGATTTGTTGTTGTTTATCCAGCATTTGCAGAGAAATTACTCAGAACTGTGTTTAAAGCAAGAAGGTAGAGGTTTTTTCCCCACAAGCACAAAAGATACCTGAATATGTTAATTTGAGCTTTTTAATGTATATACAAATGTTTTAGACCAGTCACAATTTAATTGAGTATATACTGTATTTACAAAAATTACAATAATTTAGTCAAACAGTAAACCTGAACATTGATAACCTCTGTCACTACCAGATATGACAAGAAAAAAATTTTTTTTTAGTTAACTATTTTGATATACATACGTCCTAATACTTTCATGCATCCATAAAAACATCAGTGATGGAAGTAATCAAAGCTTAAGTGGGGTAGGGTTTCTTTTGGTAGATAAAGTTTAATGATGGATTTGTATTTTGTGAATGTATGAGTATCCAGAGTTATGTGCCATGACAAACTCGATACAAAGCTAATGTAGTTTTCATTATTAAAAAAGTACATTGTAGTAATGAGATCCTTTTTATTATATAGGCATAGGTCACAATATCTACAAATGTGAATGAGAAACAATAAACCAACAAATCACAGGAACATGATTCACATTCCAGTTATCTCTTTAAATAAGACAAGCACATACTGGATCAAAACATTAATAAATAACATCCAGTTTGTTACTATTATCTTAAGGTCTTTTATATAAAAGGAGACCTATGTGTTGGTTTCACATTTTCAATTAATGGTAGTAAATAATGGACCAATACAACGAAAGGATGACTTTTATACAGAAAGCAATGTACTTTGACACACTGTCTTTGCAGTAAAAGTTTTGCCACTTGAAAATGTAAGTGTAACAAGTGGATTGTCTTTAAAAACCACCAGCTTTAAAGGCTCACATCGGATGGCAACCTGTTCCTTAAGCAGTAAATACAAATTATTTCCTGCCCATCTTCTGAATATACCTGCCCTTTCAACGCTCAAATACAGATACAACATGTTGGTAAATAAACCGCTAGCTTTAGTTATTCTACAAAAGGAGAATGCCAGAATTAGGGGTGAAGAGCATAACTTGTTTAACTAGGAAAGATGCTTCAGCTTTAGCGTCAGAGATATTTCCTTGTGAAATTATTGCTTTGGTCCAATATAAACTTTTAAGGTAATCAGTTTGCACTGTATTTACCTCAAAAATCAGACCTGGTCCACAGATGTCTACACGACAGCTTGTACACCGTGGTCTGAAAAGTGAAGTTGCAACAGGTTGCATTCTGCCAAGAGCCTTTGCCAAGTGCTCTGGAGCTGATAAAGGCATAGAGGTGACACAAGTGGGCTGGAAAAAGGCTTCTGAATCCTCAGGAGGGAAAGTGTTACCTATAGACTGGGAAGTTTCCAAAACTTTATAGCAGAGTTTTAGTTTGTTGATATGTCTTTTGTTTGATGGTTTCAAGCTATTGATGAGAACTTCATGGGAAATGCAGTACATGCTCATTCCTCACTTTCACAGATGTGGATTCACCCTTCCCCCCCAATTCCCTATTCCCCCAGAACTGCTATTTAACAAACCAACAAGGTGCTGTTTAACATCAATTACTTGTTTGCTTTAAAAGACACTTGCTCTATAATGCTGAGGAATTTCTTCTGCACATTTCACTGCTGGACTATGCGGTGAAGTACAGTATTAATGTGTAAAGCAGTAGTCAGCTGCCACACTGATCTAACCCAGGATTCAGCTTTGTCTCTATTCAGGCATACTATACTATATGAGCAATTAAGCAGCAAATGGTGACTGTTAGAAGTGTGCCTAAACCACATCTGAGTACTTAAATTTGATAAAGTTTGATCCAAACCTAGGAAGAAAGTACATCGAAGTTTGGGCTTCATCACCAGTTACTGAACTCAACTGAAGTGTTACCATATCACGCCTCACAAAAAAAGTAGGAAATTCACCAGCTATGCTGTGTCAGAGACAGAACAATTCCACCTTTTCCCAGAATGTGTTCTCTCTTGCCCCACTTGAATCCAACGAAAAATACAAAAGTTACAAGAAACTGTAACCCCGTGGCTTGCATAGGGCAAGCCAGGTGGCTAGAGTTCCTCTGAGCTCACGATTCTTGATACAAATATAAGGAAACCTTTCTCTTGTTCTTCATGATAAGTATTAGGCTCTTCGTTTTCTGAAACTTCTGAATTTCCAGCCAGAGTTTGGTTGATCTGTGACATTTGTGACAAGAGACTATATAAGCACTAGCACAGGTCTGTAGTGGAGACTGAGAAAGTACCTAATACAAGGGTTTTTGTCCTTGGTTTTCAAATTCTGACCAGGCATCATTTAGCTCCATAAATATCATCTTTGCATATTGTTCATATGGCTGCCCAGTAGCCTGGAATAGAAACAGAAAGAGGGATATCACATCTACCAAATCAGACTACAAAAAGTTGACATCTGAGCAGCTAGATTCTCAAGCAGTTATTGTTCACTTTCCACAAATGGTTTTCCCTTATTCTTTGACAAGAATAAGCTACTGTTGAGGGCTGCTTACCTTGTTTACAGCTTAAGAATTTATTGGTTCTTCAGCTCTTCTGCTCCTCAGAGCTGATAACCCCCCAAGTGTGATAAGGCATTGCAGTCCCAAGGGCAAAAAAATTTGACCTAGGCTTTGCAAGAGGCATTTTACCTGCACTGAAGGGAAAGAGCTGCCACCTGACAGTTCCTTGATAAAAGCAGGATTCCTGCAAGCCTCTGGGCAGTCCACAACTTCCCAAGCCTTGCCCATTGCCCTGAAACTCTCAGGCCCTCCACTTCCTTAAAAATGGAAGACTCATCACCATAGGGTTTCCCAGATGGTGTCATTGCACTCTTGCTGGCAAGTGTAAGCAGCAAGACCACAAGCCACAAGTTGGAAAATCAGATAACCTGATTCTTCCATTTTAGAAGTTTGATTTTAAGACCCTTGTCCTTTCATATGCCTTTATCACACCCTCGTCTCCTTTAGCAGGCACAATATTCTGGACTGTTGTTCACCACCAGCATGGCTTAGAGTCAAAGCGAGGGTGACAAAAGCTGAAGATCTGAACCTCTGTTGCTTGGAGCAGCACGTACCAAACACACTCTTGGGGCTGGGAGTAGTTAGAGTTCTCACCTTTCAGAAACTGGCAAAAATCTTGAACTACTACTTTCTACAAAGCTGTTTGCACCAATAAATTAAGCAATCACATTCAACACTTTATAATTAAGAGAACAATGACAATTTCTGAACAATGTGAAACTAGGAAAACCTTACCTTGTCAGGATGAACGACAAGCACTGCCCGCCGGTAGACCTTCTTCACTTGCTCTGGCGTTACAAGATCTGCCATACTAACAGGTTTCCACTTGGTCTCCCCTGCCCATAAGACTGTATGCATTGTAGACAGCAGGGCTCTTATATTTCTCTCCTTCCCTTCAATCCATTCCAGCACCTGGAGAGAAGAATGTGAGTCTCAATTTACACCTTACATTAGATATTCCAGTAGGAAAAAGTTTCTTCATTTGAATAGCAATGCCTCCAAGGAGCATCTTACATTTCTTTCCAAGCTTTAGAAAACATTTGGAAGATATTTGTCTACTTTGTCATTAATTTTCACATCACTGCTTGAAAGTTAAGACACACCTTGAGCAACATCCCTGCTAAAAATAGAGTTGGTAACGCTTATGAACAGTCATTAGATGGAATAGTCAAAAGAAAAATGAAATGTTTAACTGTGTGGCTCTTCAGCAGGCTTAATCACATACCTAAAGTAAGCTCGACTAGAACTCTGCTGTGGATGTGTATCTTATCTTTTGTGCATGTCTAGAGTTAAGTCTTCTAAAGACTCATGTTGAAGGTTGGCTTCAATACAAATCCTTTTAATCTCTAAAGTCAGAAGCCTCAATTCTCTCCACGTGCCTATTTGCTACCTGCAATCCAGCAGTCAAATAAAGCAATAGGCAGTCCACTTTCCTAGATAATGTTGTCCCCCTTAGCGGTTGCCATCTTAGCCTATGGCTGGGGAAGGGGAGAAAGAAAGGGAAGTAAACGTGAAAACCAAAGCGTGAATAGATTTAACAGTTCCAGGCTGAACTGAAGTGACTCAATGAAATAAAATGCATCAGAGCAAAGGGAATTGTATAGGGAAGGGAGAATCAGCTGGGTGCTTCAGTGATTCGGCAGCTTGCTGGGGGGGAAAATGTTGCACACATTAAGTAGTACCACATGAATCACAGAAGTTGTATAGCTTATGAATTGGGAAAACTACTGCACACTCGATAGCCTGACAGCTGTCCGGCTTGGTTACAAGTGGTTGACGTTCGTGTTCAGCATGGTTGTTGGCACACACTTTCCAAAGGTTAAAAAAAAAAAAAATTAAGAAAATTCACTCATTCTGTTTTCTAGAAGTTTGCTTGGCTTTTGCTTGGGCTTTTCCTCTCACTTCTGTATCCTTCTGTATCTTTCTGTAATTATAATTCGTGGTTTCATATTTCAAATGTAGAGCGGGACAGACTGAATTTCGTTCCCTTCATAATAGATCTGTAGTTTGGCAATTTATTGAGGAGAGATGAGAGAATTCCAAAGCAGGCAAGATTAATGAGACAGAGGATTAGTTCAATTAGCTGTGCCTGCTAACCAGGGCTGGAGTGATGTGGAAGACCGGCAGCCCTGACAGTAACACTGAGCAAGCCACTGTTTGCCACAGCCTGGTTTAGGACAGAAATGTAACCTTGGAGTTTTAAATCTATTCTAAAGGATGTTCACATCTCCAGGAAAGACATGAGGATTTATTATATGAACAAACCGCAGGAAGGTCTCACTTTCTGCCCTAAGGCAATCTCATCATGGGGAGAACATCCCTCATTTCACCTAAACCTGGGTTTGGCAGAAGGACTGGCAGAGATGGTCACTGCTCTTTTATCTGGCTTATTTGTAAGAAGCTATTTCACAACAGAGTTTTTACTACTTAGAAAAAGTGGTAAGTTTGTATCTCTCATTCTGATGAAATAGTGGAGATTCTTCCAGATTTTCCCCAACACCTGCAGTTTATGACTTTGTCTTTCTGGTCACACTAGTTCATTGTTGTCTGGCATGTGAATGGGGAGCCCAGCACTTTATGATGCTATCAAGTTTAGACACCTACTTTATGGAAAGCAAGTGTGAGAGATACCACATGGTCCTTGGGATCCAGCAATGCTGTGGAGGCTGCGCACTAAAGTAAGTGCTAAAACAGGAGGATAGCTTCTGGCACTAAGTGATCTGAAAGATTTGCTCAGCTGCCTCACATGCAGGACAGTTGGTGGCTTACTACCCTCTCCACCTTTCAGGGGGAGTGTTTCAAGCAGCCTCCAGCATGATGAGAACAAAAGACACGTTGAATGATTGTAAGAGCATAAACAAGAGTATTGCTTACTTTTAGTTTTTCAGGGTCCATCTCCTTAGCCATTTCTTCTTTTCTCATCTCAGCTATTGTTTTGGGGCCCTTCTTGTCCTTGTGAGCATTAAAACCTTGACCAGATAATAGATCTTCAAAATCTGCAGACACTTTTGGTTTTGAATCTTGAAAAACAAAAAGATTTGAAGTTGTTATCACAATACAGGTTTATTTAACACTGCTTTTCTACCCAAGCCACCCCCCACACTTATCACTGTAACAATCTCCCAGTGCTAATGAGTGCGCAGGTTCTCACAAAAAAGGTATAGGTTAATGTTACTTTTGAATTATTATTATTGAAGCCCGTTTGGAATACAGGATTTCCTAAATATTAGCACACTTTAGACTCTAGGACAGGACAACTACTGTAGAACTTTATACATAATCAAATGATCAGCATGACTTACTTGCTTAGACCCTAACCAGTTAAGGTGTTTGAGCATTAAAGCAATATTAGAAGGAGCCAACCTTTTGGATGGTGAACTCTGAAAAGCTTACCAACATTAGCTGGTCCTTTTCCACGTTCATTTTGTGCTCCCGGCATTGCTGAGAAACTCACGTTGTAATTGGGCTTGTTCTGGGGAGAGGCATGAGGCATGCTTGGCTGGGCCTTGGGTTGTGCCTGCTGCCAGCCATAGCCAGCTCCTTGCTGCCAACCACTGCCGCCCATGGGCTGGGGAGAGGGTTTCTGCGGCGAGGGGGGGAATCCTCCACCCATGCCTGTCGGCGTGGTCGGTTTACTGGCAAACGAAGGGCCACCTGCAGAGTATGGGGAAAGGAATGATGGTGGGCACTAGCAACGGCATACTGACTTGCCTTCCAAAAAGGGAACCTAAACAAAATCCCCCAGGCAGCTGGCTTCTATTTTCAGCTCTGCCACAAACTTATTTTTGCAACACCAAGCAAAGCCCTTCAACTTTCCTGTCACTACTCTGTAAGCTGCTTAAAAGACAGCACCTGCCTTTCAAGATTGCTCAGGAATCGGAGTAGCGGCTCGTTGAGGAAATGCAGGGAAAGCTACGTGCAGCTAACTGGGAACCAGAGCTGCCGTGTGTTATGGTGGCAACATCAAGTTGACATATGTTGAAATAGTATCTCCTTATGCTGTGCTGATGTAATACTATCCCAGAGTTGTGTGTTTCAGCACCTTATTACTTTATGGCCTACTCTTCTGGCTTAGTTTGTGGTGGGAGGTACGCAGTGCTGATGTTTTATTATTTGAGACTAACATCCACAGTCAACTTTGAGCTCTGAAACGTGTCATGGAAACTGGATCAAGTGCTTTTGACTTAGTAACGAACAACAAAAATGCGGTTAAATATCCTGTGGATGCCAAGTCATTTGTTTTTAAACTCCATAACTTTGCTACAGAATACATGTTTTAAAAGCACCTCGATGGTTCTGACATGGGTTTTGGCATACTTTTTATTTTGCTCCTGCAGAGCAGCTAGTGATCCAGCAGAGGGAACTGGGAAACCTAATTCCAGAACCATGCTGGTACTGACGCAAAGGAGAAAACAAACATCAGATAAAACCACAATGTCTTGCAAAGAGCTGAGGGCAGTGACAAAGGGAAGAAAAATCTATTTACCAGAGTCAGAGAAGCCAGAATTACTGGGTTTTAAGGAAAACTTAAATAATTTGTCAGAACTGCCTTTTTAACACTGGGATTGAGGGTTTGCTGATTGTTTTCTGAGATAAAACAAGGAGAAAATGCTTGTCTAAGCAGTCAAGCAAACAGTCCTTTGTAGCCAGGCGCAAATGAAAACGGGTTCAGACTCCACCTTCAGATAGTACTGCAAATTAGAGGCAGATTAGTGAGGTGCACAGGTTTCCTCACAAAGGACAAAAATGAGTCAAGGCTAGAAGGAAACAATTCCTCAAGGACCCCAGTAGCTTTGAAGAGCCAAAGTCTCCTCCCAGGCATTGCTCCAAGGTCTGTAGCAACAGTTCTCCAGTCGGAGTTAAACACAGAGCATCCTTAGCCAGAGCCTGTTTAGACTTACGAGATAGAGGTTACGCTTTGCAATCCATATAGCCTACCAAGGTCCCAACAAGTTGCTAACAGTTTTTTTGACGGAGGATCAGTAAAAGCATAGATTTGTGAGAACTTACAGAGAATCAGGCAAGAGGAAAAACTTGAAAGCAGCACTGGCATGCAGGCAGGCTGAGAGGACCCATAGAGCTCTCTGTCACATACCAGGTGGTTCATCCTATTTCTCTAAAACAGAGCAAGCTGGTAATTATTTGTTTGTTTTTTTAAATAAGGGATGCAAACCTGCTAAACTTGCTCCAAGAGTCCCCAGATCAGCAAATGGATCCAGTGTTTGGGGTTTAGGCTGATGAGTGGGAGTGCTATGGAGGGATCCTGTAGGACTGGTGGCAGCTGACTTACTTCCCACACCTAGGCCACCTTAAAGGGGGAAAAAAGAAAAGAAAAAAAAAAGAAAAAATAACTCAGTTTTTATCCCTATTTTACATGAGTGCAGCTCTTACCTAGTGCTCAGTCACATGTTAGAAGGCTGCTGTTAAAATTAAGTGTACTATTGTCAGGTTCCTAAGCAGTCTCAACTCAGCATTGGCCCAGACTAGTTGCACACCCACTCACAATTAGGCTCAGCAACAAGAATGTTCCCTAGACTGTCTGTGGTGACAGAGTAATTATGACAAATGGATATATTTTAAGAACTAGAAGCCTTCAGGAAGCAACTTTTGGTAGGACATACATACTCTCCCAAGATTAGAAAGAATCATGCTATTATTTAGTGGCATCCCAGGAGTGCATAGCACTTCCCAGGTCCTTCTCTTGGCTCTACACTGGAATGAAACACAAGTATGCACATCCTCACCGAGCACCTGTTCTGTTTCAGGCCCTGGTTTCTTGAGGAAGGAAACTCAGATTTTTGAACAGAAAGAGTTTGGTAGTCTCTAGCCAGATCCTCACTTGGATGACTGGGAGACCAGGACAACAGGCAGCATACCTGCTGCCATTGAGATGAGACTAACTAAAATCCTGATTGAAGTTTTGTTGTATTAGTCAAAGTGCTAAGCAGCAGAAAGAGGGAATCTGTTCTCTGCAGTCGCTGATAGCATCTTCCATCTGCCTCTCCTCTCTCAGGGCTCCTTAAGGGTTTTTTGTTAAGTGTCCTGAATTTTTATGATACATACCTGGTTTGTTGGGCCAGTCCCAACCACCGGAAACATCTGGTTGTATGGAAACTGTTGGTGTGCTAGAAGCTAAGCAGAATGATTACGCATAAACTTCTCAAACTAGTAGAGCAAAACCAACATAATCCAGCATCTAGGAAGAGTAGGGGGCAAGCAGCAGGAGAGACAGTATTGTGTCCACCTACTATTTGCTAATTAGAAGTTAACTTCTCCCCCACAATGGGCATTACAAATTTAACGTTTATTTCTGATCTCATACTATACAGAGGTAAGTGGGGAAGGACGCAGAGTTATGGTGTTCATTTTATGGTGGCTTTGGTCAGAGGCTTTATATACTTATTTATAAAAGCCTTATCACCAGAATAACACATGGGGTTTAGTGTTTCTGAATACATCACAACCCAAGGAAATACTCTACATGCAAAGGGCAAGGATGGAGAAAACAAATACAGTGAAACAGCCCACACAGATGTAAACCAGAAAGAACACACACAGTCCTTCTTCTAACCCTGTATCAAATAAAGCCTGTACATCTATGCAGTTCACCCTGCCAGCAGTTCATTATCTGTAGACACTAGCACTGTAATTTAATACCCCATCATGCTGGGATACCATTTAAATTCCTGTCATTAGTGCAGCCAGCTCCAAGTGTGACCCAACCATCTTATTCACAGAGTTAATATCCAATACCCGAGTTTGGCAAAGCAAGGATGCGAGCAGTGCCAGCAGCACACTAGTTCCCTCCTTTGTCATTTTGGCTTTCCAGCGAGACTGTTGCACCCAAGGGACATGTGTTAGATGATCAGACACAAACAAATTTGTATCTGAACGTGTTTCAGAGAAGGTTACAACATTAAATTTTGGCACAGGGGGAGAAGGGGAAAACTAAGGGACATTTCAAACAAAGTAAGAGAAGAAAAATGTCCAATAAAGAAAAAAAAAATTCCTTCTCTTCAAATGAGAGTCAAATTCAACTGTGAATTTGGCCAGGATTACTATCAGATCTAAAGAAAGCAGATGCCTGTAACTAAAATCACCAAAGGACGCGTTTTATCTAGCAGGCTTAATATGTCATGCTCTATTTAGCTCAATTAATGGTAGTTTGGTTCAAACGAGACCTCATAACCACAGGAATATGCAGGCAGACATTCTTCATGGTCTCTTTTCTCATGTATACAAATAGCTTATTAATTAAGTATAAGACTTGAGCAAAACAAGTCTCATCCTACCACACTTCAAATTATGAATATGCTTTAAGTCTAGAGGCAAAAAGCTCTTTCCTGTTTCATGGGGTTTCTGTGGTTTAGAGTCATTTTATAGTAAGCATCAGTTTGTACTTAATAGCTCCATCATTATTTAAAAGCAGCATTTCATGTTTACTTAAATAGACTAGAATAGCCTCACTTTCTTACCCATGTGAAAAGGATCGCTGTGCACAGTTGGTGAAGGACTTCTTGTTGCTTGAAGGAAAGGATCACCAGGGACAGTTGATGAACCAAGAAAGGAACCTAGGAGGTCTGGACCAGCTTGCTTAGGGCTACTTCCAAATGGATCAAAGGCAGTTGCTGTAAAAACATATTTGAGAAAACTAAATCATTAACTTGTACAATGAACATGTTTCAGGGAAAAGACACCAGTGAGTGGAGAAGAAAACCTAATACCTGCAGATACCAAATAGGAGACAGCATGCAACTGCGAGAGAGCAACTGGAAAATATCAGTACCCTAGCCAAATGCTAGGGGACATAGAGAGCCACATAACTTGGTCATGGCAACACATTTGTTGATCCCATCTGTCTTTTCCAAAGAGAGGGGCTGAATTTAGGAGCAGTCAAAGCGAGTATTTAGACACTTAGACACTTCAGATGAAGTTTCAACTTGCACATACTGCCAATAAATAAATGGATGGTCAGGGACAGCCTGGAGCTTGCAGTTAGCACCCTGGCACAATTCCTGCTTCCTCTCAAGAGCTGAACACAGTCCAAGATGATTTTAGGCTGTCAAAGGTTATACATGTTGAGGGTAAAAGGACCGTCTTTTAGAAATAGCTTTAGAAAATAACCGGTATCTTTCCTACATAGCATCACTTGTTACAAAAATCCAGTTAATTCTCAAACTCCATTTTTAATCAATTTGTTTAGCTTACTGTCTTTCATGTAAAAAACCCAACAAACCCAACCAACAAAGGAAATCCCTATGAAGTCACTCAAATTCTTACTTACCAACAATTTTAAGGTAAATAGCATCTTGAACAGAGATGCAATATATACACTTCTGTAAGAAAGATACAATCCTGAGACACTATGCATTGTGTTAATGATGCTAATCATTATTTTTGTTACTCATTGCTTAGGATACTTAATAAATTACCAGTTTTCGCTTATCTCCCAAGCTCTTACTCTTGTTTTCCTGGCCTGGGACAATTCAACTGTGTGATACCTTTCCTCTCCCTTTCAAGCACCAATCTGGCCTCTGCAAAGCAGCATCATACCACTCCTGTTGTTATACTGCTCAACAACAATATCCAGAAATCTTTTCCTGATACTGTTGCTGTACCTCTGCCTTGTGAGGTGCATATCTGTACAACCTTCCCACCCCCAGGTGAAAGCTCTCAGACTGAGCATACAACAGCCACAGCAAGATGAACCTTCTCCATATACAAGCAGCCTAATTTCTTCCACTGAAACTTGTATTCTTCTCTCCTCTCCTGCTTCCAATCCTCAGTCTCCTCTTCCCTCCCTTCGCAAGTCTCGATACAAGGAGATTATAACTGCTCCTGTCCCTTTCGCTTCAAAAAACACCATAGCAAATCTGGTGTTTGAGTGTACTAGCAGACAAACCTCCCCAAGCCCACAGGTTTTTTTAACCTAGCTGAGAAATGAGGACTCAAGAAGAGCTTTCAGAAATTGGCTGCATGGCCATCCTGTGGTAGGTGCTCCTGGTGTCAGCCCCAGCATCACCCAAGCCTGCGCCTCCTTAACAAAATGAAAAAATACCATTTCGGTACAAGAAAGTTGGCAGGTGTTGCAAATGCTTTAAGTTACTAGTTGCTGAGAAAAAGTTAAGTAAGCATACTGTCCTCTTTGAATCAGGTACATGTTGACAACGTCAGCTCTTAAACTGTAACATAAAGGATTAGGCCAAACCAAACACGGGAAGGCTGTGCAGCTCAGTGTGGTGCACAGAGACCTGCTGTCAGATCAGGCCACTTGTTCACATTTTGCCTTTGACAAAACTGACCACCTATTCCAGAGGCCCTCAGTGAATCTGAGCAACTTGGATTGGGCTCTTCACCTGTTCACTTACAAATGATTTTCACTTGGTCTCCTCCGTTCACTTAACCCTCCAAAAGATCTCTCTTTCTAATATCTATTCAACTGCTCCTTCTGCCAGCCTAATCTCAGTCTGTCTTTGAAGAAACAAAAGATCTTCTTGTGTTGCCTATCTTTGTCTGCAGAAAGGCCAGAAACAGCAGAACAGTGTAGCCATATTTCATAGTCCAGGACCAGCATCATAGCTCCAAACCCCCTAAAGTTAAAAGAAGTTCAATTCAAACTGCTATGGGTCTACCCAAAAACCTAAGAGGCTTTTTTTTTTCCCTAAATTAATACTTATGCTCCTCATATGCATTATTGAACACAAAGTAAGAGCAAAACTGATGATCTCCAGTGGCTGTTAGTGTAAGGAGCCAGCCAAACACTTGGGTGAGCTCCAGTAGATACTTCAGGGAACAAACTAGATAATCTGGTTTGTGTTCTTGACTGTGAAGATGCACCAACTCCTGTCTCAGAGTAGAGGAGCTGGCTGGCCTCTTGAGATCCCTCGCAGCTCTTAATTTTCATGAAATGAGTGTACCCAAGAGGAATCCAGCAGCCCAGAGCAGATCACCCAGGTGGGATTCTCAAAGCATGTGCCCCACCGAGTCACACACTAGACATAGCCACTATTACCTTCTCCTACCCTTGGGGACGGGGATGGTGATGCTGAAGCTGCAGAACGCCGAGGAGTTGACTGCACAGATCCAGGTCCCCCCACATGGAAGACCTCCTCAGCAGCGGGCTGTCCACTTTGACTCTGGGAACTTGGCCCGCCAACCCCAAACAAATCATTCAGCAAGTCTGAGTTAGAGGGGGCAGCAGTGGGCTGCGAGGGAAAACTCTTGCTCATAGGGCTACCATCCAGGCCCAGCAGGTCCACGTCTTCAGGCGGAGGTGGTGCCGGAGGCTCTTGCTGCTTTTTGCTGTGTTTTGGTGTCCCGTGAGGCTTGTCCCCGCTGGCATTACTGTGCTGACTGGAAAGGGACAAGAGTTCGTCATCTGACTGTTCGCTTTCCTCATGCACCAACGCTGCTCGATCCTCTGAGGTGGGGTGAGAGCTACTTTTGTCAGATTTCTGATCTAAATGATGATTAAAAATAAAATTAGGTAGCTGTTAGTTTTGTCATCACAAAGGTCCCATAAAAATCAGCTTACATGCAGAACAAAAGGCTACTGAGAAAACCACAGCAGCATTTTGCTGGATTTTAAAATGAGAGTCCTTTGCAAAGATTAACTTAAAGTCTGTGCTGGTCTGTATTGTAAGAAGCCAGCTTACATTGATCAGGAAACACAGACAGAGGTTAATTGACTCTCCTCAAGCCTGAAGAGCCAGCAAGTGTAAGGCCTACAGATGCAAACTGAACAAGTTTCTGGGTCAGGACCAAGGATCCAGGATGATCTCCAGCCATGCCTCAAAATCCAGGCAAAACAAGGCTCATTGAAAAGGACTAGGGACATAAACCACCCTCCTAGCTGTGCCCACAAGGATCTCTTATGCTGGGCTCCTACCTAGCATGGTGCTGATGCCAGAGGAGGAACGCTGCATTCGGCAGCGCCATGAGATTTTCAAGGTGTTCAGCACTATCAAATGGCCTCTCAGACAAACACTCTCAGTGCTACATTCTCATAGCACTATATATAAAGTGCAACATTAGGAAAAAACAGCTTAAATTTGGTTTTAGCATCAAGGAAGCCTAGGGCGAAGCTTTACACTAGAACAATGTCAATAATTGTCATATACGGCACAAGCAGGCAGTGTTTGAAGAGGATGTTGTAGGAAATTAATGCCACTCAGTTGCAACATAAGGGTGTGACCAGCAATACACTGTGATCTAATGGGAAAGACATGTTACAATCAGATCCTTCAGCCTGACTCTGTGCTCCAGAGATGGGGGGAAAAAAGTTGTTTATCTTGTTCAAAGCAGATTTTGCTTTGAACACCAAGTCTGCGTACCTTGCCAGCTGAGAGATGAGAAGAATGCACTCTGTCCAACATTTCTTATGTTATCCTGGGGTGAATCAGTGGGACCTCTACCTGCAGCACAGAGCACCATATAAATAAATAAAATCAAGCAAAACAAAGTTCAGCATGCAGGTAAGCAGGTAAATTAAGTGAGCAAACCTGTGCAGTTCTTACCTGCCAAAGCAAGAGTGTCCTGATGCTCCTGATGAGAGGAGAAGAGAATGGTTGGATTGATGTCTTTTGTCGTGAAGTTCTCCCATGGGGGAGTTAATTCAGTTTGTCTATCAGTAGATTGTATTTCTATCTCCAGTATAACGTGAAAGAGCTGAGGATACTTGTCTGGAGAGTCACAGGCATCCAGTTCAGGCCTAAATGGACAAGGGTTGTTCAGTTAAAGAGGAAAGGATATTTCTGCAAAGCTATATAAAGTCTTTCAATATATGCATGCACACAGACTTTTCACATTTCATCTGTGAATATTCTCCTTCAGCCTTCATAAAGCTTTTATGCTTCAGGTTTGATTAATGTTCAGCTTAAAATACTCACTTGGTGAATTTTAGCGTAGTTGTTCCCAGGGCTATGAATCCAGTATGAAACTGAATTTGGAATATTTGTGTGTTGGTCATCTGAAAAAACACAGAGCACCAGACTGAACAAGTGCTTACATTCATTAAATTAAAATATTTATTTTAGTTTAGACAGTTAGTTAAGTCTACCTTACTACCAGTTACTACATAGACTAATTATAACTGCTATATAAACTAATTCATTCTGCTTGTTCTACAGAAAGCAGAGCTTTTCCTTCTCAAACCCAAATATTTCTATCTGCCTTAAATTCTGCTGCTGCTGCCTTGACACCATGGATTGCCTTCACAGCGTTCAGGAATATGTCTTCATCCCCTGCTTGTCTTCATTTCTGGGATCTACTTGACATTTTAGCTCTTAAATGAAACCAATATCCGTTTCCACTGAATACACTGGAGCAACAGGTTTGTACCCCAGGAAAATATAAGATCATTTCACTTGCAGTAGAGGCTTTGGTAAAGTGTCATCTGTACAGCAAACAGCACCAATAACAAATTAATAAGAGAAAAACATTCATTGGTCACTCTGCAACTTGAATACTAAGGTTTCAAACATATCATCAGGAAAATTATCGAGATCCAGATTAAAGTATCAGTGGAAAAAGTGACCATTTGAGAACACAGCCACCATACCCAGCTAGCTGTGGGAGTCTGGGAGCTGTTCTGCCTGACCAGCCATGCAGCACCCGTCTGCAGGGAGCAAATGAGGTGGTACTCAAAGCAGGTGGGACAAAACTTGGTTCTTCCCTCACTTTTTGTGCTTTAAGTCACTACAATTTAAAGAGGTAATTTCACTGAGTGAGCCAATTAACCTTCATCACTACAAAGGTTAATGGAGCAATTTAGTGTATGACAACTACTGATTCAGTTTTTGCAGATCCAAGTTTTCTAGTCTGAACAGACTGCATTTCCAAATTCCTCTTCTGCAATTACAGGAGCCAGAGAACAGCATTTTAAAGTCTGTCTCAAAGCCTAGAATAGCACAGGCCAATACATATTTTCAGCACTGCTTCTATGTTATGGGAAGGAGACATCAGGGTGTGCTCACTCCAGCACCCCTCCGTTCTCTCTCCCCAGTTTCCACTGTCTCCCATTTCTTTGATCTGCTAGTATTAAGAGGCTCTTTGGCTATGAAGAGAGTGGCTGTCTGACCAGTCTGCGGCTTAAATGGTCTTTCCTATCCCCATGACTGACCAATCCACACAAGTTGCCTTTTTGCCCTAATGAACAGAAAAGATGAAGGCTGCTCAAGAGCAAGCAAAACAGACACCATGCAGGAGTGATGGCTCAGTAAGTCATTCTAATTCGAGCAGAAGAAAATCTTCTTCCATCTTCTTAGAGTGCGTAGGTAGAGGCTTTGGTTGTGGTTTGCCCTGAGCTGGTTACTGATGGACGGTTTTTGTCTTCTACATCAGCTGGAAGGATCCTACACCCTACCAGTAGACACCATCTCCATAAAGAGATACCAGAGGCATCATGGACTTCTCCATATGCAGATCTTTGCTTTCACTTGGCACTGCTCAAATTTGTGCTGTCTACTGTCAAGTAAGGAAACTTTCATCACAAGTGCAATGTGCATTCTTAGACCCCATATTTAGCCACCTCTTAGTTAGCTACATTGCCTCTATCATGCAAGAGAAGTTAGACAAACTCCTACTTTTGCTTGAAGGCGTCCCCCAATGGTTGATCTCATATGGTAGACAGAAACAACAACATCTCCATGGACAGTGGCTCCCAGTGGAATTAGGACTTTCCCTTCTTGCACACGGTATTCTCTTTGAGGGGAAGAGAAGGAAATCCACAGTTAAGCTCTCTTCCATAATGCCATTACCACCCATCAACAATGTCAACATAAAAGCTATCACCTCATTCAGGCCAAGCAAACAGAAGGTGCATTCAGCCCTCTGCTTAATGTTAGGCTTAGTTGAAACAGAAACATTTCACAGGGGAAACCAACACAGCACTGAACTATCTCTATGAAGGTATCCCACCACATGACAACTTCAGACTCACTGTGGCAGTTCCTTTCAACGCTAGGCACCAACTTTCAATTAATATATGCACTCCACATATTAAAGACACATTACAGCAAAACGAAAGCCTCCTTGCATTAAACTCCTTGCATTAAAGGATGGTAGGAGATCACAGCAACTCACTTCATTCTTTCATACTCCTGGGAAGTGGTAAGGATTCTGGTTTCTCCGCTGAGAATGTCACAGAAGGGCCGGCACCCATTTCGTTGCTTGTTGAAACAGGGGACTGGACTGAGGGTGACTGACTTGATAGTAAGTGGTTTGCAGTGAGGAATGACGGGCTTGTCTGCTATTAGATCACAAATGTATCCTATGTATCTGTAGACAGAGAAAGCCATTACTGAAATCTCCATCCCTGGTGACCAATTTTCCTTCTGTACTTGAAGTCTACCTTGAAATCCAGTGAAAGTGCGATTCACAGTTCCAGGACTGGAGCTTCCATGTACTCCAGCATCCTTGCAGCTGACACAAAATCTACGCTCCTATTTCTGTTTAATTACAAGAACTGGAGCTCGAGAGGAAGCAAGTTAGCTTTTAGCTCTGAGCTGAAGATCATTTCTCCTCACCTTTTAGGAGAGAAGGTGCTGAGCAATGATTTTTCTGGTTTACTGGTAGAAGTTTGCCTTCTATTTTACGTGCAGATAGCAGATGAATTACTTTGTTAGTCATGTACTGAAAGATCATTATTATTACACACATAACGCTATATCTTTGGTTTGCTCTGACAGGCAGCTTTTCCTCTGCTTAATGGAAATTGTAAAAAAGACAGTTTTACAGTGTAAACTCCTGTAAGGATGAAGCTGACATAGGGAGAGGGATTCACCCAGGCCCTGTTAACTACAGGTTTGTCAACTTTCCTGAACTAGTGAGCAAAGCTATTGTAATGTTTGATTTTGTTCCTCCATTACTGTTATATCAATGTGGATAAAATTGAAGTGGCCATAATATCAGTAAAGACCCATCAAAGCTAAGTACCATGGCTAATGCATGAGTACTGCTCATGCTGCAATAGGAATTCTGGAGTTTTCAGTTTGTTGCCTCCTGCCAGCACCTTCAGGCTGGTCTGGGTGGAGAGACTGGGGCATGCAGCATATACACCCTTCAGATCACATGTATTATTTTATAAAAGCATAGAATAATTCAGGTTGGAAGAGACCTCTGAAGATCATCTGGTCCAGCCCTCTGCTCAGAGCAGGACCAACTTCAAAGCTGTATCTAAGAACTGGATTATGCTGCTGGGGGTGATACCCAGCCAAGGAACTCCAAGGAGAAAGATCCCACAGCCGCTCTGGACAACCTGTTCCAGTGCCTGATCACCACTTTACCACTTATTTCTGGGGAACAAAGTGAAATCTGAATGCCTATCTCAGCCTAGGGGCTGGGAACACATTGCCAAAACACAGACAACAGGTACTCAGGCAGTTTTTAGTGTGAGGAATATAGCTTGCTTGCATAGCGTTTAGCCAGTATACTCTACCTCCTGTGAGATGGCCACAGTACAATTCCAGGTCTCTTTGTGTTCAGCAACTGCATAGCAGGGCCTGGATTAGAGAAGAGGTGACAGAAACAGAACATCGCACTGACCAGAATGGCTGAGGCTGCACGGCCATCCTGTTAAGAAAAGGGGCAGGGGGAGAAAAATGTGTAAGTATCAGAGACAGCCTTTAAATTTCAGCAGAACACTCTCCACTCTTCCTTAAATCACATAAAATAATCTCTCCAGAAAGACTAGGATTAAGACTGCATGATGATGAGGAATTTCCAGTGCTGTGTCATTTGTTTAATACCTAGGACTTCAGTGAGCGGCACTGGCCTGGATCAAAGCTAAGATAATATCCAGTAAGCAGTCAAAGCTGAGGATGGTTTAGACTTGTTTCGAAAGCCCAGAAGTACATTTTGTCTATAAATGTTGGTGTTTCATGGCTGGTCCCAAGCTGTAATATTATAATTTTTTCAAACATAAGCCTGGAACTGACCACAGGGGTCACAGTACACCTGTCCCACAGCTGCAGGCAGTCATCTAATAGAAATTTAACCCAGAAGAGTTCATAAACAGAAAAAAAAAAAAAAATCCAGCCCAAGGCTTCTTCACCCAAACAGCTCCAGAGCCCTCAACCTACAGATTGTTCCTGAACAAGTCTACATTTTATTTAGGGTGATAATGAAGGGAAGTATGTTTGCTGAGTCAGACTGATGCAAAAAGACCAAAAATACAGAAAGAGCAGGAAAGAATCAAAGTACCCCCCATGGCCTGGGTCCTTGCTATACCCAGGAACATACGAGATGATGAGCCATACAGATCATACCCCAGCTCTGGTGAGCCAAACAAAAAGAAAAAGTCCTTCCACCAGCTTCCACCAAAATCCAGGTCTGATGCCTGCTTAGTTTTGGATGCATGTTCATGGTGCAGCAATGGGTACGAGAGCCTGCTCAGCAAGTGACAGAAGATCCCAGAAGTCAAGGCTCATTTACAAGGAAGGAGTGGGAAACCTACTGACCCATCAGGCAGGCAGGCACCCTCAAAGCCTGAAACACAAGTGAAAAGTTATACAGGCTCCTTGCAATTACTTATTTCAGGCACCTTTTAGGCACTCCAGCTATACTTTAGGATTTGCCATACCACAGCTGACCCAGACCCCAGTAACCTGCTGAGCCTGAGCACGTGCTCGAGGTTAACAGGCTATTTGCTTTTTTAAGGTTTAGACCCTGCCAGTTGCTCTGAAAAGATCTCTCAGGTTCATATAAACTTAAGTGGGCTTCTGGAAACTCCTTAGAAAGTATTAAAAAGGTCTCCCTGTCCTTTGTAGCATTATTCGGATATTCATTGCTCAAAGGACTGTAAAGGAATTTGATTCTTGAGCTAGATTTCCAGGACTGAAGCCATCAAGCACGCCTTCATCTCTGTTTGAATGGAATTTATATCCCATAGCCACTGGCTGTGCTACGCAAGGCAGAAACGCCAGACTCATATGTAAGGCGCAGTTTGGGATCAGTCATTTCCCCCATTCCTTCCAGTTTATGCTGATCAGAGCTGACAGCCTCCCACATTTAATTTAGGCTCCAGGAGCAAACCAGAACTCTCCTTTTGGGCATTACTGTCAATATTAAAGTTTGTATGGGGTAAACTGCAAGTTAGTCATACAGAATCACACCACTCTCATGCATCCTATCTACACGTTGCCCAGTACTGAACAGCCCTTACGGGGGATTTAGCAACCATTTCAGCTACAGTGCACAAAGAGGAGCAGAAGGCAACTGGACTTCTTCAGCCAGGCCTGACAAGTAGTGACCACAAGAGACTTTAACAATCTCAGTTTCACAGTTCGACAGAATTCCCAACGATGTGTTTTCTCCTCAGTGTCCATCGGTAACCTTCAGTCTAGAGGCTGCATTTTGTCCTGCAACTACTTATAATAAAATGTAAAGCCATAACAGGCTGACAATCCTTACAGTCAGTTCTCGGGTGAAGTTCAAACCTTTTTGCTACTCGTCACCTCTAGTAGTTCACTGCTAGAACAATTGTGACCTCTCTTGCTTTGCATTCCTGCTTCTCATTCAGTGTTAGGTCTTCCAGCTTAGCTATGTAGCTGCACATGGAAGATGATGTCCCTTTCTATGGGCGTTCATTTTATTACATTTCTTTTTCTTTTAGAAATTGTCACCATCCTTGTACACAGACTCTAGACATGCAAAGTGCAATACGACTTATGACTCGTAAGTCTAAAAATGTGGTTACTTTCTGGTGTACTTACCATGCAGTGGATGACACACACATTTTTGGGGTTCTGCTGTAGCCAGTTGTGCATGTTCTTACAGACGGCGTAGAGGTTGTGCAGACTAGGCGCTTGTCGTACTGGCCAGCTACATTCAGATACCTGCAGGAATCGCACAGTAAACAAAAGGCAGCTTCATAAGAGCATTAAGCAATACCTGCTTCTACAAATGCTTTCTGCCAAGAAACGTACTTCTTTTCTTTTTACAACCTAGAGTTATGTACTTGAAACCTACTCCATCTCTTCTCATGCATAATTCATGAAAGTCATGGAGCAGAATTATGAGGAGACAAACAAAAAAGAATTCTCAATTAAATAACATAATATTGATGTATTGTCACTGACTATACATTTTAAAAATTTTACATTGCAAGTCAGATTATCTTGAGTAGCCTTTCATAACACTCCAGTCTTGCAGCAGCACATTGATTTCTGCTATGTCTAAAGCCTTTGTAAAACTTGTCCCTAAAAACTATGGCTCTGATTTTCCAAGGGCACTGAGCATCTGTTGTTCTCAGTCATTTTGTGTCATAGGATTTTCAAGCCCTATCTGACAGATATTAGACTGATGAAAGGGAAACTTCTGTTAAAAAAACAATATCTGAATAAGTATAGTTAAGATATGAGCCAGAAAAATGAATAACTTCTTAGAGCTGAAAAACCACAAATCCTAAAGTATGTCTAGTTACTATTCATTGATGTACTAGTTCTGAGTCATAACCCTTATCTCAAGAACAGTCCTTGCAGTCTCAAACAGCACATCAAATAGCCTTCTACAGACATCTCCATTTCATCTGGTTTTAATTGAAATATCTTTTTTAAAAGGCATTTCTGGCTAGAAGAAATTTAAAGGAGAAACGTCATAAGGCTTGTCCTCAGACAAAGAATTGGTTCTCACTCTTGGCTAACATTTGGATCCTGCTTAATGAGAACCGGGGGCAGGAAGGAGATGGTTTGCCCAGATGTTCTTATATAGCCATATGATTTCCATACCTGACCATTTCATCTCTCAGAGGACGGTAGTGCTCCAGGTTTCATAAAACTTGTATTTAAGGTTCTCTCTTACATACACCTGCACAACATCTTATAGCAGAAACAGGAATCCCGACTCAAACCAGAGAACTATCAAGCTGTGTTTTATCTCAAACAACAGCTCCAATGACACCCAGAGGGTACAGGGACAGAGCAAGCAGGCAGCATTGCCTAATCCAGCACATCTATCCTGCTGCCAGCCTTTCTGAGCCAGCAGACCTCTGCTTATCATTTGGGAGATTTTTGTCTAATCTAATATCTAATTAGATATTTGTCTAATCACTTTTTAGATTTTCACTTAGACCAAATAAAAGTTTTTGGTCTCCACAATATCCTGAAATTTGGCTGTGCACTTGGTGAGCAAGTGCAGGTTTGCACAGTAGAAGCTACCCAGTAAGTCAATCCATGCTCAAGCTTTGGAAAGCAGTGAATGACCATTCCCTATTTATCCTCTCTACAGCATTATCCTCATCCCCCATCTTCTCCTGTCTCAAGAGCTGAAGTTTATTTCATTCCTTCTGTTGTATACACTTGATTTTCCCTTGCCTATTCCTTTTCTGTGCATTTTCAGGAAGGGCCAAGGGGGCACAAAACACCCAAAGGTTCACTATGCAGTAACCCCCAGTGCAGGAACAGCCAGCGTTAGCTTTCTGTTCCACCAACCTGACAGTGTATGCACTGCTGCAGTTATGGGACCATTATAAAATCTGAATTACAGAGTGATCATAAACATTTATTCAATTCTTTAATAGAGCCAGAGTACTGATGCCATAAGTGACGTGTATTACTTTATATTACTAATTATTTTATATTATCATGCTAATTATTTTATATCAAGCGAAAGTCTTCTCCTCCCAGCCTCAACTACTGTTGCAGCAGGCTTCTGGAAGCACTGCAAGATTCACTTGCAGTTAGACCACTAAAACACAATTCAGATTCCAAGTGGCTGTTAAAATTAAATATGACCAGTGACCCTTTCACTGACGATTTTCTGAACAGACCTCATGACAACACACTGTCAAGCATCTGGAAAAGCCATTATCACTTATCAAGTAAATAATATACATTTCCCAACAGTCCATAATTATATATTTACTTTGCCTATAATTACACATCTGCCTGCTGGTTTGCAATTAGGAAATTAAATACGCACTATGTAACATTTCATTTATTTCAAACATAACCTCACCACCACTCATGAAAGACAACCTTACAGAAAAGTAACAGGAATTCTTCTAGAGCTTTGGAAATAAGCAGCCAGTGCTTGTTTTACTTTAGCAGTAGGGCAGCAACAGCCAAGAATGTGACCCATCAGGGACTTTGAAGTTTGGTTTTGTTGTTTAACGCTATATTTGAGTTGCATGTTTTCAAACTGCTCACACTTCCTTGAGCAGCCGTGAGCTCTTCTCTCCTGCCAGGGAGGTGAGGCAGGGAGGAGAACAGAGCACAACCAGATTTGAGCAGCAACTTTTAGTGTTCATAGTCCCCTCTTCTCCTCAATAGACTGGGCACTTGGGGCTTCATGCCCTGCACAGCCACGTCAGGGCGGGAAAATGGCCCAGCAGGACATTAACTGTCATCTCCCTCCTGTGCTGCTACACAGCAAAGTAACCTACTTTGATCTTAGGAAAAAAAAGTTTCAAAGAAGATAAGAATTAAAAAGCCTGCCACTTCAAAGAACAAGCGTGCGTCTCAAAACTTCAGCTCATCTGGCATCCTCATCCAGAAAATACTCTTAATGGATTTCACCTCCTTGATAGCCCATTAGTATTTTTTTCCAATTTATATGAAGTTCAACCTCATATTTATAATTGTTTCGTGTTTCATCTGATCTGATGTATTGTGTTATGCACATTTCATTTTCCTGAAAAGTACCTGGAGTCAGTATTTCCTAGCCCATAACTTGAAAGTACAATAGTTTATTAAAAGATGCATCATTTTCTTCCTGTGTGTGTCAAGGCAATAGCTTACAAAGCACCTAGTCATGCTTTGAGAGTGACATACAAAGTCATCTGTTAAGCTGTTGGGTAGGGTAGGAGATAAAGCAAAAGGGATGGAGGAGTTATGGCCAGGTCAAGCAATATACCAACAGATGTTTAATGCTGGGCTTTCAAAAGTAGATCTGTCTTTCGCCTCCCACCAACAGCAAGAGTGATGCACCAGAACCAAGTAAGACTGAAGATTCAGAGCCCTTGGTATCTTTTAATTAGTCTTTCCCATTCATTTACTCATATTTGAGGTAATGGCTGGCTACTGATTGCCACTGAGAAGTTTGCTTCAAGTGTGAGTTAGTGATTTCTGGTGATCAGAGCAGTTGCTGAAGATAGATTCAGCTATATGTCAAATTAAAATTAAATTAGGCTTATGCAGCATGAGATTCACTTACCCTGACTGAGGGTTAAGCCTGGCAACTGCTGTTGCCTTTTTTGTTGAAGGCAACAAAAAAAAAAAAAAAAGACATTTTTTAAAAAAAAATCATCACTCCCTTGTGGGAGAGGGAAAGAATAGGAAGTTTTCTGGAAGATTAGATCTAATCTTGCATTTCAACAGCAGTACTTCATAGAGATTTCCTCTAAAAGCCATTAATGAACCAGAGCCTTGCAATGCTCCCATACCCTGTTCTGGTTTTAGAGAAGGAAACTGGGGCAGAGAGTGGAGGTGGGTTTTTAAAGTCATACACTAGTGGAAGAGCCAAAAAGCCCCTTAGATCCAGTTTCCAGTCCTGTGCTTTGCCTGCTAAGGGCTCCTGCTTGATCAAAGCACAACTGAAGGATTGTTCAACGTGAAAATAATCTACCTTCTTTTATTGGTAATTTCTTTCAAAGCGGTTTCGTTTTACTCCTTATTTCTCTGCAGCAGCTTCTAACAGCTATGTAGGAGCCAAGAGCAGCACATTAATGCAATGCCACTTACTTTCACAGGCTAACACAAGCATTATGCACTGAACTTTCCATCTCTTTAATCCCTGTGGTCCCAGGCATCAACTAAAACCCAGAAACGATCACAGCAGTTTAGAAACATCTATAATTCCTTTTTCATCTTCTTACACTCTGCCACACTCAGGATAGACAGAAACAGGACCTGGTGCCCCTTTTCCCAAGAAGTTTCCCCCCCTGCTCTTGTTAACCTCTCGGAAGACACTCACCCGGTTGTGAAACTTGGCACTGCGATAATACTTGGGTGACAAGTTGAAGACCGTGTAGTGGTCAGGATGTCTGGAATCCAAAAATGTCCGTACATCTTCAATGTGGTTCCTGAATCCCAGTTCAACACCTTCAGCCGGAAAAGACATCACTAGAAACATAAGAAGAAGCCAGGCTGAGCATGCACCATAACGTGTTTATGGACTTCTGAACCCTGGGATACGACAAGTTTTATTTATCTGATAAGCAGTACTTACCTATGATTCTTGAGGTAATGTATGAAATATCTAGCTCCCCCTTGGTGTAACTAAAAGAAGACAAAGTAGGAGACAGACATTATGCGCAAGTTTACAGAAGGCAGCACATTAGAGGAACCAGGAGAAGAGTGTTTTCACACAAAGATCTGCTTATGACACAAGGAAAGAATGATCTTAAAACTGATTCTTTGTACTTTGTCGTTATGCCTAAAGAAGAGGGTGCAAATAGCTTCCTGTAGATGGTGACCCAGCCTTTCCTTCCACATACGCAATTAACTAGATGCAGAAGCTTGCAAAAAAGGTCCCTTTTCCCTTTTGTCATTAATTTTCAGTGCCAGTTTTCAGGAGAAATCTCTAGTAGTTTGCCACTTTGCAGATCCCTCAAAGCCTCTGCGGTCTTGCATGCATTAAGTTTCTTTAATTTATCATAGCCTCCTATCCCTCAGAGGCAGGTAGAATGCCAAGCACAGGGGACAACCCCAGCAGAGGTAACCAAAGCAAAGTTACCTCAGCTCTTTCTTCAACTCAAAAGGTGGCTTTAGCGAAGGGAACAGTTACAATCAGCAAGAATAGTCTCCTTGCACAGCAAAGAGAAGGCATACAACATGAGCCAATTTTCAGTGACTAAATATTCAAGTGGTGGCTGAGTAGAAGGACCCCACAAGGAATCAATGAAGGAATCGGAGATCAAGTGCTCCGCTTTCACTGGGGGGGCTTTTTCCAGATTTCAGGATGTTGATGCTCACTTACTATGAAGCTTAGATTTTTTTACTTTGGTTTTCCTGCTTCCTTGAGGCCAAATACCAATTATGAGACAGAATCAATGAAGTCACTTGTGATTTTCTCCTCTGGAAGTTGTGCTGTACTAGTTAAGATGGCAGCTCAGACTGGCACTTTGCAGCTAGTGATTTTACCTGTGTTAGGTAGCTTCAGCTGTACTGTACCTGGCAACAGATTGCATGACCTTTGAAGATGTATCTTTCAGGGTATCCTTCAGGTTATCCTTCAAATTGCTGAAGAGTCTCCCTGCTCCTCCTTTCACCATATCTAGCAAGCCTCCCCCATAGCTGGACTCCATGTCTGGTGATGAGGCACCTTCAAGTACAACAAAACCAAAGCCAACATCACTTGTTTGGAAAAAACCCACAGAGCCAACAAACCCACTGCTCTATTCAGACCAAACGTATTCACGTGCACTGCTGCATGTCAAGCGTAGGGCAAAAGTAGTTTTACTTATTAAAGTCATGATTTTCCAGAGATGAGAGAGCACATTCTTGCCAGCTGGGCTCAGAAACCATCAGCGACTCCTAGCATTTTACGTAGGTTGACGGTTCTGTATCAGTACAGTATGGACAACCACCATACAAGCTCCCTCACCTCTCAACCCAACCCAAAGCAAGACCAGCTCTTCAGCATGCAGCTAATTTGCTGATCAGAACCAAGACCAAATCAACAACCACCTCCACAGGGGTAAGAAAAAGGCACTAGTATAAATGACAGCTCTTCAGCGTAACTGTCACAGCTGCCAGTTTGACTGCAGCTAGATGACTGAAGATTGTCTTATGACTATCCATTTCTATGGATATAGGAGAAGTCATCAGAGTGATTTTAAGTCACTTAAGAGTCCAGTTAGATTTGCTTGAGTGGAAGAAGATAAAAGTTTGGGGTTTGGCAAGAAAAGAAGAAAGTTCAGCAATTAAATTTCCAGCTGAGAATAAGAACCTTTTTGGATATTTGTATGTTTGCAGCCTTAATACAAGACTCAGCAAATTGCTAAGGCTAAAGCAGAGTGGGGCTGACCTCCCTGGTAAGCTTTTCTTTCACAGTTTGAAATGTCATGAAGCTGCAAAGTCAATAGAAGACTAACATAGAGCAAGAGCCATTTAAAGTGTTATTTTGGTGGACTGTGATATGGCCTTACACCTCAAGTGTTTGCATTCTGCAATTATAATAGAATAACTATTCCACTGCCTTAACCAAGAACCGATTTGTTGCAGCCTTCCTTATTATAGCAGTGCTGTGTTAATAGCGTCAGTCATTCTCAGAAAAGTTAGGTATAATAAATTGGACATAGACTTGAGTAAATGTGGTTTTGTGTTATTGCAGAATTGAGTTGTTAAACACAAACCTAGAAAAATGATATTTTAACTGCTTATTAGCTATAAATTAAGCTCTTGACTATTTAAATTGCTTTCTGTTCACTAGGCCTCAACTGTTTTGATCTTAGCAAAATTTAACTACATTTCTGTAATTATACATTTGTTACCTCATTATGTCAGATTAGTCAGAAGACCTAGATCTTCTAGCACAGCAAATTAAGCAACAAGCAACCTATGTAAATGCATGCCACACTCTCAGGTAATCTCATAATCGAGATGGCATCCGCTAAGCATTGCCCTTCCCAGAGCACCCAGAAAGTCTGAGAACATTTGTCCTGCTGTAGAGCCATTGGACAGCTGCTTTGTAAAATGAACATGCTGGTCATTATTAATTACTCTGGCACCCAGAAATGGGGAAGATTTGTCATGGTTAAGGCAGGCTGGTGGCATTGCCAGTGCTCATTATGTATTTTAGAAAGAGACCTTACAGCTATCACTTCTCTGGTTCTATAGCATGTCCATGAGCGATGTTAGATACATGCTACTGAAATATTGCTCACATAATAGTCGTTACCAGAAGAAGTATTCTACAGGCATTCAGACTATTAAGAAACATGAAAAAACCTACACTAAAAAAAGCCCCTACTGATTTACTCTGCAGATTACCAAACCCATTTAAATGGCATTCACTCTTTCAAACCCAGAGTGAGCTATCAATAAATATAATATATATCTTTAAACTGGAGACTCCATTGGTAAAGTGATGCTATTCATTCCCCTATGCACAGAGGGTGCTTAATGCACTCTGATGTGGTCATGATCCACATGCACGTGATCCATGTGCTAGACCAGTAAAATTAGAGGCTGTATCTTCTCTGCATTGTGCTTGTAAAAAGATAGATAATACTCTGCCAGCTTCAGAACAGAAGATGCCTTCTCAAGGCACAGGAATATTTCTTTTACCAAACCACTCGCAAGTACCTACTTCAAGTATGATTAAAAAAAAGAAAAAAGAAAAAAAAAATCAAAGTAGCTCATTGGCTTCCAAGTAGGGAATCAGTGTTTGATCTCTCTTCAAAAACTTTGCTTTCGTATTACTCTGTGCTAGGAGAGCCAGGGGTGGGAGGAGGAGGTAATGTTCAAAAGGTACTTTCAGTTCTGCAGGTCAACTTTTAAAAGAAAGGAAGGCAGAAAGGTGGTAACTTGGAACAGGGGAAGGGGGGCAAAGGAATCAGAGGACCAATGGTACTGGATAATTTTTTATGGTTGGAAATGCTGCAGGAGAGCAACAGAAAGGCTTCAAGGGTATGTATAGAAGGAGAATAATATATAGAGAAAAAAAGAGTGGGGGGGGGGGGGGGGGGGGGGGGGAAGAGAGGAGGAGGAGAAACAGAGAGAGAATGAGAATTTCACTATATTTCTAAAAGCAGCAGCAGCAATTAATTCCAAGTTTACTATGTACACTAAAACAGAGAAACAGAAAGGATGTCTAATGAAGAAATGCAAGCTGGTGCTACTTAACCAAGAGCACAAAACTAGTATTTAAGGTTTAACATGAGACAAGTATTACTTAGCTATTGTGAAGCTATTGAGAAAGCTTACAACATAGCAGCACTTGGTACTATGCTAGGTGCAGTAATTTGCTCGGGTATCTTTTAGTCACTGGATGAAAGCAGCATCCTCAGTGCTGACAAAGACGGTCTTTCTCAGTTATTAGGAATGATACAGTCTTCACAAACTGTTCATAGAAGAACAAAATAAATACATTCAAAGGCTCCTCTGCTAGGCAGTGTCTCTTACAAAGCATAAAGATGTATAAAGGAGCAGAAGGGGTTAATGCATTAACACACAAACCTGACAATATATACAGAAACACACAAGAACAGCCAAAAAATTTGATTAAAAAAAAAAAAGGTAGCCTGCCCCTGCTTTTTTTGCCGAATAAAACATTCTGTGCTAAGTCCCTCTTGTAAATGGAGAACTTCAGAGCTACTGCAGACCTTCCCAGAGGATGGCTGTGGTTCCCTGGGCCACGTGCAACAGCCACTGGAATGGGGCACCAGGACAGGGAAGGCTGGACCCTATGTCCCACATGTCTCCTGTGGACATCAGCCACCTGGCCGGGCATCACCTACCGCTGCCATTGCACATCTCTGAATCATGCTCAGAGACAGCTGCCTTCATAGGTTTGCTCTTCTTGAACATAAAAGTCCTGAGAAAAGAGCAGTTGAGTTTTCCCTCAAGCACGCTGGCCAGCCTGCAGAGGACTATGACCTATTCTGAGGTAGAAGAAGGACCAAGGACACTCGCCGAGTCTGAAGGGATGAGCCCATTGTTGCTCCCTCTCGGAGCCCAGCAGGAAGGCAGTTCAGGTTTCACCGTGCAGATAAGGTGATCACCACTAGCTTGGTCAGGATATTGAGTTAGCGGCGTAATGGTATTTCCCGACTCGGAAAGATCTTCCTACCAGAGTCAGGTGGTAAATTCAGAAGAGAGAAATAGTTCTCTCCCTTAACACAAAGGCAAAAGGCACATTTTGAATTAAAATGAAGTGCCCAAGGCACATGACACCCCATCCCTCCCCTCCAAACCACCAGGAACTGCATTCCATGCACGCATTTGCTTATGCTGCAGCCAAAGCCAAAATTAACACTCACAGACCCCACAGAAGCTCCAAAAGCATCTTCTGCTATAGCAGAAACAGGAGCGCACAAGCTCATCTGCATAGAAATAGTTTGCTGCAAGTGAGCAATGCAGGAGCCTGTCACGTCGCTTGGATCCCAGTTTTCAGCACATTATCACATAGCAGTTCAGGTAATGTTGACCATGGGTTGGAGTTGCTGTCTAGAAGTCTAATTATGGAGAATTAGTCTCTATGTATATGAGATGCACCTTGTTCCTTACACGGCAAGAACTCCTTATTAACCCAGTTATTGGATATTCCCTGAAAGGCTTAGTGCGCTTCAGAGACATGCTTCTGACCTGTATTTGTAGCACAGGTTTCAGAGGGATTGCTTGCTCACCGCAGCCTTTTCATTTCCTAATAAAGGAACTTTTAATGTAGCAATTTTACTGCTGCGCGTGCACTGCAAAGCGTGCCTGAGATGCATGGGATAGCTCTTCTTGAATAGCTCTGTTAGGTGATGGCAACGATGTTCTCCTCGCTGAAGTGCTTCAAGTCAATGGAGCAGCGTGAAAAAGAGACAACTTCATCCATTTGGTTGACAAGGTGAATTCTGTATTTGTTCTGGCTGAAGGTACTTGCTCTGAGTTAACGTCTGCTTTGAGAAGAGATTATTCTGCATTCAGAATAAACCTGCAGCAGTCGCCAAATAAAGTGACAACCTGCTGCATCTCCTTACAAAACTAAAATATGTCATATAGTAGTGTTCCTATCACAGTCCTTTCTCATCATCAGCCAAAGGGTGGGATTTTTCTGGACAGGTTACAACTGAAGGAGCCTCTGCTGACAGCACCAGCCTTGTGCTGTACAGGATGGATCTGGAGAGCATAGAAATCTTAATTAAAGCACTTAAGCTCTCTCCTTGCTCTCCAGCTAATTTTACAGAGCATGAGGAAAAAGATGTGCAGCGCAGGAGGAGAACTTCTCCCAAGGCAGAGAGACTGCCAAGACAGCGCAGCAAGCACTGCGTCCCTATAGACATGTCCCACCACAGAGGGTGCACATCTTCAGAGGAGAATGCTGTGATCACCAGGGAAGTTCAAAAGGATGCACTCCTGCACAGGAACGGCTGAGCACGGCTCCTCTGCCTGCTGTCCCACCATGACCTGCTCACCAAAGGCACCGGCGTTACGCCAGAGCAAAGTGAAGTGCTTTAGCAGGACAGCTTTGGGGTGTTGGGAGATTAAGGAGAGACTGATACTCATCGATACTGTCAAAAGAGACCCGCTGTCATCTGTCTTCCCTTAGTAGGACAAAACCATCAAAGTGCATATATTAGACCAACTAGGAAACTTATCTTCTGCATATGGACAGAGAAAGAAATCATGCTGTATCCAGAAGGGAAATACCTCCCTCCTCCCGTACCCCCACAAAGGACCACTCGCCTCAACTCCTCTTGCTGCAGTCCCACACGTAGTGTTTGTGCCTAGTGCCAAAATCAAAGACTCCCAAACCAGTTGTGCTGGTTTTGGCTGGGATAGAGTTAATTTTCTTCATAGTAGCTAGTATGGGGCTATGTTTTGGATTTGTGCTGAGAACAGTGTTGATAACACAGGGATGTTTTCATTATTGGTGAGCAGTGTCTTCACAGAGTCAAGGCCTTTTCTGCTCCTCAGCCCACCCCACCAGCGAGTAGGCTGGGGGTACACAAGAAGTTGGGAGGGGACACGGCTGGGACAGCTGACCCCAACTGACCAGAGGGATATTCCATACCATATGACGTCATGCTCAGCATATAAAGCTGGGGGAAGAAAAAGAAGGGTGGTGATGTTCGAAGTGATGGTGTTTGTCTTCCCAAGTAACCATTA
>NW_008795244.1:263184-272544 GCF_000699145.1 Aptenodytes forsteri | reverse complement strand
TCCTTGTTTTGCTTTGCTTGCATGTGCGGCTTTTGCTTTACCTGTTAAACTGTCTTTATCTCAACCCACGAGTTTTCTCACTTTTACTCTTCCAATTCTCTCCCCCATCCCACTAGGGGGGAGTGAGCGAGCAGCTGTGTGGTGCTTAGTTGCCAGGTGGGGTTAAACCACGACACCAGTTCTGTTCTAAAGGCTGGGTTTTGGGGACAGAACTGGGTGAATGAAGCGGGTGTGACCCTGCACGATGGGGGATGTTTTGGCACCAGCCACCATCACCTGCAGCCAGAGGTTTCACAGGGGACCAAGGAGGGGCCAGCAGCAGAGGGTACCACACTACCACCAGCTGATGGAGATGCTCACTGGTCGGAACAAACAAGAAATGCCTGGTTTGGAAGACTTTCCTGCAAGATCTGCACATTGTGGCCCTCATCTGCCTGGGGGGTCCCCGAGTACCACCACCCCCCTAGGCAACCCACAAACCCTACAAACCACAGGGCATGAATTCCAGCTCTCCAGAGAATTAAGGGGGAAATGAGCTGACATTTAAAAGGCATTTAAGACCGTGTCATTCTGAATATTTATGCTGATGAAGCAATACTTAGCTTGAGAGCAGGGAGGTGAAAGCAAGACATCTAGAAATTGAAGATCTGCAGTGAAGTACTGCATTTCATAGGTTACTTAGCAAGAGTAAACAGACCCTTTTTGCCTGTAAAGGGCAGACAAAAAGCAGACATGAAACCGTAGGAAAGGAAGCAGGTTTACCTCAGTCTGCCCAGACTATATGTAACAGTATCTTCAATGTCAAATTATTTTTTTTGCTCAGAGAGCTACTGCCTGTGCTTTCTTTAGAGATGGAGTGAGGAAGGAGCTAAACCTTCCCTGTTCTTCACCACGGTTCTTCTCTAGAAAAGCATTAAAGTCTTCATCTCCCACCCTCCCAAAAAAGAGGTTAGTTTGGGAGTAGTAAATGCTCCTCTGTATTCTCTTTCTATGGTACTGTGAGAGCCTGACACTATGATGAGAAAAAACTTGTTAGCTGCTGTGTACATGTCCCAAATTCCACATTTCTGGAAGTTTTTAGCTGCTCACTGCAGCTTTCTGCCTCCCCACAAAGTATTTCAGGGGGAGGGAGGAAGGGAGGGGGGAAGGGTTGTTTGCTTGTCTTTCCCCCCCAGACTATTACCAGGGCATGGCATGAAAGGGGAGCAAGGGATGCGGTGGAGGCTGCCCTGTGCCTTGGCAGAAAGGGCCCTTTTAAAGGTCCCCGAACTGAAAGAAGTTGAGCCGCTGTTGTTGTGGCTTCGGCAACAAAGCCCGAATTGTTTTTAAGGAACACTCAGCAAAAAATGATACTATTTGTGCTTCTGCCTCCCCCCAGCAGCCCCGCCAGCCAGCGGAGGAGCAGCCACAGCTCACGTTCCTCCCACATGCAGCTATCCCAGCAAAGCCTGTGTAATGCAGGACATGATTTCACACCAGCTTTAAGGGATGTAAAGCCAGGCTGCCACTGCCCCATCATCGTATTTATGGGCTTCACCTCGGCATTGCACGAGAGCCCACACAGCGTGTGAAGGGGAGGAGGAACAGCCCTGGTGCAGGCACCCCTGCCACAACATTATTAGAGCATCCTCATATAGGTACATCACGTATGGAGGGGTATATGTGTGCAAAAAATGGGCAGACAGCCAAACCGACCCAGGCAGAGCAGAGTCCCCACATCCCTGGGTACCCTCAGCATCCCCAGCTCCTGCCATTCCCCACACTGAATTTATCTTCCATGCTCAGCACTTTGTCTTTCAGGGGATTGCAAATCAATTTGCAGACATTACTGGAAGAGTTTAAACTCCCGTTTCAAGGGGGAGGGTGGCAGGTATTTCCAAATGAAAATCTCTGGGCAGGTGGCTACTTTGCATCCAGTGATAATCAATAGCGTTTAGATCCGAGTGCTTCATTTATCAACTATGTTTTAAGAGCACAATCTCAGCGCCCTGAAGCCCAATCCTCCCTAACCGTTCCTTCCAGCACATAGCTCTCTTCTGGACAGCTGAGCTTTATCACACTTAAGCAGAGACTCTAAAACATCTATGCTATTATATGCACTTACATCCTCTCTTAGATCAGACACAGACCAAGTGTCATAATTACATCAACTTTTTAATAGGCACTGAGTGGTGGTGCAAAGGGGCTGAGGAAAAATCAGCAGCAACAGAGGCAGCTAATACAACATTAAAGGGGCGTTCGCAGGAAAGGAGAGCGCTTCTACCTGCAGAAATTACTTGGGAAGTTCCTAAGACTCACACAGACCTTGAAGACTGATTTTTTTGAAGACTGATTTTTTTCCTTTTTTTTTTTTTTTTTTTTTTTTTTTTTTTTTTTGCTACCAGTCTCATCTGTCCCCTCCTCCACCGCTGTCCCAGATTCCTGGTAGAGTTAGATTCCCTACAAGGCTGAGCACAGATATCTTAAAGTGTTATTCTGTAAAAATAAACAGCAAAACGTGCAGAGTAGAACTGCAGGACAACAGCAGCAGAACAGGCTCCTACCATTTGATAACGTCACTGCTGAGACCCCCAAACCCAGGTTTCACACGTCCTGATGCTTTAAAACACATAGTGGAGGCATGCAAGCGGAAGGCTGCTCTAGCAAGTGTAATCCCCAAGAAAAGAGGTTAAAGCCCACGGGAATGACTTCAGCGTGGCCAAAGGGAAGTTTAAGATCAGGCTATAAAGATGTTTGGACTCTCTAAGGGCACAGGGAAGCAGGAGATGCACTACGAGCCAAGGGGCCTAATGCAAGATAAGGGCTCATCAGATCACAAATCACATGAGATTATAAACCAGTATTATCCCTCACCCCAAAACCCGTGCAGTTTGGCTATTTTGCAGTATGCGTATTAACAATGAGACTGCTCCAAGACAAAACCCAGCGGTTCTTGAACAGGAGGAGAAAGCTGGGTTGACCGGAAGCAAGTTTGGGGCTGACTACCCAGAGAGGAAACATGGCCGCAGGGAGCTCCCCCAGAGCACGGCCAGCTCCAAACACAGGGGGAAAGCCACAATATTTCTTTCCTAAGTAGGCAATTAGCATAAGACACAGACAGAGGCAGTAATACAAACTGCAACTGTATAAGCAATACTAGGCAAGGTTGGGAGAGGATGGGCTACAGGAGGCAGGCACAGAAAGAGTTTCCAGCTTTCACGCGGCAAGAACAGGCAGCACAGGCAGCTGCCAAAGCTACTGCTCCCCAGTCAATATCTGCCCCTTCCATTGTAAGGATCAGTTCAGTGCACAGAGGGTTCAGCACAGACATCCCAAGCATTAAGACATCTTTAATAATTTATTCAAGTGAGCAAGTAGTTGGGGCTTTTTTGTTGTTGTTTGTGGGGTTTTTGTTGCTTTGGGTTTTTTTTACTGCAACTTTCCACCAATTGGCTGCCACTGCACCTATCCAGACCTTTTGCCTGGAATAGCTGGCATATCAAATAGAAATTGCCTCAAGACCCAAAGTTGCATTACTACCTGCCCAAGAACTTCTTGGCAGCTTTATCTCTAACAGAAGAGTCACCCCATGTTCTTCTGCCTTTCTCACTCCCAAAAGCTATGAGCATCCTCTTCAGATGAAGGTAGGCTGGGAAAATAAAGCCGTTACAAGCTTACAAGGGGCTCATATACTATAGATGCTGGGAGGAAGGAGAGGAGATAGGAGGAACTGAGAAGCTCCTAAAGGAGGTGCTTTGAATAGGAATAGGTTTGGGTTCACACCTTAAGGGATTGCTGGTACAGGGAGATTTCTGTGCATTTCTGCTGCTGTTGGGCAATGCACATCCAGGCAGGCAGCGTTGCCTCCCTCCTCGAGTACTGCTCTGACTACAGCAAAAGCTGTATTCCCCTTCCCACAAGAAGTCATGGTCCCTTTCTGTGTGCGGGCTGGGACAGGGTCCCTGACCTTCCCTAGGAAGCACTCGAAGCGGCTGGCAGCACATAGCATGCTGTAGGGTAGAGAAGCTCAAGAACTTCTTTTTGTGCTTTTCAATGATAAAATTTTAGAACTAATATTGTATGCGCCCAAGGCTTGTTATTTGAAGGTTCGTTTGAGACTTCCTAAATACAAACTTCATGGAAATCTGAAGAATTAAAATATTTCTGCTTTTGCTTCAGAAATAGTAACTAAAGAATGCTGCTTGCACCATCAACCAAGCAATATGGAGGATTTCCACAAAGAGGGGTTTTTGCTTCCTTTTTTAGAAGAGTAGTGATGTTGGGGGGGGGGGGAATCACCCCCCAGTACCGTGCCAGATTTGTTTCATTTGTTATATATTTTCCCTTATGAAACTCGTACTACAGTGAACAAAATGCATGTGAGGATGGAATACTGAACTACTGGTACAAACCATGAAATTGGTCTTTAAAGTTGATTGACATTCTCTCTGCTTCTCCTTTTTTTGTTGTTTTGACAGGGAAAAAAGCACTACTGCCAACACCAAACCATTCAAGTGTCCAAAAAACACCAACCAAACAAAAGAGTTATTAAACTGAACCTCCCCATTTGAAAATGCAGCTAGAAGAGAATACAAGCCAACATTGTCAGTGACGGTCTTTGTCCCTGTGCCAGTGACATGGAGATGTCTCTCTTCTGACTCAGTGAAAAGGAATCACCAGAGTACAAGAGATTATGTTTGCAAGTGTAAAATAGTTCAAGAAATCTCAACTTCAACACTTGCAATTTATTTAAAACGCTTTTCTTTTGCAGTTACTCTGCCTGAGGAAGCACGTAGCACAAGTAAGTCTATCCCCTGAGTGTTTAAAACCTATTTTGTAGATTAGCTAGTTTATAAACACCACAGAAGAGCACAGAAAGAGTTTTTTCCTTTCATAACATGTATCCTTGCTGTTAACGTTTATATCTCATTTCCTAGAACCTCTTCTCCTTTCAATGCTCAGCCGGCTGCTGAGAAAGCATTATTGAATGCCACAGCAAAAACCTAAATAAATTGCTTCTTCACCGCCTGCTTCTCATCTTGTGAGCACTTTCAGAAACTTAAAAATAAAGAGACAGAAGAAGTACTATACTGATGCTCTTCTTGGAATTTGTTTCTTAAACTCACAATGTTTTGTGCCCTGCTACCTTCAGCTCAAGTCTCCCCTCATTCCCCCTTCCCTCCATCCTCAAACTTCCAACCCAAGTCCAGCACACTTTCTGGAGGAACTGGCAGTTAGCAGTAACGTATAGGTCCCATTAGACTTATGCACTATGATCATGTTACTATATGGCATCTAGCATATTCCGTAGGAGTTGTTTAAAACATTACATCAGGGGTTGAACATTCAGCAGTTAAGGGCATATACTAAAATTGCAGAGAGCTTTAATGCACACCTGGGGCGTCGCAGAACTTAAACATAACCCTATATGAACAGACCACACTGCGAGATTTAAATCTGAGATTTCAACCGCACACTGACCGATATTTCATTCTGAATGGTTTAAGTCTGGCAAAGTTTAAAGCAATCGAAGACAAGGTCGTAACACAAGAAGCATTGGATACCAGCAGTAACTGATACGGCTGCCCTACCTGAAATAGTCTCTGCTCTTGGCTCCTTTGAGCTAAACCCAAGCCTAACACGGTGGCGCTTGACATCACTGTGGGCAGGAGTTTCCATTTATGCTGCCTGTGAGCACACAGGTACCCCAAGCTATACTTTGAGCAACTTAAATTGTCACTACTTCAGTTAAACAGCTCACATTAGCACTCCTCTGCGTGGCATGGCTTATGGTGGCAGAAGAATTTTTAACCATCTGAACCAAGAAGCGTTTACCAGTTCCAGAGACTTTGAAAATCTTACTTTCCCAGGCTCAGCCACTGGACGCAGACTGGCCAGACCCTCCGCCCCAGTGCTCACACTGCCAGCACTCCGGCACAGGGGCATGGTAGGGTCAAAGAGCCCCTCGGGAGCCCCTCTGTACCAGCTCCCTTTCCAGCCATGATCAGATCCTGCCTTCCAACAGCAACCCCCTCCCACACACACAGTGCTTTTGGTTCCTGGCTTTTTTTCTTTTGACACTAAGCAATACCAGTCCAAAAAAAAACCCATTAAGTCACTAATCATAAGTACTCAGAAGTTACAGCATAGCTGTAACCACTAATTATTTGCAGTGCAAAAAGCTGTTTATGAGATTGCAAGCCCACATTAAGAGATGATACTTTAAGATCTAATACTTCAAATTAGTTTTAAAAAAGAATTAATAGAAAAACCTAACAGGGGCCAACTTTCTCAACTCATGTGAGTTAGTGTCATTGCAGCAATAGCAAATACAGCCACGCTAGCTAAAGCAATGGGCAATTTGCCCCAGAATTGCCAGCACTTCGCCTTCAGCACAAATCCTCACCCATCTAACTTCTATGATTGCTTAATATTAATCTACACACAGATCTTCCAGAGAGCAAAGGCCATTTTCCTATGCCCAGAGTGCACTGCCCTGGTGCAGATAAAACATAATATGTGGGGAGAGAAGAGGAAGGTTTGATTCTCCGACTATTTAACTTCATCAAAGATGCTATTTAACTGCACCCAGAGATGTTCGGCTCAAGCACAGGAATAACCCTGCCAGACAGACAAACCAAGGCGCTGCACTTGCAGCCTGCTGCACCGAGTGTCCCAGATTGCCTGGTGACATGGAGTTCTACCTCAGGATTGTTCCACTCCTCAACTGCAAACAGCCATTTTGATAACTCAGGCAGCAGCTGTTCCACCACACATAAAACCATTATTTAAAACGAGGAAAAAAAAAAAAAAAAGAGAAAAACTGAAACATAAAGGAGGTCAGGCGTGTGGGAAGTACATAACGAGCTCTGATTTGGCCAGGGCACCTCAAGGATTTCCCCTTCTGGGTCTGCCACCTAATTACGCAGAAGAGAGGCTCCCCTACCCCACCAAAACCCAGCAGCACACCTCCCTTGCACCGTAACATGTCATCAATTTATTTCACCCTTCTCCTTCCCGAGGAACTCGGGTCTCTTTTCCCAACTGAAATACGCTCTACCAGTGCCCATCTTGGGAATTTGGACTTTGGCGTCATTAGTGGGAGGAGTCTCAAGTATTTATAATATGAATATATTCCCTAATTAAAAAAACAAAACACAGAAGGCGGGCGGTGTTTTTTTCCTTGCTCCTATTAAGCCAAAACCCCAGCCACCTTATTTTCCTATCTTTCTCTTACACTACTCCCTAATTCCGCCCCCCCCCCAACTATCCATCTTCATGCTACATTAAAGATAAATCACGTCCCACAATTCATGAGCAGCTTCAATTACCAAATCACTAGAAATCACAAGCACACCTGAGGGGTGGATACAGTTCTTTAAAAGCTTTTAGAATTTCATACTTGGCAAAGAAAAAAAAAGTCTTTGCAATGAACTGATAAAAATTAGGCATTTATCAGCATGAAGTTTTCAAATGAACAAGGCAGATACAAGTAAGGACTTCAGGTTTAGAACAGAGCATCATACTCCATACAGCTTTTTTCAACTTCGTGTGAAGATTTAGAAACACCCACCAAAAAACCCTTATTAAATAGATAAGGTATTAAATTGAGTTTATAGTTGGTTGTTTTTTTTTTTTTAAGGGCCATATTAAGGCTTGAGGTTTGTTGCTGCTTAAATGTCAGGTGTGTCGTTGTTTATAGAGCCTGTAAAATTTAGGCAGGGAGAGTAGCAAAGTGAACTAAAGGAAGCGAACTCTGGTTAACACAGATCTCTTAACCGTTAGCTTCCAAATCCCAGAGACAGCCCTTGAGCAAGCCCATGTGTTTAAGGGGAGAACATCCTAGAAACTGATAGAGGGCATTAATACAATTAACGCTTGGGATGTCGTCAGAGTTAGTAGCTGAACTGTTGAAATGGCTGAGTATCGCACAAAACCTGTAAATAAAGGTATTATCCAGCTATCCGTGAGCACTTCTTTTTTTTTCCCTGCTCAGCAGGGAGCGAAATAGCTTGAAGAAACAGAACAGAATGATTGCAACAGCAACACTCAAATAATACACTGAGCTGATGCTAGACAAAAGCCATGACTTGACATGAGCTGCAGCACGCTCCCACACCTGGCTGGATGCGAAATGCCACCTTCCACAGCACTAATGCCTTTGTTTCTTAAAGTTCTAGGAAACTTATTCAGATAATTGCTTTAACGATAGATATTAAACTGACCACAATATCTAACCATCTCAGCAGATGCCAACGTAAGAATCCAAGTAACTTTAACACAGCAGCCTACTGTGAGTAAGAATCTACTGACACATACTATGATTACAAGCAACTGTAGCAGAGATATCATAGCAGCAAATTCAAATACATTTCTAAAGTCCAGGAGTAAAAAAAGTTAAAAAACAAAGCCAACCCCCAAAAGAACTCTTGAAAGCAAATTCAAATGGCAAGGGGGAAGAGGAAAACATGACTCTTATTACATCAGAGAAAATGTGAAAAAAAAATCAAGGTAAGATTCTCCCCACCCAAGTCCAGACATAGGTGATTAGGGAGTTTCTCCCCTTGAGAAGAGGTTACCACATTAAAACAAAGGTAATGTATTTTAAGTACTTGCTGTCTTGGGCCCACCCCTTCCTTTCATGGAACAGTACAGGTACTGCTGCAAGATCCCCCTGTTACAAAGGACAGGCATCAAATTTGGTTCCCCTCAACTAAACAGGGTATTTCCCTGGACAAGTTTGATCTTTAGAAGTTCTCTGCAAAGGCTGTAGATGTTCATTGCGATGGGCACATCTAACCAACTAGAACCAGAGCCAGTTTGTTTCGAGAGATCACTTAAAAGCCATCAGATGAATACTCTCGATTACTGGTGATCCAGGCAAATTTGAACCTGTGTTTTAGAGATGAAGAGCTCTCTATCCCATTACCAGTCATAAAGACCATCTGGTCCCCTACTCCCTGATTAAAAAAAATTGGTGCATGCAGTGCACCATCTATCAGAATTAATGCAACTCAGTTTGATGAGTGCGTTTTAGAGGAAGGGGAAAAAAAAAAGTAACGATGATTCCGTGAAATAAGTCAGCTGGGGAAAGATCCCAAAACGCTCCATCCATTTTAGCTTCAGAACAACCTTTTCCTCTTCGGGGCTGAAAACAGGAGCCGGCCGTGAGGATTTATTAGCTGCTGATTTCTACGGCGCTACCCGCCCGGGTCCCCAGCCTCGGGTGGATTTCCTTCATCCCGCCGCCCTCCCCACCGCCTGCGCTTGGACAAAGGGCCGCTATTGTCCCCGGCTATAAAGACTCCCCATCCCCACGCAACAACAACAACTCCACCATTGCGCAGCGGACCCTCCACGGCAGACCCCCCCCCACCCCGC
>NW_008795244.1:233897-262808 GCF_000699145.1 Aptenodytes forsteri | reverse complement strand
GCCGCCCCCTCCCGCCCCTCCGGGGCCCGGAAGCAATCGCGGAGGCCGCAGCCCAAACGCCCCAGCTGGGTAGATTTCAGGCCCCCGGTAGAAGCATCTTCAAATAAATTAGGCGACAAGGTGCTGGAAGCGCTGCAGCGGCCACGGAGCGGAGCGATAGCGGTCAGAGCGGTTTCGGCAGGGGAGGGTCTCCCCGACAGTCGGCTGCTGCGAGCGATTAGTTAGCGAAAAGTGCTGGATCTACACCATTTTCTTCTCCTGGGCTATTATTCACGCATTCTGGCAAACACATCCCTCTCGCAAAAGAGGTCCTTCAGCTCGGAGGGTTAGGCTGTACAGCTGGCGTGAAGAGGTTCTCAAAATAGCCATCAACATTAAGATCTTTCTGTCACGCCAGTGAAAGGTGCGTTCCTTGGGAACGGGCCAAGGTCACCGAGTTATGGGCTGACACAGCCAATTCTGCAGTCTAAAGGAGGAGGGATGGCACAGCAGTTCTGCACTGAGCCTCCAAAAACCTAAAGAGCATCTCTGGTTCAGCGTAACACCGCGTCTGTCTGCGGGCAAGTAACTGGAGGGGTCCCGATCCACAGCACTGTGTGACGGCAAGCACCGTGGGATGCATCGGCATCCCAAGCCCCTGCCTGTGCAACTGCTGGGTTAAAACCGGTGGCTCCCAGCTGAAGAAGCGCTACCACCGATTGCTAAGCCATTTTTGTTGTTAGGTCTCGCCAGTCTGTTTTTAGCTGTTCACATGTAAACAGACTTTAGACCAACACAAAGTGTGTCCTTGAACAACTGATTAGCCATACCTCGCCTGACGCATTTTGCAGCCATGGCTAGTAAATTGTAATTTCATTTCACATGGAGCAGAGGAACTGAGGGATGTTCCAAAGGAAATGACCACTATTAAACTCTTCTAAATGGATTTCTTTTTAATTTAAGGAAAAACAAAGGCAAAAAGAAGTCGTAGCATCCAGACACGAGTATGCCTTCAATCTCTTGCAAAAAGGACACAAAGTACTCTGCTTAGAAAAATAGTGTGGGTTTGCTTCTAAAGCAATAACATCAATAAGCAGTTCTGTAGTGATAACCAGAACTTGAAATATTACTGATACTTGGCTGAAACTTTCCTGCTTAACACCCCAGGGCAGTGGGCATTTGGTACAGCCTTACTTTGTCATGTGCTATTGTTTATGTAACTCCTGCAATTTTATATTACAGTGCAGACAAGGTACATCTGTGACCCAGAATTTTCTCAGAAAAATCCAAGCAGATTTACAAGCAGAAAACTAAAATGAACTAACCCGATGTAAACTGTTCACAGTTAGCAGCAGTAACAGCTTGAACTCAAAGTTAGAATTGTGTATTTTCTACCCTCTCATTGCTGGGCTCTTAATACATCGGCCTGTACGGACCAATACACAGATTGCAATGCTTGCCAGTAGGAATGGGGCCCCCTCCCTCTTGGCACCCATATGCAGCAACTTAGTAACGAAAAAATAAAAGTGCAGGTATTTTTACTAGGGATCACATCTGTTAGTCTCTCCTAGTCAACCTAGGATACAACAATTCCTGTGCTCTAGGATAAAAATGGGAAATCTGGGGGGTGTGTGTCAAAGTGGATTTTCATTTATTTTGCTTGCTCAGCTAACAGCCCAAACACGAAAAACCAGGCTCTCAGGTGAAGGGGGCACATTAAGGCTATGTAACATTTCCATGAATACTCAAGCGTGCTCGCACTGGAGGCAACTGCAGCCTGTTAGAGGGAACAAGCTGGGGAACCTGGCACAACACAATGCCGTACGCATCCTATCCCCTGTCTTGAACTGTCACCTGTGGTCTCTAGCCTGCTCTGCTGCCTTTATCCAACAATTCAAGAAGCTCAGCTTAGACAAAACTTCATAACCTAAATCCAGAAGTCCTCTCTCTCACCGGTGAGCAGCAAGGGTCTGTCTGCATTAGGCAGTGAAAGGAAAGCCCTGCTGAAAATGTTCTCATGGAAAAAGGGGACAAGCAAGAGGAGAGGATCACTGCAGCAGGAAGTATAGCTCGCCCTTCTCCGAGTACCGGAGCAGGTCCAGAATTTATACTTCCGCAGCCACAGTCTCATTGCTGCTGCCCACTGGAGCCTCACAGCACGTCTTTGGCTCAACATTTCCTAGAATCATAGAATCATTTAGATTGGAAAAGACCTTTAAGATCATCGAATCCAACCGTAAACCTAACACTGCCAAGTCCACCGCTAAACCATGTCCCTAAGTGCCACATCTACACGTCTTTTAAATATCTCCAGGGATGGTGACTCAACCACTTCCCTGGGCAGCCTGTTCCAATGCTTGACAGCCCTTTCAGTGAAAAAATTTTTCCTAATCCCCAATCTAAACCTCCCCTGGCACAACTTGAGGCTGTTTCCTCTTGTCCTATCACTTGTTACTTGGGAGAAGGGACTGACACCCCCCTTGCTACAACCGCCTTTCAGGTAGTTGTAGAGTTCCTACCCAGTGTTGATGCTGCTGTTGTGTCTGCAGCAGGCAGAGTACAGTCATACTTAGAAAGAAAAAAAAAATTGCTTCTCCTTGTTGAGTCCGTTATTAATTCATTTCTTTCCACATTTGTCCCAGAGTTTGGGGGATCATAGCTTGCTTTCCCTCCAAGGAGTCCCAAAGGGGAATCACCACCGTAGCCCAAAGCTCCAGCCTGGACAAAGAGGGTTCTGCAAAGCATCAGGGCAGGCAGGGAGTAGGGACAATGCAGCGTCTCCAGGGGATCTCGGGGCAGAAGAGGGAGGAGGAAACAGATTTCAAAGTCCCATCCTTGCTTGTAATTACCATTGCTACAAATACAAAGAGATGGGATTAGGGAAGCATGTTGTGTGGGATTCAGTTGAAGCTGCACTTATCCATGCATTTTCCAGCCCTGTGGGAAGTTTAGCTGAAGAGAACATATAAAGTAATATTCACCTCTCCCCCAGTTCTCCCTTTAAGTTGGGCTAATGAAAGGAGTTAATGAAGGGCCACATGATTTCTCTCTTTTGGAGGTCTACAGTATAAAGAATGCTATATACAAAAACCCAAAAATCAAATAACATGTTAAATTGCACATGACTTTCCAAAATGAGAGTAAAGAAGAAGGATCTAGGGAAACAGCTACTTAGAAAAATTCCTTAACATCCTTGAAGATTTATTGAGTGGTGGCTAATGATACTACAAAATAATATAGATGTTTGTATTCTGTTTGAACGGCAAGGCTGGCAGGTGCCGTTAAGGCTGTGGGGGATGTTAATGACATGCTAAGGAGGATTGTATGTTGCTCAAGACTCAAGAGATACAAACTCTCTTCCCATTACTGACCTTGGAAAAGTCAATTGATTTGCCAGCTTCTAACTCTGTCTGGGTTGCAGCCTCTCCTGGGTAAAGTCTCTTTTCATAGCTGTAATCAAGCACCAACCATACTGAGGTGCAATTTCATTTTTTCCACCTCTCTTCCAACTAGATGAACCATTAAGGTGAAATATTATACTCTTAACTCTTCGTGAGTAGAAGAGCATTCAAACTGTGGAGTGTTGTGAGAATTACAAATACAGCTTGAAAATTAATTTAATATCTGGAGCAACACCTTTAAAACTCAGTATACTAAACATTTTTTCCAAAGTTACTCCACTGTGAACAAAGAACTCTCCCTGCACAAAGTGTTTCTGCAAGAAGTCCAAACCCAGGTGTACATACATAGGTAACTATATGGGAAGTACCAGCTATGCTGTATGATATGGACTGCTACCACTGCCTGAAAAAGATGCATGTGTTATTAAGAAAAATAAGGCTTGCTCAATCAGTTTTCATATTTCTCAAGCAGATTTCATATTTCCATTTTCTTACTGTTCATACTGCTGCATGGGGCAGCTCCTTCTCTCTGCAGTCCAAGCTATAGTAATTTCTTTCCTCTTGCCTGTCTCCTCACACTTACATGCACCTTGTTTCTTGCAGTGGGACACTGGGCCATCAAAACATACTCTAAAGAATTAACATTTTTGCCTTTTCCCTCTTCAAAGCACTCAAATCCTAATCAAATAACCTTAGTTCACAGACTCCCGAATTTAGGCTACCTTCAACATTCCTATAACAAGTACTCTATAAAATGGGCTTTCAAAAAAAGACCAGCACAAGCTCTTTAACTCTGCTTACCTTCCTTGAAAGCTTGCAAGGAGCACCCATGGCATTCAGCCACAGTTACGTTCTGGAGAACCCTTCAGCCACCCAGTAACCCACCCTGTCGCACACTGATTTGAGCTGTGCTATGAGCCATCCTGCCAGCAGAAGGAGGCTTAAGCACATGTATAAATTGAAGCAGTTCGATAAACCTTTGATGGTCTGAAAAAATAACAACCTTTTTGTATTTGTTTAGTACCCAGACCTACAGCACAGCCTTTGGGGTACACATTAGGTAGCAAGGTATTGCTTGAGATTTTGACACTTAATCTAGTTAGTCATCAAAAATTTGGTGTAGCGAAGGCATCATTCCTGCCCTAAAATCTAACTGGGTGTAGAACTGACAGGACTGACAACTGTGTCTATCTCAACATCACATTTACCCCCCAGAAGCCCCACATCCTGCTAAAAACACAGACCAAACCTAAACCCTACCCCTTCCCCAGCCACCACGCTGAGCCATGGGGTCACAACCCTGCTCACAGCAGCTCAGCCCCACCAGGTAGGGAAGAACGTGCTCCGCAGGGGCCAGCTTTGACCCTAGTGCCTACACCACTCTTCCAGCAGGAAAGCAAGAGCATCACCACATTTTTCTGTTGGGCCTTTCCTCCTGGACCTGCCCCATAGAAATTTTATTCTGGCAAGTACCCACTCCCTGTACTCTTGGAAGAAGGGTCTGTCCTTTCAGCCCACCCTTCCTCCCTCCCCAGGGAACACTGACACCAGCATCTCCACCCCCAGGATGCTCAAGGCCTCCACAGCTGCTAACACTTTAAATAAGAGCCACTTTTTTAACCCCAGTTAAGCAAACCTGATTGAATTGATTACAGCCAGCAAGCTCCTTGTCTGGGCTAGGACCGCCCCAGTTACCATCAGCGCAGATGAACTGTAAGAAATAATGCCACTGCATTTTGGGTCATTACTGACACAGATAAAGAATACCTTAATTTTTCTATTTTATTTTTGGCCTGGTGTGTTCAAACATAAACCAAAGATCTTAAAACTTAAGCCATAAACCATCTTTTGAATTAGCTTCAAGAAAGTGTTACCTCTTGATTGCATCTGCTGCTCTCCATTCAACTCACCTGGTTCTTGTCACCTTAGAGTATTGCATTTCCCTCCCGATGAAGGCTTAGTGTGGTGAGGAACAAAAGCAAAGCTATGGTGAGAACCAAAAACAATCCACCTCAGAAGAGGGTCATAGTTTTTTTGTTGTTTTTTTTTAAAAGACACCAGTTCAGGAATCACAACAGCTAACTAAGGTCATCAGGAGGCTATGTGATATCACCCTTTTTGCTTTACTTCTTGTCCTAAGAAAACCAGAACCAAAATACCTCCTCCTGTCTTCCCATCAAAACAGCAATTGTCAAATCAGTCTCAACCTTTACAAGAGGCAATGAATAAACTTTTACATATACAGCCAAAGGATTTACGTTACAACTCATCAGTGAGGCCAACTTAGAAAAAACAGTGTCTTCTAAACAATAATTTTCTCTAAAAATAGTCAGATCCTCAGTCTGGGACTGCCTTGAACTGAGTCCTACCCTGTTATAGTGTTAGCCAGACCCTCCCTCTCTCTAGCAGGAGCCTTCCCATCACTCTTATGTTTTATCTATAGGCACCAGCCTCCACTCTTGCAGGCTCTGAATGTATTGAGGCAATCAAGGAGGATGCATAAGGGTTTCTTTCCTGACAGTTCATTGTCATAGCAGTGGCGATAGCTGACAAAATAAAACCCCAGGAGCCATCCCATTGCAATTCCTACTCCTGTAGAATAAGCTCTTCACATTTCCATGTTCAGACGAGATGTGGGTCAAGCTCCCAAATGACTTTGGGAGTATGTGACCTGCACAGCAAGGATGACACTTCTTGCCCTCTCATCTGGAGGCTTCATTCATTACTTGGACAGTGCCATGGGCTGGCCAGAAGCATCGATTCCCATGCACTACTCTGGGAATGGGCACATGATAGCAAAATGGGTATAGGCTCTCGGTACACAGCCAGAAATATGATTTCAGAGCAGTATCCAGACTTGTGCTGAGGATAAATAAGTGGTATTTGGACCAGAGTCAAGGATGGCCATGTGGTTCCTTTCTCTGTACGTGGGAATGGCCATGCCTGGGTTTGCTGGAGAAGTAAGGAGCTGTCACAGCCTGCCTATGAGCGGTGGCTACGCAGGGCAGTATAGCGTATGTTACCGGTGTGGGATACGGCGTGCCACGGGCAAATAGGCTGGTTTATGGGGATCCAGGCGGAGAGAGGGGGATCAAATGATCTAATCCTTTGTTAACCCCCCCCCGATATTGAGGAACTTCCAAACTGGTTGTTCCTGTCTTGTTCACCTCTAATGAAAAGCAAACGTGGTCCTGAGAAAGCTTAAGTTGTTTTTAATTGTTAGACTCAATTAAACTTTTGTTTCCTTCATCAGAGGAAGCCTTGAGCCTTTGCTGCAGTGAAATCTAACTCAGTGCCTTGCTGACAGCTGGAGCTTCAGCAGCTGAAGCTCCAGTGGATGTGTTCTTCAGTGGATGGACACTGAAGAACATATTCACGAGCATTTGTCAAGCAACAACTGTAATTTCATTTCAGAGGTGTTCACGGTGCTTATGCAAGCATCTGTAGAAGGAAAGCCTTGTTGCCAAGAACGCTGATGGCAGAGAAAGCATCGCAACCACTCCCACAAAAGCGTTCCTTTTGGTCATAGTACCAAAACTTGAGTATAATTATCCTGAGAGCATATGGGGATTTTGAGAGGGTCAGTTTCACCGCACGCTATCAGGAACCTCAGCAAGGTTGTGCTTGCCTTGCTTATCTGTCAAATCAATTGGGACACACCAGTGAGCCTGCACGGCTGCTTATCATTATTTTGTTTTCCAATGACTTAGGATGCAACTAGTTTTTGACTCTCTTATTATCTTCTTACCCATCCTTTCCTCTCTGTGATAGCACACACCATTAAGCGTATTGCTGTGTCTGTGTATTTTTTATTTCTTGCCTTTTAGTCTTGTTAAAGTGCTGTCAGGGATGATACATAACTTACTCGTTTCAGCGCAAGACTTTGTTTCTGAGTATTGAAGGATTTGACTGGCTCCTCAGCAGCGTCGAGCCGTGGAGCTGCTTGCCAAAGGCTGTTGTAGATGCTAAAAATGTACATGCTTCACAAAGAGAGTGGAAAAATGTATGGGAAAAACAAATCTAGAAGGGGCCATTAAATAGGAGTGTATCGCTGTTCGCTCAGGAGGTCCCCAGCCTGCAAACTGTTGCAAAATTGGAGGCTGTACAGCCGTTCATACAATTCCTCAGGTCAAAATCAGGTATTTAAGTAAAAATCAGATATTTTGCTACCTAACTACTGTTCGTTCATCATTTCCCATTCACTGTGAGGTAAGTGGCTAAATACCAAGAAAAATCTGGGCGTAGCGCTCCTAAAGCCTGTTTGCGAGCCTGCAAAATATGTGTATGTGTAATCCCCGTTAGAATGAAAGGCACAAGTTCAGAAACACACAAACATTTCCATTAGCAACAAGAGAAGTTCTACATTCATTAACCAAGACAGAGGTGGGCCCATAGTTGGTACCTCGGAAAAATCTCAGCTTTATATTAAACCTGGCTGCTTGCAACTTGCAACGAGTTACAAAGCTGAATTACTCAGCTCATGCACTTAGAATGCATAGCTGCAGCTTGCATTAGCACTTGCATTTAAAACAATATAATGCCCAGATCTTTGCTTTTTTAAACACATAGAAAAAGTCCAAAGTGTAATTTTGAATTTCTTTTCAGCAGGTTATTGCTTGCATTGGAAAATGACTGGTGGTATAATTTTTCTCCTTGTTTTTACAAGTGAGTCATCACGGGGTAACTTCAGCTACTGCTGCTAATGCTCAGGGTCAGCAAATAATATAATGAAAATAGTCAGGTCATTGCTCTCAGGTAGCTCCAATCAAGGACCCCTCAATGCAATGAGTCTTTCCACGAAAACAGAAGGGAAATTACAGGTGGCACTGCCAGCCCATGCCGATGGCTGTTGCACACTTCGCCCACTCCCATCGCTACTTCATTTTAGGATGTATAGGATGAAGGTTTCCTTTGGGAGAACAGGCCAGGGGACAAGTATCCTCACTACAAGCTTCAAAATGATGGTTTCTTTTGGATAGATATGTAAGCAAGTGAGGTCCGGCTGACGAAGGGTAGGAAGATACAGGCGGGTCCAATAGCACAGGAAGGTTTGCCAGAAACCCATCACATCCCCATTAAAGTGGTTCTACCTTCTTACAGATTTTGGTAGCATATTTTTTATCTAATACTAATAGGAAAAATTATATTATTAGAGCTTTGTTGTTCTGGCTGCTATATAAAACATTAAAAAATGGTGTCTGTCTCATCTCACAGTATCTACTGACTTACAGGTCCTGCATCCCACCTAACTGAGGCAGTTTGAGTTCAGATTTATAACTGCTCATCATTCCAAAGTAATACTCAAGCAGACACTACAAGGCTGCGTATGCTCTCTCCCACGATGCTGTTTTCAATCCGCAGGGTGCTTTGCAGTTTTGGAAGAATAGCTTGGATGTAATTCAACGGGAGAGACACCCAGTTGCATTGGCATGGGAATAGCTTGCAGTGGATCATCATGACTTTGGATGCAGGCTGTAACTTCAGTGGTAAAGGAGCCAGAAGTCTGGTCCTCAGTGACATTACGGCCTCTTTAAGCAAGTCAGGGAGTAGGGCTAGGTATGAATGCCCTCAGCCTTCTCCTCGTGACCCATTCACACCATGAAAGGTAACAAATCCCACTTGCTAATTCCTACCACACTAACTGAATCAGCCTCTTGTGGATCCCACAGCTTAGTCACCTGTCTGGGAATGCATCGCTGGGATGCCTTCAAGACGCCAAGCAATAGAAAAGCTTCGTGAGCATCCAGGTGAAGCATGCTTGACTCAGCAGAAAGGATTCAAAGCGATCTTCCTCTCCCAGTGATGCCTCCTGTGCTGCTGTAAGAGTTCGGTGAGAGCTGCTCCGTGCCACAGGATGCTCTCCCCTAGGCTGCAAACAGCCCTGAGCGAGGGGCAGGTGGTGGAGCTGGGGGAAACTCACGGCTCCACCCAGATCCAGCTGCGGTTTTCAATACCATTTAAGGCAGGAGAGAATTTATCATCACATATGTTAACTCAGAAAGTAATATTGTAGGGCCTAGTCTATACCACGTGGCTTTAAAATAATTATGCCGTGTGGTTCCCAGGCTGGAGGTTTTGTGTGGATGTGTTTCAGCTTAAACACCTTAAAAAATCTGTTGGGGTGGAAAATTAATGCCAGGAGTAAATGTGTGCAGAGCCAGTAAGCCTGCCTGCATCCTACCCCACAGTGCCTTGACAAGTGCCCCCGCACCAGGGCAGAGACCTGTGCACAGACGTATTGCAGAGAAACCTTTGCTAGCTAGAAAGCAAATTGCTCTTTCTGTAAAGTTTTCTGTGAAAATTATTACTTGGAAAAGGAATTCAAGTGTTTGGGTCATTTTTTTCTGCTTCAAAACATGGTCTGAGGAAGGGAATAAACTTCACTAGTTTCCTGCACAGCAAAAACCCCATTTCAGAGGATTTGGAGAAAATCCTGGCCTTCACCTCAGTCTCCCTGCATGATTTTGTTCTGCACATCCCATTTCTCCATCTCTCTGCCTCCCAGCCATGATTCAGGGATGTAAATGATACCGTTTCCCATCCTTATTATTTCTGGTTACTGAAAACAAGAACTTATTCAGGAGAAAGAATTCTATATATTGTATACAGTGCCTATCAAAACAGGGCCTCATACAGTATTGTCATGTAAACTACTGTAAGAGTTCATAAAATATTATTTATAATTTAGTAAAAATAATAAAAAGTAATATTTATAGCATTTTAATGTTGAGAGGTTCCCACAGCTGCTTTATCCACCCCTGAAAAAGCATCTATAACCTGATTTTTACAGTGGATGGAAATTACAGTATCTCAGTCCAGTACAGCCACAGCTGGGATTTCCAGACAGTGTTCCCTACAGCCAGAGGTTTTTCTTCTCCAAATCTGAGTGCTGCAGGACGCCACAGACCCAGCAAAGATCAGACCCCTGTGAGCAGCTCCACAGCGGTTTCAGACATCTCCCCATCTCCAGAGCATCTCGGGAGGGGAGCAGCCACCCCTTTGGGTCCAGCCATTCATTATAGATGCTTAGGTTAGGTTCTTTGCTACATCCCTCGCAGGCTGGTGATGCTAATTCCCTTTGCAAGGTGAATTTCAGGCACCTGAGCAGAGCTGGGGGTGCGGTAAAACACGACCCCGCAGTGTTGGCACCAAGCCCACGAGCCCTGATAGCCCAATTTTGATCCCAAAACCTGAGCGGCACATCTGGGTACCAAACTCTCCACCACTACGGTCCAGCAATTCCCTTTTCCACACAGCCCCCAGGCTGCCACCATATTTTTGCAGCAAAGCAGGATGGATTTTAGCAAATCCTGCCCAAAAATCCAGCTTTGAGGACTCATGCAAAGCACCGTGGCGGGTGCAGCGGGAGGCCCTGGGATTAATCTGCAGCAGGGCAAAGCCATCCGTGGTGGATTAGTTGGGTCAGCAATTAAACATCGGCACTTACGCTGCCGGCAGCGTGCAGGAAAAACCTGGTGCTCAAGGACAAAATGCGGTTCCTCCTTAAAGGCTGCGTCCGCTTGGAAATACTGCATCTATCGGCTGGGAGCGTTTCTGGGACCATAAACAAGCCGGCTGTGTCACAGCCAGCTAAATATAGTGCAGCCTGGGTTGCCTTCATGCTGCCTGTGCCATCTGAATCACTTGGTACGCTGATTTTTTTTTTTTTTTCCTCGGGGAAGGCTATGACTAAGAGAAATCCACAGTTGAAGGGATATCAGAAGATGGAGGCCCTAGTCCAAATGCAGAAGGTGAATAAAGTCTGTAGTTTGCAGACCTGGGGGCCTGTCCAAAATATTCCTCGCCCTCCTCTCCTCGCCCTCCTCCCCCTCCTCCTCCTCTCTTTCCTCCTCCTCCTCTCTTTCCTCCTCCTCCTCTCTTTCCTCCTCCTCCTCTCTTTCCTCCTCCTCCTCTCTGTCCTCCTCCTCCTCCTCCTCTCTGTCCTCCTCCTCCTCTCTGTCCTCCTCCTCCTCTCTTTCCTCCTCCTCCTCTCTGTCCTCCTCCTCCTCTCTGTCCTCCTCCTCCTCCTCCTCTCTTTCCTCCTCCTCCTCTCTTTCCTCCTCCTCCTCTCTGTCCTCCTCCTCCTCTCTTTCCTCCTCCTCCTCTCTGTCCTCCTCCTCCTCTCTGTCCTCCTCCTCCTCTCTGTCCTCCTCCTCCTCTCTGTCCTCCTCCTCCTCCTCTCTGTCCTCCTCCTCCTCCTCTCTGTCCTCCTCCTCCTCCTCTCTGTCCTCCTCCTCCTCTCTTTCCTCCTCCTCCTCTCCTTGGCATTATCCAAAATAAGACTATAGTAACAACAGCCACAAAGACATCAGCAAGACATTGTATACTTCCTGATTTAAAGTCGCAGCGCTCCCAAGGTGATGCTGAGGGGGATAAACACCTACCTGAAGCAGCAGTGCCATGGGGAGCAGGCAGCCCTGACGGCCGCCCCGTCCCTGCCGTCCCCTCCCGGAGCACCTGCCTGGGGCTGCCTCAGCAAGACTGAAGGCAAATGCAATGGTGTATGCATTTAGCTATATTTTTTTTTAATCTTTTCTGGCCCAAAGTAGGGTTTTTAAAGGGAATGAAGCTCTGTGTTTGTCTTGGCATAATAAAATGGGGAGGTTTGAAGGTCAGCTTCACAGTGGATGCACTGCAAAAGGCTGGATATCAGTATTCCATAGCAGCATTTATATACTCACATACACACCCAATTACCCTTCCTGTAGGAAGTACAGCTATGTTCAGATATAAGCTACAATTATTATTTGAAATCTAAAAATCACTTTGTTTTTCTTCATTGAAGTTAATATGCCCAAATAGCTTTCACAGTCCTAAAATACACAAACACCTATTTTGGGGTACAAGAAGAGATGCTCATGTTCTGCATGGAGTTATCGAGGTATCCAGAGCAGGAGGCAGCCTGACGTTATTAAATGCTATATGCCCATGTACACATAGCTGAATTTCAGCACCTTAACTTGCCCTCAGACAGCAATATGTGCTACACTGCCAAGAGGAGCAGTTTTCAGTGCAATATCTTCCCTCAAACCTATTATATAACCAGGCTTTAAAGCAGGATTTTTTGCTTTATCCTGAGCTGCAGGATCCGAGCGTGCCTTCCCAATGATTACTCAGCACAAATCTGCTGTAAACAACATCCCATATTTGATTGTGCACCGTCTCGCTCTTCTTCCATCGCACCCCACTCATGGCTAAGCTTTCCTTACCTTGCTTTTCAGATGCGTGCATCCTCCTCTCCCGGCTCCTGCGGCAGAGCGGCGGGGAGCCCGGCTGCGCTCCCGCACGCCGGCTTTCGACTCGTCATTCAGCAACAGTCCCGGGTCACGGGGCAACAGCCACGGGCTGGGACGCTGCTGACTGGGAACTGCACGCTGCTCTGGGCCCTGCCGGGTTATATTTGGGATTACAGAGACTCAGGAAAAGATGAGGATGGAGGCAGACATATCACATCTTCTAAAATGTGGCATGGAGTGGGATCAGGAGTCTGCAGGTCTGATCCATCAAGTGCAAACCTAAGCAATCTCCCCCCCCCCCCCCCCCCCGATTTTTTTCTTTTTGGAGCAGGTTAATTCCTTTGGACAGACTCAACGGGGATGCGGCGTGTCAAAGCTTTGCAGAGCTGGGAACAGGGTGGCGTGCTGGTCGAGGCTCACCTGGGGCACTTCCCTGGGTACCCCGGCAGGCTAGCGCTAGCTGATGCTATAAACACACTATTAATTGCCCCCAAATCTTTATCACAGCATAACTACAGATGCAACGGCGTTACCAGCTATCACTGTCATTTCTTCCAAGCAGTCACCTGTAATTCCAGTTATCTTCCTTGGGTATCCCCTATCCCCACCGTATCAGAGCATCCCAGAAGCTTTAATCTCCCCGCACAACGCCCAGGGGAAGCAGAGCGGTGTAATGACTGATGGGGAAATGATGGAGGAGTTCAACGCACAGGTCCCCAGGGGCAGATATGCGAAAGGACAAGTTAAAATAACTGGGCTGTAAATAAGCAGCATGGAGTGCAGAAAGCAAATACAAACCTTACATGAAGGGATTGGTATTGCACAAATATATACAAATATAAGAGAAAGGTGGGAATTTTAATGCTTTCAGTGTTGTTCTGAAATGCAAAGAAATATTTAGCAGCCCTGCAGGGATACGCTGCTTTGCAGGTGCCAGGGTGCTTTGTTTGCATCCCCGGCCATGCAGGGTTTGGGTTCATGTCCCCTGCAGCTGGGGAGAAGCCCCCCTGCTTGAGGCAGCCAGAGGCACCCCAGCGTGTGCTGTGGGTCAGGCTGTAGGGACGGGGACACCGACCCTTGTGCCACCCCAGCTCCCCTGACAGCACTTGGGGAAAGCCAAGGCTTTGGTCTCAGCTTGATTTTGGCACTTCTCTCATATTCCTTTACTTTTTGACCTCCAAACTCTAACTTTTGTTTTTAGACTGAGTTCATTTTCTAGCTTACGTAGCTGTTTTTCCTCCTTGTATTTATCTGCCCTTTCACCCTCAGACGGAGCTGCACGGAGGCAATACATCCCTTCTCTGCCTCCCAATTGCCAGGACCCTGAACCCCGGCATCACCCGCATCCCTCCCGCTGGGTTCAGCTCCTTCACCTGTGGGTGCCAAGGCCAACCCACTGCCATGCCTCTGCTTTCTCACCTCCCGGCAGCAGTTTCACTGCTTATCACCCTTTTTTTAATTTCTCCCTAATTTCAGAGTCTTTGCTTATGCCAAATAGGGCCCCGAGGGCCCCGAAGCTGCTATTTGGGAATTAAAGAAAAAAGCAAAAAATTATTGGATCTGCAAGCTGGTAGTGATGGGCAAAGGCACTTCAGCTTACGGCTTTTAATTCCCTCTACCAGAATGCACGTAATAGATTACACAGGGCACGAGCAATAGCCAGAGCCTTGCTGTGCCTAATGCTCTCCATTACATTTACTGGGGGAAGTTAAATAGGAAAATAAAAACCACTTTACGTGCAACAAGGACGGGAGGGCAGGAGCAACTGGCTTCATCCACACTGTCAGAACTGGCTTTTTAACCAATATTTTGGATTATATGAAATAAAGGAATTGGCTGTAAGACAGGATCCAAACAGCAGTATTGTGCCCAAGCCCAAAACCTGGGGGACCCCCTTTGCTGAGGGATTTTCTCCTGTGTTCAAGTGGGGATGGTCTGACTCCTCTTCTTCCCCCCCCCTCCTCCTTCTCCTCCTCCTCGGCTCCTACAAAGAAACCCCAGGTCAAAATGACCTGCTACCTGCAGGCATGTCCCGCAGCCTCGGCGCAGGGCAAGGGCTCGTGCAGAGCTCGGCTTTCAGCAGAGATGAGGTACAACTCACACACAGACACTGCCAGCACAGGGATAAGCAGGAGAAAAAATTTATTTACATCTTTTGAGCAGTAACACAGCTGCAGCAATTCACCGGGAAGAAACTCCAGGAAGAAAACTTGGTGTGACATGCCAGTGGTGCCCCATGCGCGGGGAGACCCTCCTCCCACCACACAGTATTTTGGGTCGGTACAAAATTGCTGTCGCTTTAGAAAAGGTGTGAGATTCACAGTAAAGTACCAAAGGGGAGCACGGCAGGGACGAAAGGCGAGGGACACGTCGCTCCAGGACCTCACCTCTGCCGGTATTTGGTCTATGAAAATGCACCATATGACAACTCTTGTAGAAAAATCTATCCTGAGGGCTCAACGCATGCACAGTCACGAGATTTCTACATCTACTATGGGGCTCAAAGCCTTTAAAACAAGCACTCGGGCAGCTCTCCCGGGGCAAAGACATCTGCAAGCCCTGTCCTGCCGCTGGGCGCTGCACGGGGCAAGCCTCACTGCAGGAGGCATTTTGCAGCAGGGAAGGATGAGACACTAGAGCTAGGCAAGGGAAAGCAGGGAGCAGCCCCCCTGCCCGGCACTCGGCCCCGGCAGAGCCGCCCACCGCGGCCAGGCTGCTTTTATAGCCTAAACCCTCCCCCCCATCATCTCCTCCCCTCCTGCCCAACACTCTTAGAAAGAAAACAGCATACACATTCTGGCTGTTCCTAGATTTGTGTTTAAAAACAGCCCAGACTTTCGTCCAAGGGTCATGGGAAAATCTAAAATCTTTCTTAAATAGGATTTCATTGCAGGGTGGAAGATTTGCATCCTCCCAGCCCGGGAGCTCCAGGGACCTGGAGAGGCCCCCAAGGACAGCAGTGAAACCCGACGGTCCCTCCACTCCCACCTAGGAAATTCCCATCCAGAGTGGGATGCGGAGCCCTCCCCTGCTGCCACTGCATCATCGTTTTCACCGGCAGGCAGGCGACGAGCAGGCAGCACTTGGGCAGAGATCCTGCTCGGCAGATGCCCGATGGCTTCTGGCTCCATTATCAGAGGAGTGCCAGGGCAAAGCTGCCTCCGACTGAGAGAGCAAACATCAGGGGCTCCTCTGATAGCATGCAGATGCAGGTGGCTCAGCAGGGATAAAAGAGTCCTGGGACGTGCTGAAGTTTTGCACATGGAGCCCGTGCATCCCTAAAAAAGCCAGTCAGCTCCCCCTCCCCTGCTGCAGGGCCACTCTCCAAGCAGAAATAAAAACAGCGACATTTCAGCAACAGAAACTTGCCCAGGCTGCTCTAATTAATCAAATGGGTGTAGGGGAGTGACAGCTTTTCTGCCTCCCTGCTGAGCCACCCATGGCAGACTGCAGCATGCTCTGCAAACGCAAGCAGCTTTGTGCAGAGTTCCCAAAAGTCGATGCTAAAATTCAGCGGGTTTTTTTTTAAACCTTTAAAAATACACATCTTGCTTTTTTCTTAAATATATATTCTATAAAATAAGGCAACTCGAGGAGACAAAAAGAACATCCCCATGGCTTAGGTACTGCATCCTACCACCAAAGAGGGTTACAGTACTTCCAGTTGAGAAAAGCCACTCCACCTGGCCGCAAAGCTGCACGCGAGAAGAGGAGCGACATGCTCAGATGATGCTGTAAATCTTGGGGAAATGCCTGGGCACGGCCCTTGGCAGCCCCTGCACGCGTCCTGGGGAAGGGAAGGCTCTCACCCCTCCGGGGGTTCGTGGGGAGGGAGCCGCTCCTGTTGGAGATGCTGCAGCCACAGCAGGTACCACTTAGGGAACACCTCATCTCCAGGGGACCTCAGGGACAAAGGCAGCACAGAAGATGGAATGACTCGATTTCTCCCCAAAACTGAAGCACACATTAAAATAAATCTTTGGGAGAAACTCATAACATGACCGTATCTCGGAGTATTAAAAGCTATAAACAAGGTAAGCACAAAGGAGTGCAACTCATCCCCAGCACAGATCCTGCTCAGTGTCACAGCATCTCATGAAAACTAGACTGTACAGCAGCTTTTTATAACAGGGCTTTCATCTCTCTCCATGGAAGAAGCACAAGTGTGTGTTTTACCTCCAATGTTTTCCCTCTTGTGTGTGTATTAATACTGGAAATGTGATCTTCGTGTTTCTGAGCTTTGTAGTGTAAATGTTTTCCATGTTGCTCAGCAATTCCCACTGGGCTAAGTCTTGCTTTTTAGAGCCTTATTTCTCTGAGAAATAAATTTAATAGAGAATAATTTATATTAAAAAAAAACAACCTAGAGAATAATCTGCGGTAAACGGTACTGTGGAGCAACGGTATGGCACATTATAGGCTCTGAGACTGAGGTTTGTGTGGGGGTGGCAGGGACGTCATGGCAAGCTGTGTAAACCTCACATGATCATTACCCAGGTTTGCATCACTGATCTCTGTGTGTACTTGGACCGTAGGCAGGAATACTTTATAGCCTCAAAGGAGAAAAAAACCCTTATTCTAGCAGACTTGACCTTATAAGCAAAGATCCTTTTGCCCCGATACTGGCTATAACCATGTATCCACCAATGTCGTCCAATACACCCGGGGAAGGGACTTTAGATACCGCACGATCACCTAATCTGAGCACAGCCCCAGCACGGCGCAGAGAAACCAAATCCATGATGGCGTTAACTCTTGGTCCTTGGCACAACCTGTTTAGTTCTCTTCGTCTGAGAGAATGGGTGGGATCTTGCTGGAAAGCAGGGTGTACACATATGGCCAGATCTTGTTGGTCTCTGTCCCCGAGAAGGAGTGAAGGATGCCCCTGCTCCTGGAAGAGAGATGGAAGGAGAAGTCAGTACCAGGGGTATTTGCAGTCCTGAGGACAGGGGCATTTGCAGTCAGGTTGGCCGTCAGCAGGAGACAGCCCGGCCAGGCTGGAAGCTCACCAACGGCTTTTTGGGCAAGAGGAGGGGGATAAAGGGGACAAGCAGTGGCTGCTCCTGTCCGCAGCGTTTGCTGGGAGGAGCCCAGCTGCACTTGCACATGGATGAGCCAATCCCAGATAACCACGGATAACCACATAGTACTCAGGAGGAGAGCTCATCCTCATCCCCCTAAAGACCACTCGTTCTCTGAAGTGCTTTATAGACATAAATCAGCAGGATTTATTCATGTGCGTAAGCGAGTGGGAAATTCAGGGCCCCAATTCTTCCCCCTCCCCTGCAAGGGCGCTTTTGGCCCCCCATGGACCACTTCTGCTTTTAAAAACGCTCTTGGGTGCTCATTCCCTTTCAGCAGTGGATTGCCACCCTACGGCAATCCGTCTATTCCCAACTCAGCCAGGGGATGACTGCCCCAAACTACCAGCAGTGCAGAAGGGATGAGCCCTGAAACATGTCTGTGCTCACAGCAGACACATCTGAGCCAGCCCCGGGGCCTCACCCTTCTCCTGCCCTCTTGCCAATCTCCCTGTACCCTAAATGCCTCGGAGCCCTGGACTGATTTTTTGCAGGGTGACTGCACAGCACGTGCTGCCCTGGATCTGCACAGCACAGGGCAAACGGGTTGGTTTGAAGCAGGGTAGAAAGCAGCTCGCAGGTGCGTGCAGGAAGGGAGCTGCTCTCTGCAACATCACCATCCCCACCCACCCGCAGACCCTCGGCTTGCTCAGCGACAGCTCTGCGTGGGCAGGGCAGGGTCTGAGGCATCTCAGAGCTTCTCCATCTCTTGTGCTGGAGGACACTCACCCAAAAGGAAGCTAAAGCTCTTAACTGGTTGGGTTTCGTAGCGCTGATGAGCAGCACCTCTGCAAAGCAAATAGGCTTCCACCCTGCGCAGCAGAGCTGGGAGGCAGAAGGGATTTGCAAGTGCCTTCTACTGCAACCAAAAAATCCCTCCCATCGCCAGCACCGGCAAAGCTGTTTGTGGAGCCCAGCAAGACAAACAGGAGCTGTGAATTTCTCTACATCAGCCTCCTCCCTCCAAACAGGGCCAGGGCTTGGCTGCAATGAAGGGCTGGGCTTTGTGCCGCTGAGTGCAGTGATCTGCCACCCAAAATCTGTCAGGGGCCATGCCGGGGCTCCTTGGGCTGTCGGGATGGGGGCATGGGATTGGCTGGTGGAAACGGCACTTGTGCCTGTTTTTATGGGCAGGCCATGATTTATTCGCATGGTCCAACTCACTTGTACAACTCTATTACTGGCTTTGCGGCATCTTTGTATTTTCTGAGCCTGGCAGCAACAGCCTCGGGTTTGTCGTCCTCGCGCTGGACCAGCGCCTCGCCCGTCAGGTCATCGACGCCCTGCAGGAAGGCAAACACCATCAAGGGGATGCAGCCACCGGCCCCATCGCCCACGCTACAGCTCCCTGCCACGCAACCACTGCCAAATGCCTCATCCTGCTCTGCATTGATCGAGCATCCTCGGATGGCATTTAACATAAATCTCATTTTCCTAATTAACATTTAGCACAACTCCTTCAGGCTGGCTCCCAAGGGCAAAGCCCTCCGGTGCTCAGTGCTTACTATCTGGGATTTCTTCCCCAATGCTTTTTTATGATCTTAGCTCACGCAGAGAAAGGCTTCTCTGATCTTTTCCTTCTGTAAATTGCTCCCAGCTGCCACCACCGCAATGCGACGGGCTCTTACCTGGACATGGGGGGGGTTGAAGTCCATGTTGTACACCCTCCCGCTGGCCGGGTGGACCCAGCGGGCACTCAGGCGATCCTTCAGCGTCTCGAAGGGTATGTTCAAACTGATCACCAGGTCCAGCTCGCAGATCCTGTCCAGTGCCTCGGCTTGCCCCAGCGTCCGAGGGAAACCTGTGCAGGCACCACAACAGAAAGGGGCTGTCATGAGAGCCAGGAAAGCAGCAGTGATGGAGGCAAAACCACCCGCCACACAGCCCCGGAGCTGCAAAACCACCGTGGCTCCTCACTATAGCACAAGCGGTGTGAAAGACAGGCATCCACCATATGGCTACAATAAAAAATAGCTCCTACAGCACCGACTCCCAAAATACATCACACAGGTCGCCGTGGGCTCATGTTTTCCTGCAAAGTCCTGTCTGGTGCAGGGCTGGTGTCCCTGCACAAGAGCTGGAGGCAAGTAAGAGGGCACAGGCAACAACAAAACAGGGATAAATGCTGGAATTACAAAGAAAAACCTGAAAGAAACAAAACGCTGTGCATAGATGAGTAACACACCGCTGGTTTACATGGAGGACATCAAGAATATTGTGATAAAATGGTTTGTACAACCATCACCCAGCTCTCTGAAACCCTTGTCCTCCGAAGGTACCGGGCGGTACCTTTTGTTTGGAAAAGCCAGCGAGCGGTTGGGAGCATCCGCTCTTACCACCAGACTGCAACCAGGGGTGACTCCAAGCTGGTCCCCTCTCCAGTTTTCTCTGCTGACAACACCCTTTTTTCATTTTTTTAACCTTTTTTTACTTCCATAAAACCCTCTAAAAGACCTCCCAGGCTTTTCCCAAGCAGAGTATTATTAGCCGAGAGCTTGTCAGGACATCGGCACAGAGAATGAATCGGCCATTATGAGAAAGAATACATTTAGTCTGTCTTACCAAGTAAAGTCAATCTGTTATTTATGTTATCAAATGGACCACTTGAAATAAATACGCTCCTTGTCACAGTACTGCTGGAGTGGGGCTCTGACTGCACCTACCGCTCGCGCCCTCAGGCAGATGAGTTCCCCCAAAATTAGGATGAAGAACGTGACAGCACAGGGCTGCCAGCATCGCTGCTGCCTGCATTCAGATTTTAGCTTCAGGGGCAGCCCGTCCCTCAAACGTCTTGGTGTGAGTGGAGGTCAGCACATAAAGCAGGTGGTTCCTGAAATCCTCGTTACCAGCCCATGGCCAGAATTGCTTCACCCTTGTGGCACCCTCAGTGGGACCTCTGGATGCAAAGCTGTGACGAAACAGGAGCTGGTCCCCGGGCCAGGCTGCTGGGGGTCATACCACGATAAATCAACATCCCGAGCTGCAAGAACCCGGATCTGAGCGTGTCGATGCAAACCCCCCTGAATGTGTTGAAACGCCAGAGTTCTAATACAACGAAATATGTACTTGTTTACGCAGTGCTTGTTGCTGTAATATTTGTTAATCACCATGTTCCCAGATGAATTAAGTGGCATTACGGTAAGAATAATGAAATTTTAATAGTGGGGATTCACAGGCATCTTCAAGGCAGCATGAACCTACAGGGCTTGAAGTCTCTGACATCCTCCCTGTGAGCCCAGTGGGGTGACACTGCCAGACCCCTGGTGCCAATGCCTCCAGATCCCCGGTGCCCGCTGGGGTGAGAAGAGCTCGGCCAGACCCCAAGCCCCAGCACAAGCCACCCCTCCGCTGGGGCCACCCAGGGCCACGTGGGGAAGAAGCCTGGCTCCACCAGCCCTCCAGTCCATGGCACTAAACTGCAGACTTATTTTAGTTGTAAACTATTTTGTATTTTCCCTATCAGGAGCCTGAGAGCTCTCCGAAAGCCCAAGTCTGTTAGAAATCAACTGGCTCAGTCTTATCTATGTATTCACTGACTCTTTCAAAGAGCTTCAGCAGATTGGCAAGGGAGGGTTTCTCCCCCTATAACAGCCATGGCCACTCGTCACCACATGTCACACTTGCTTGTGCCCAACACCGCAGGTAAGTGCGACCCACTGAGCCCTGTCCCATCCCCTAACCAAGCCCCAAAGCGATTTCTAGAGCTTCCATTGGCACTTGCCAGCTCTCAGGCCACAAGCAGCGATGCACTACAGCTGCTGGCATGCAGTTTCTCCACCGAGGGCTGCAGGAGCTCTTGGCGAACCCTCTGCTGCTCCTCTCACTGCCTGCCTTGCTGGTTTGCTCTCAGTGTCTTCTCCACCCGCACCTCAGGTGGCTTTCGGGCTTGGGATGAGTAGCTCCTTTGCACACCTACAGAGGCGGTAAGAGGTTTTTCTTGGCTTGCCTCCAGCCCTGCTCTGCTCACTGGCTCCGTTTTATGAAACACCCATCTCCTTTCCCTGCCTTTCCCTTTCTCCGATGCGTGCCAAGGGCTCAGCTGGACACGCACGTGCTGCTGCTCAGGGCAGAGGGAAGAAACACCCGCAGGCAGATGTCTCTGCCAGCAGGTTGGCTCCTGCCTCTCCTCCTATGGCCGGCAGGACCGGTAAAGGCACCTTCTGTTTTTTGTCTTTCCTGGTGCTGCGAAACCATTAACAGCAAAATAATGTTTTAAAGGGGGCTGGGACTTGCCTGTCCAGAGGGGATGCCAGCAGCGCACTCACCATCCAGCAGCCAGTGCTGCTCTTGCCGCTTCTCCAGCTCTGTCATCATCACGCGTGTGATGACATGGTCCGGCACCAGAAGGCCTCGCTCAAGGTACTGCTTTGCCAAGACGCCAACTTCTGTTCAAGAGAATAAAAAAAAAAAAAAGCATGACATTTCCACTTAAAAATATCGCTCCCCCCTCAAATTCTGCCTGTCCTCCCAAATCACTCATCCAGGAGCCTTTCGGCAGCATCCCTCTGCTCACAGCTGCTGCTCCTGATAGCTGGGGGCCACGTGGTCCTTTTGGTGTAGAAATGCAAATGCCTGAAATACCTGAGAGCAGGAACACCAGGCAAGCCCTCGCAGCCCTGTGAGCCAGCTGACAGTGGCAAGGGGCACCAGCGCCATCCCTGCCACACCGGCCATGCACACCGTGTGCTACGCACAAAGCTCCTTTGGTTTTGGAGAAGGCACCGGTGTGGTTACGGGTGACACTGGCATGGATATTAAATGTCACGAAGACACTGGATCAGCTGCAAGGGATGCAGCCAACCTCCGCATACCTCCAACGGCGGGATGGTCACCCCATCCCAGACCGCAGATCTGGCCAACATCCCGCTGCCTGGCTCACTGCTTGCTTTAAAGCAATGTCAGTGCCAAATACAGGATGCCAATAACGCCTATTCCTATACGCAGAGCCACAGCTGCAAATTCTTGTGCCTTGGAGGAGGTTTCCAGTAAAGCCATGAGGACAAATGATGCATATGAGCAATGCTTGCAGATCTGGCAGCATTTAGCTCATAGGCACAAAGTTTCCATGTACAACCATCATCAGGAAAACCTGGCGTCATCATTTATAAACAATCTGAAGAGGTGCAAATTCACCATTTCACGTGCGAAATGCAGCAGTAAACAGGCATCACCAGCAAGCTCATGCGAAACCCAAACCTCAAAGAGTTTGTTAAATTGCTGCTGAAAGCAGAGGACGGCTTCCCATCCAAACGGTTTTAAGACTTCAGAGCCTCAACTTAAGATACGCTCAGATAAGAAGATTATTTCCAAGATCAAATCCTTGAGAACATAATTGCAGTGTAACTGCAAGGTAAATATACCTTACCAGGCTCCTGCCTGGGTCTCCCCCGCATCACTCAGCTGGAGCCGACAGCACTGGAGGAGCAGCCAGTGGTAGTTTTTGCACAGGTAACAGTGTCTGGATCCACCTTCATGGCAGCTTGGCATCACCCAGGCAGCCGCTGCCAGCAGCCAATGTAATAAGGGTTTATTCTGCTTATATTTATATTGCAGCTGGGGTACAGCAGATGTTATTTCAAGGAGAGATGCAATAAATTCAGTTGCTTCTTACATTACAATTTGCTTGCGATTTTCTTTTAGCCACTCGGAGACACAAAGAAACTGTTTGGAAAATGCAAATATTCTTTGCCATTGCATGTGACAAGTCCTGATCCTGCCACCAGAAGAGGTCCGGCCTTTTCCTCTTGGACCAGGACCCAATCAACACCTCTTCTGCTCTCTTCTGACAGCAGCTGAAACAGCATTTGTCACCAGAAATGAACAATTTTGCAATCAATTTTTGCAAGATTTTTGCTGAGGACAGCACATTTTAGCCCTCCCAAAGTGTGAGTCCTCTCTAAAAAAACCCACAGGATCCTGCATTTGGAGGCAGGCTCTGGTTTTCCAGACTGCAGCAAGATGTCAGACCAGGCATGCATGTGCACCTGGCCACGGGCTGAATTCCTGAGCTGCAGGAGGGGGTTTTTTGCAAGATACACAGTTCCTGGAGAGACTTCATCTGATCTAACGGGGGAGCCTGACGCAATCTGCACAGATTCCCCTGGGAGCGTGGGGCTGGGGCATGCACAGGAAACCTTGCAGGCTCCCGAAATGGTCTGGGGATGATGCTTGGCAGGAAAGCGGGGCAGGTCGGGGCTGCCAGTCTCGGAAACTGGGCAGGCAGCGGGCGCTGACTCACCAGCCTGCAGGGCTGAGTCACTGCGGGGACAGCACCAAGAAGTGTCCCCCTCCCTCCGCTCCATAAAGGCATTTCAGCTCACCCTGCTGAGCAGCTTTTTGCTCAGAGCCACGGTGGCTGCCAGGCGCAGCGAGAAGAAAATACCTTTTTTCAGTGACAAGTTTTTTGTCACTGCCCATACGTCGCCAGCACTGCTGGCAGCTCTCCTGCTTGAGGAAGCAAAGGACACGGGGATGGAAATAATACATGATGTCTTATGCAGCCAGCATGGAGACCTGCTAGGGCATAAATATTATCACATCCACCTACATTTTTTAATATTTATTCACATGGCCTGCACACTGCCACAGGCTTGCAGGGAACGCACTTGCCAGCAGGGCAGAGTTGTTCCCAGGGCACAGCACGGTGGCCGCACAGGCTGGAGCTGCAGCAGAAGGTCCCGCTGTTGCCCCAAGGAGAGCTGGCCATCCAAGGGACCGGCTGCTGCTCAGCAGGGCTGCTGGAGCTGGGTCTGGTGCTGCAAACCAAAAAACACCGAGCCACAGCTGTGAAGTCTGGAAATACAGCAGAGGCCCACAGCTCTGCATCACAGAGGCTGCAGTTTTCCCACGCCCCCGGTATGGGTGGACAGCTCTCCACTGCTCCGCGATGGACGACTCCTGCTGCCGGGGAAGCTGCTCTTCCGTGCCTGCCTGTGCGTGCCAAGGAGACACACCAGCGTGGGGGGCATGCACTGGCACAGGGGGGCATACACCAGCATGTGGGTGCACACACGGGCATGTGGTGCACACAGCAACATGGGGGGCAGACACCAGCACAGGGGTCATGCACTGGCATGGGGGGAATGCACTACTACAGGGGTCCATGCACCAGCACAGGGTGCTGACTGCTTCCAGACAGCTACTGAAGCCCCTCCAGCCTCTCCCTCCCTGCTCAGCCTCCTCCAAAGCACATGCAGCACCACCACCCCTCCTCTTGCCAAGGAGGAATGGGCACATATTTTGCATGAAGGACCTGCAGAGCTGCTCGGTCCCCTGGCCCCCCAACACCAGGGAGTGCATAATCCCTGCAGCACAGCCCTGCTGCCACGGCATTTCTTCAAGGCAGCCTTTATCTCCAATTTTCACATTTGCCATCCTCTTCCCAGCCACACCAGCCGTCAGCCCCAGAGCCCAACGTGCTCCATGCAAGCCTCCTTGGTGACACACTCCCCAGCCGCAAGCCAAAGGGGAGCAGGGTTTGGGCAGTCCTTCCCGAGCAGGGTGGAAGATGCCGGTCCCTGCCCAGCAGCTCCCTGCAGATCCCGGTCCTCCCGCGTGAGGAGCGGGGGCTCACCCCTACTGCACTGCACAGCACCTACGCAAGCACCAAAATCCCCATTGCTATGGCCGGGTGCAGAGAGGGGTTGCAAGCATTGCTCTGCAGTTACTCCAGGTAGCAAGGGGCTCCTTAGCCACTACTCGTGCTGCCTGAGCTGGGCCAGCGCGTGCCCCTGGCAGTGCTGAGCTCTGTGCAAAACAGCCTCTTGACTCACAGGCTTAATCCCATTAATCTAATGACCGTGAGTTTAATCCACCCTTTAACACACAGGATTTCAGGCTCTCTGTGGCTTCCCTGATGTGACCCAGATCTGCAGCCATCCCTCCTTATCAAAGCAACACCAAGTTACAGCCCTGAGGGACATCTCTTGCCCCTGAGGCCACGACTGACAAAACAGCCACCCAGGATGAGGCAGGACGGGCTGGAGGAGAGGCTGTTCCCAAACACAGCGCTTGGCAACCTCCAGACCCTGCTCGACAACCCTGGACTTTCTGCCCCATGGCTCAACCTTCTAAATGATTTTTTTATTTAGGCTACAGCAATGCAATCTGGAGTTAACGGAGAGGAGAAACCCCAGGTGGTTAACAGGGCACCGACCGCAGAGCCGCCTGCACACCAGTGCAGTTAAGTTGCAACAACCTCAGCCAGCCAGGGCCAGATGTCACCCCGGTTTTGGGACCCCGGGACCTCTTTCCCGATGCGGATGCTGCATCCAGGGCCCTTGCTCCCACCCCATCCCCACTGGCAGGACGTCACTTTGGGGAACTGGAGCCTGGTGTGGCCCCAAATTCGGGCCATGACCTGCTTGCTGGATGGACAGCGGGGTCCATCTGCGGGGCGGCAGCCAGCACTGGGGCAAACTGCCACAGCCAGAGCTTCGCGGCTGCTCCTGCACATAAAGATATAGCACTGACCCTATGGAAAACCAAAGGGCTGGCAGGTTGCATCTCCTGGGCTCAGCTTCAACAGGCAGGTGTTTTTAACTTCACCTTTTTGATGAATGCACAGCCCACAACCTCTTTGGCCTTTTTTTTGTGCTCACTTTGGTCGACGCTAGCAAATGAAATCAATCCGTCATGAGGAGGGGACAGGAGCCACTTCTGCCTCCAACGAAGCACATTAAAGGGAGTGGTGGGATAGACACAAGACCCACGTGTCCCTGGGGGGATGCAGACCCTCAGTCAAAGCCACTGGGAAAAGAAATTAAGTTGTATTGCAAATTAACTGCTGGGTCCTGCTAAGACCCCGGGATGCTGCCAACACCAGAGACAACCTGGGTATCGGGGCAAGTACGGGCCAAGGAATTTGATCACCACCCTCCATCACCCCTGCTGAGCACCAAAAACACAGTTCCTAAGTCTTCCAAGATCTTAAAGAGGCCCCTTCCTACACCAGAGCAGCCACTCACTAAGCAAGACACTAATTAACAGACAATTGTGCAGTAGCGGATGTACTCATAGGGTCGCTGTAGCAAAACTTCAAACACTTCAGCAGCAGCCATGCGTTCAGCTGCTTCGCTCAGCTGCAAAGCAAAGTCCTGGTTTCCCAAGATTGCCAACACCGGTGGCAAGCCAGGCACGCCCTCCACTCCGGGCAGCTCGGGCTTCCTCCGGCGGCTGGAGTCCTCCATGCCGCCCGAGCCTGAACCCCACAGCCATGGCTACTTTACATCTTGCAACGGCAAGCAGGAAAATCCCCTGTGCATTGACGCCTGCCTGCCATCCTTGGACCAAGATTACTCTATAAACACGGGACTGATGGGTCCCTTTGGGACAACGATTCTGTAATGCAGCTGTTTGTATCGAAGGGCTGCAGTCCCCCTAAAATGCAAAGCCAGTGGCGCAGATGATAAACTCGGGAGGAGAGTCTACTTCCACCTAGTTTCCCCCGGAGCTGGCACACCATAGCGCCATCGTGTAACAGCTTGTCCAAAGCAGATAGCAAAAAAAAAAAAGCAAACAGCTGCAGCTTACTGAGAGCTGTAACTAGAGGCTGAGTCAAAGGTGGGACCTGAACATCATGCCAGCTGTACCAAACTAAGGCTGATTTACTTCTGAGTAATTTTATCCACATTTCTCAGTGTTGTTTCCTTTGGGAAACTGAATTTACCCGATGCACTTTGGGAAATACCTTCAGCTAACTCTGTTCACAGCCCCTTCTTCCTTCTCCAGTGTCCCCAGAGAAGCTCTACAGCAAGAGTATGAACTGAAATATAAAATCCAGGAAAGCCACTTGTTTAGACCTTGATCGTGCAATGCCCACCTGGGTGGGCATGCAGTCCCACTGCACTGCCCCGCTCCTGCACGCTGCACCTCTGCTTGCATTTCACCCAGGTGTTTTGTCCTTCAGCCAAAGCAGTCACCGGGATTTTGAGCCTCCCTCCAAAGGAAGTATCATTGTCCTTTTTATTTATAAAAGGAAATCTGGATGTTTTTAAATTGCACAGGGCTGCGTGCAATGACCCTGTCAGAGCACGCATCTCTCCAAAACTTTACCCTCCCTTGTTTTTCTCCCTCTTTTTGTTACCCTTCTAAAAATGAAAATCACTTCTGGGTTCTCTCAGCTTGTTTTGTATCAATGCCGTTTTACCATTCCTCTGCCTGGTGAGTCAGCTTCCTCTCTGGGTCGGTCTTTCACACATTAGCAGAGAGAAGGAGCTGTTGGAAAAAGAAATACACTGGGATTGCCTAATGGCAGCTGCAGAGGAACCCGAGCGCAAGCTGGCGTGCAGCACGCCTGCTCCTGAGCCTGGCCAGGGCTGGGGAGCATCTCACCAGCCGACAGCACTGCCCAGGGCGCAAACACAGCAAAGACCATCAGCTCTCCCAAGGGCTTTGGACCTGGATGTCAAACACGGGATGAGCAGGAGCAGAGCCACCCTAGTGAGACCATGCTCCTGCAGGCAAGTTCACCCTGCCCAGGGGCTGCCCAGTGCGCTCTCTGCAGCAAGCCCTAAAAAGCCGAGTCTCGGGTGGGTGACCTGTGCAGGGCGGGTGCTGCCGCCCATCTACTCCACCTCCCTGCTTTCTGGAAGGGAGTTTCATAAGGAGCGAGGGACACGAAGCAGCACCCCGTAACACCCCACCGTCCTTGCTGCAGGGGCTGGCACAGCACAGCATATCACGGCGTGGCGCCCAGCCACAGCACCTCGTGACCCACAGCAATTTTCCCAGCGGAGTTTCGCCCGTGGACAAACGCACGTTCCCAATCCATCCCTCCCACCGTGGGTGTCACACAGGCACAGCATGCACCAGCATTTCAGCCATCTGCCGTCCACCGCCTTGCAGTTTTTACCCCGTTCCTGTACAACCACCTGAGGCAGGATGAAGTTATTAGTAACATGCAACCTGCGTCCCTGAACACCACCGTTAACTATCAGTGGACAAGCAGGCAGGTTATTCGTACCAGCTTTTCCAGAGCTGTACCCACCCGGTGCAGGCATGAAACTATTACACACCCACGGCTCCCTGCAGCATCGGACCCCACGTTCATTGGGCAGCTCCGTGAGGTCAGGCTGGAGGGAGCGGGTGATGAATGAGCTGTGCCAACCCCACGGAAAGAAAGACCTGTGGCATATCCGGCGGGGGGGTCCCCATCCCCATCGCCGCCCCGTCGAAGATGCCAGGGGCTGGAGACCCCCCGCCCACGGTCCCCGC
>NW_008795244.1:232599-233291 GCF_000699145.1 Aptenodytes forsteri | reverse complement strand
CCCTGGGCGGCCGGCGCACGTCCCGCACGGCCGCCACGCCGGCGCTGCGGTGGGTGCGGAGATGAGTGATGACCCCAAGCGCCCACGGCTGTGCCCGCACACAGCCAGGGTGGCCGTGCGGGGCTGCGGCCGCAGCTGCAAACACAGGAGCAGCGAACGCACAGCCTGCGAACGCACACCCTGCAGACACCGTCTGCAAACATACAGCCTGCAAACATACAGCCTGCAAACGCACAACCTGCAAATACCCAGCGTGCAAATGCCGTCTGCCAATGCACAGCTTGCAAGCGCACGGCCTGCAGACGCGCAGCCTGCCACGTCCACGGGCTGCTCAAAGGTGGTGACACCAGGAGGGGGGACACTCCTTGCACTGCCCTGGGGGGCACTGCTGTGCGCGTGCACACGTCTGTCCGCGTGCGTGACCCCGCCGCCGGGGGCAGCTCCCCCGCGCCCTCAGCCAGACAGCCCCGAGGGCGCCAGGCCCCCGCGGGATCCGACAGGGCTGTGGACCCGGGGGGGGTGTGTGCATGCGCCTGTGTCCGCGCGTGCCCGCTGGTGTGCAAGTGCATGTACCTATGTGTGCGCGTGCCCCACAGCGTGTACCTGTGTTCGCACGTGAGCGTGGGTGTGCGCGTGCGTGTCCCACGCCACGCACGGTGTTCCCCCCGCCCGCGCGCCGCCGCGCCCGCGCG
>NW_008795244.1:218530-231988 GCF_000699145.1 Aptenodytes forsteri | reverse complement strand
CCCCCTGGTTTCAGGTAACGTGCCTCGGGAAGCGCCGTCGAAGGAAAGTTGGGAGGGAGTAGCTGTGGCGGCCCGGGGACCTGCCAGGGACCGTCGCTTCTTACAGCCTTCCTCCTCTTCAAACGCAGCCTCTGTCCCCATCATCGAAGCCATGCAGTCGCCCGTCAGACTGCTGTATCCTTGTAACAGGTTTATTTTCTTTTTTCTTCAGACTTCTACAGATTTTTGTTAATATCGTGCTAATCAAGATGGAAATCAGGTTTGCTACCTGCGCACCCCGTAAGCTTCTGCAGAGGCAGGGTGAGAGTGGCTTGTATTTGAAGATACTGACCCGTGCATAGGGGTGGGGATCACAAGCCTTGCAGGTTGTGGTCAGGGCACATCAGTAATTCTGTTGGTGTGATGCTAAAGGAATTTTGGTTTGTACGGAACAAGTTAAAAAAAACATAGAATTGCCAGCCCCAAAGGAGCAGGAGGTGGAACCGGAGTTTAAAAACCAGCCAGACAAACTTAGAAGGCTTTCAAAAGCGAGAACTGGCAGCAAACACTGGAAACTAGAGCGTTTTAAAAAGCATATGGAAATACGCAATGCCTTAGCAATAACAAGAACAAAAATGTGTACTGGACTCCAAAAGTAATGTGGGTTTTGTGTAAAAATGGGGTTCTTCAGATAATAATGGGGAACCTACTTAGGCTTTTTGCATCGAGTGTGTGTATCTTTAGTCTGACTGAAGCAAAGCAAAAATTAGCATGTGCATGTTAGGTGCAAGGAAACAAACCATATTTGTATTGGAGTAAGAGCTAGATCCTCTCTAGAGAAAATGGCATCAGCTCTTAGAACACGTGTGTAACTCGAACAGTCTTTGTACCAGAGGGTGCTGGGGAGGGATTGTTCACCTTTGAGGTCATGTATCTTCTCCCTTTAAATAGCGTAATAGTAACTGCTGGAGCGTGGATTAAAATCTTGAAACAGAGGTCAAGGCATACTGGAACTATAAAATAGTGATTCTTCTCTCATCACTTCAACCTGTGAAATGTAGGATTCCCAATCCTACATTTATGCCATTCTACTGAAATCAGTAGAATTTTTCTACTGGAATAGTAATGGTGGTGTAAAAATGCCTCAAAGTGAGAGCAAAGGGTTCATTAGTTATGCAGCTTCCTTCCTTTTCAAAAATCACCACTGTATGTACAGAATTTATTAATATTTTTTACCAAGTTTTCTTGTTGTTTTTTTCTAGCAACAGTGGATTCTTTAATGATTAATCTACAAATGGTGGTAAATCTGCGAGTTTTAGGATATATGTTTAAGTCATCTGTGTTGTCTTGTGTCAGTATTGCATAATCTGTTAACTGTCCCCTTTTTATGTAATGTATGTTTGTAGTTTGTTTTAAAATGTACAAATTTTTTTTCCACTGCGTGCTTCTCTTCAGATATTTCATATTTGTCTCTCCATTGCCCTCTTGAGTTAAAAACTTGTAAGACACCATTTTGATAGCTGGATCCAGCTGAGTGTTACGTATTTCTCTTTTAAGAACAGTCTCCATAACATCTCAGGATGTGCTCTTTTCCAGGTAAGTTATTTAGAGTGTTACACCACTTCTGGAGTTTCCGCTTCTTCCTGGTAGAAACACGAGAGCAGCTTGTACTGGTGAAGTCCATCAACATCATAAATGAACTTTTTATAAAAAACTTAATAACACATTAACTTTTACTATGTAAAACCTTTGTGTCTTTTAAACTCATTTCAGAACTCAATGTATTTGATTCCCTTAACCAAAGGGAGTGGGTGTGGGGGTGGGTGTGTATAGAAATAGTTCCATGATCTTTTCAGCAAAGCCTGTTTCTAGGGAAGAAAAAAAAAGGGGGGGCTGTAAAATATATATTGATGTAAGCTTATAATTTAACTAGTTGCAGTGGAATTGTTTATTTCATAATTTTGTATTTGGATCCTATGACCTAAAAATGCCAGCTGCATACTTGAAGCACCTCAAGCCTTTAGGCCTCTCTTCTGCTTACTCCAGCTGCAGTCCCTTGTGAACGCGGCTGGCTGCCTGGCGTTGGGTGCTGCTCCTGTTGAAGCCATCGGTAGGCATAGGAACGGGCGTCTGCAATGCCGGCTCCAGAAGCGCATGTGACAAACTCCGATTAAGCCCAGCTGAATGTGTTCGCGGTGCTGTAAAATTCCACCGCCTGCCAGCCTGCTCTGCTGGCGAAAGCCTGGCAGGCTCGGTGCAGTATGCAGCATGGTCACGGTGTGGTGCTACCCTCGTACTCGCATGGTTAATGATCCCGCTCCTCAGCTGTCACAAGCAGTGTAGCTCCATTAACTTACCTGGCTCTTTGCCATTATACCCACTGACTGTCTGGTTCATGACATTCAGTACTTAAGTAGTATAAACCAAATGCTGCTGTCTAGCTCCAGGGAATTTAAGGGGGAGAGAGGGGTGCCCCCGTTATCTCTAGTGATATCTGTAGAGTGGTTAGTTACCCTTTCTCCATTAAATCCAGCGTTGGTGGATTTGGCCAGAAGAAGCTATTACTTAAAAATGCTTTGAGCTGCATTGCAGAAGCCACTGTGGTCATTAATATAGCACTAATTACCTGGATAATTTTCTGGACTGAAACCTCGGGTGCAAAGCCATTTCTGTTAACTGCTCCTGAGCCTTTCAGCTGGCAGCTGGGCATTGTTGGGGGTGATGCGGGGTTTTTGAGACATGTAAGGGATGAAGAGACGGAGGAAGCACCTGCTGGGCTCGGCAGTGTTGCAGAGGGGCCGCAATGACTGACAGGCTGCCCTGGCTCAGTTATCACAGTGCTGATGCTGTCTCTTGTAAAGGTACAGTACTGTGATAACTGAAGGATGGCAGCCATCTGAGCTTCATGGGGCCCTGCGCCGCTGGTTCTCTGTGCCCTGGGGACTGACGGACTGATGCACATACAGCGCAGCGTCCTGCTGAAGTGGCGTGTACTCATTTTAAATGTACCCTTTGCATAAAAGTCAAAGGTTAAGAAAACTTACGTTTTATTTGAATAAAATCTTATACTTTATTGAGAGTTTGCCTGTTAATTGACTTTTTGCCTTGGAAGATCTTCCAGAAATGCTGTGCTTTGGAAGTCTTCAAAAACGGTTCAGAAAGCAGGGTCCTGTGGAGCATGGTGAAGTATTAAAGAGCGGAGGGGCGGGTCAATGGGTAATACTTGGTACCAGAACAAACAAATTACTCTGTACCAATACAGAAAAAGTCCTTTTTTGGTACTTTTTTAATAGTTCTTGTTAAAGATATCTTGCTGTATCTTGTTAGTCTTGGCTGACTAGTCTCCTAACTCGTTTTTTGTATGTCTCAATACATGGAAATAGATGGTGGGACACAGGTTATTTCACCGTCTGGCCAGCGTGCCAGGGCGGCGGAACTGTTTGCACCAAGAGCAGTGGGTTATTGGTGAAGCAGCTGTTACGGCCCCTTGCAGGGTTTGCTTGGGGCTTCTCCACCCTGGTGAGTGAGAGACTGCAAACTTCCCAGGTAATTTCCGTACCAATTTCATCAAAATACCTAGAAAGGCTGAGGTTTTTCAGGGACCCTGCTCTTGGCTGAAGCTGCTATCTGTCATTTTTGTGCCGTGTGAATTAAGTCGTGCTGGGCGGTGGAGGGTTTGTCTGTCCCTGCCCTGCCTCGGCGGCTCCGGGGAGGTGCTGGGTGCAGGAGTGCAGAGCCGGGCTGCAGTGCTGGGACACGACGGCAGAGGGGCCCCGCGGGCCAGGTTGTGTGTGTGAAATCCGCGGGAGTTTTTGCATAAAATAAGCAGAGACCCGCAGACATGTTAGTGCAATGCCTGTTCTCCAGGTCCCTCGAGGAAGTGTATGGCCGTCTGGCTGCAGAGGCTGCAGGCTGATGCAGCAATTTCCAGAGGTCGCAGTTTATTCTTGATACTGATGTTAAGTGTGGTCATTAACCCAGTGGTGTTTAGAAAACTTCATTCTGGACTGGATGATTCATGACTGTCCAGGGCCTTGCCCTGTGCTTCCCTGCACAGCCCCGGCTGTTGCTCATTGCTCCGGGGAGAGGATGGGGATTAGCTCAAGCAGCAGTCTGCTCCAAGATGGCAATTACATGGTCTGTGTTATTTCTCTGATCTTCTTTACTGGAAGGCGTTTCTGCCAGACCGTGCTGCTGGCTATGTCTGTGGGCCCAGATGGGGTCGGTGCTGTACAGCCGTGATGGAACATTTTGCCAGCGTGCGTCATTTATACAGGGGAAATTATTACTGGTGTTATGATAGTGGCTTGAGTCTGTTTCTGGAGGAGGACTCTATTGTACTAAAAATGCTGCAAATGACAAAAAAGACATCCTACTACCAAGAGTTTAAGTTCTAGATAGATTAAAATCTGAGCAGAGTCAACCCTTAGCTTCCTCTCTGCCTCTTTCCGAAGCCTGCAGGGACCCCTTGACCTGGGCAGGAATATGCTCATCCTGAAAAGGAGAGGTGGTCACCTCCCATGGTGCAGCAGCTGCAGCTGTCCCTAGCTGTATGACAGCAACGAGCCTGTGCTCCTCCTTCACGTGCCGTGCCACACTCCCATTTTGGTTGCAGGATGAACTGGAGAGAAGAGGGGCTGTGGGATCCCAGGTGTGGGAGCATTTGTGGGCTTGCAGGCTGGCCAAGGCTGGGTTTCATCTCTTTAGCTACTTCTGTTGTTGTTTTAGGAGCCAGCAGGTGCTTGGGGAATGTGCGTCCCCTTTCCTGGCAGAAAGGCAGGTGGCAGTGGAGTTTGGAGCTGGAAGTAGCAAGGCGTTCAGCCAGGTCCTCCTGGTGCTGCCCCAAGGACAGCTTTGGGTGTTCACTGACAAATACAGTCAGGGTGCTGTCTCGTACTAGAAACCGAAAAATTCTTGTCCTTCCCACGGGAAATAAGATAACTGCTCAGAGGCAGATACAAGGTTTGTTATGGACCAGGTCCAAGGAATAAGGTTCCTCACCTACTGAGCCTTGGGTCAGATTTGGGGGTTAATGACCAACCTGGGTCATTTAGTGGGACGTGCAGCAAAGCTGCTTGCTGTGTACTGCAGCACACGTCAAGTACTGGTAAAAGAGAGCAAAGAGCCTGTTCAAATGACATGTGCCTCTGGCTTCAGATTGTGATTCTCATTTCCTGTAAGAACAAGTACAGCTTCGAGCTCCGGCATGGGACAGGAACTGAAATGCTGCCTGTGCCTGAAAACACCACCTCTCCAATCACATTTACTGGGAGCCTTTATCTCCCTCTCTAGCTCAGTGGACATAGAGTCCATCTCTTTTTCCTGTAGCTTCCTACTGATACCGTAATGGGACAGACTTACTATAAATACTGGTGGGTTTGCTGTGTCTAAATACTGCTACACATGAACAATGCCACTATCAAGTCTTTTTTGGCAGTGGAGCACTTCCTCCCATGAACAGTGTTAAAGCAAGATGTAAACAACGTGCATACAGTGATACATCAATTCACTTTCTGCTCAAAAATAAGGTCTCTGAGGACCACCCATTTTCTGATAAAACTTTCTGTAATTTATGGGTTTGATCCCAAGGCAAGGCAAGGCAATTTTCTTGTGACACATCTCAGCTGTCACTCCAGATGGATTTGTTCTAACCCGGTTGTTCTCAGGCTTTTTCATCAGGAAAGTCCCTTTCCCATCTGGAGGCCGTCGTCTTCCCACCCACGTTTAGCATGAGAAGAACAGCAGTTCGGCTCCTGCGACGTCTCCTCGGGGCTGCGAGGCTGCAGACAAGAACGGTTGTTCTGTTCCTGGCTCTCATCCACAAATCGTCTGTTTAAGGGTCGAAGTTTCTGCTCCGAGCAAGCTAGCCAGCCGCTATCAGCTTCTGACAACAGCGGGATAAAAGACTTCCATTGTCTGCTAGCACTCAGCCTTGAACCCAGGTAAAGATGTTGCCTTTTCCCAAAATGCTTTTTTTTTTTAAGTGTGACTTCTATTACTGTTCAGCGCAGAGCATCGGTACCAAAAAGCCTCGTTTTAGTTGTACTAAAATAAAAAGAATCCTTCCCAACAGAGTTTCAAGTACACAGTCATCATTTCAAAGTCCAGCGGTGCCCCAAATGAATCGGACTGTGTTTTAATTACCGTTCATTCAAATCATCTCTGGCTAGCGCAGGGCACTTCAACTTGAACTTTAATCCAGGCCTTCTTGATTAAACATCTTTACAAATCAAGTAGCCTAATTGCAATGTCCCGATATGTGCAAATATTACATGTACTAGAATGTAACTTGGTTTTAGGTCAGGTTAAGCAATTTCTGAATGTGAGCCTGGAGATGTTGGACAAAGTAGAATGAAAAAAAACAAGTTGATGAAGACTGTGGTGAAGTCTGTTTATGTGATCGGAAATGTCACCAGCTCAGCCATGCAACATTATTTTTCCTTCAGATGCAGAGGTATCTTCTTGGCATGCCAGCTCCAAAAACTGCTCAGAGTACCCTGCCTGCAAAATTTCATGAGCCTAACGAGAATTCAACATTATTCATTCATTACAAATATGCTCAGCTCAACCGTGGTAATATTTTCACTTTCTTAGATAAAATCGGATCGATGTGTTGGAGCTGCGTTCCCACTCTCGCTGTTCTCAGTGGAGTGCTGCGATTACATTCTTGCTTCTGTTTCCAGGTGAGGGGTCCTCTTCCACTCAGTGCAAACGCTGTGCAGTAACAGTAACGGCAATTACACATGCCTGTTACCGGGAAAAGTAGTCCCCTGGAGTACTGTGTGAACAGAGAATGACACGATCGTTTCTCCTTTCTGCATAAAATATTTCTGACTGTATCTCACACTTTGGAGATATCTGCTAGCTGAGATATTGGAGAATATGTAAACCCTGCGTTTTTGTCAGTAGCTTGATTCACAAAGGGAAACCGTGACTTTAATTGATGTCTGATTGGGGACAAAAATACTCATCAGGAACTGAGTGTTTCAGTGTGGTATGGTATCAAAGTTACTGCTATCATTTCTGTATTCAGGCAGATGATAAAGTCAAGATTGTGCAACTTGGTACATAATTTGCTCTTCATAACATTTCACAGGAGCAGGAAAGGGGCATGGATCTGTGTGTGGATTAACATACTCTTACACGAGATCATGCATTCATGGTGGACTAACATTACAAGCTTTCTGGGACCAAACACTGCTGGAGCCAGAGGAAAAACCCCTCTTGACTCCAAAGAGCTTTGGCTCAGACCTGTACTTCAGATCATAGGTGAAATTCTGATCCCAATCTCAAGTTCCCCATTGACTTCAAGAGAACGAGAGCTGCACTTAGTCTGGGTTTTTTTGATACACAGGAATGTGCATCTGACACTGGAAAAAGCCTCATTCATCCGTAGCAGAAAACAGGGAAAAAAGTGTGTGAGGCTGCTTGGGAGGGAAACAGCTCTTGGTTTGGGTGGTTCCCTGGATCTTCTGAAGTCAGGCACTGCAGCCTCAAACATGGCTCAGGACATGTCAGTCCCCAGTGCTGTGCACACACCGGTCTCCTTAAATTAAGGCAAACTCTTTTAAGATTTGGTGCTCTGCTGCTGCTGCTCAGTACTCGCAAGGGAGCACAGCAGTTACGGCATGGCAGCTTGCGGTGAAGCAGGGGTAGAGAGAGCATGTGGTTATCAGTGCTCCCTCTGCCACAGTTTGCTGCCTCCTTACTACGGTGAATGTGAGAGCTTGCTATCAGCTGCCCTCCATTTTAATTAACTCCAGAAGCAGGCAAAGTACACTGAATAATTCAAGAGAGACATGTGTTTAAACATTTGCACAAGCTTCAGATTCCTCCTGCCTAAAAATAAGTCTGTGAGAGAGCAAACGATTCCTGTTTGAGGTGTTGGCGGATGGGCAACAGAGCCGTGGACCCCATCGCAACACTATCATGTTGCTCCACCCAAGAAGACACCATCCGTGGGTCTCATCCTTACTGCTGGGACCAACCTGGGGCTGATGGTGGTGGAAAGTTCAAGGAATGAGATGAGGGCTGCACGCACAAGGGCAGCACCAGCGCGCGCAGTTTTGGTCTGGCGGTAGCAAAGAGCTTGTAGCAAAGAGCCCTGGAGAAAGGGCTGGTAGAGGAGTAGGTGAGGTCAGTAACAGGTCTGAACATCAGCGGTTTTAATTGTTAATCTGAAGTTACAGGGGTAGCTGTTTTCCATAGCTGGGAGACTCACCTCCTGCATTTTTTTAATAAAGAGAGCATGACTTTAACAAAAACACACAAGCAAAAATGTGAACGCACAGATGCCCTTTAGGGTCAGCGTTTTGAAGCACCAGAGCAGAAGCGATTCTTCCAGAGGGAAGTGAATGAGACAGTACCTTTCCCATGGAAGCACACTGATAAAGGCTGCGCTGGTTTAGATGGGCACAGATCAGCAGAGACAACGTGAGAGGCTCCATGCCAATGTTTCTGATGTGTGCCTGGGATTGCCTGCCGATTTGGTGTATTTCATATACAAGTTTCTTCCTTAAATGTATTGGCTTCATGTTCCCAGAGCAATAAAAAAAGTCTTCTGTTTGTTTTAAAAAAATTTCCACCTGGTGCAGAACAACAACATCTCAAGACAGCATGTGATGCCGTCCCTCCAGCATCCAAAGACTTGCTGAATTCTGGTTTGAAATGCAGTGCTCCAGGCGACCCTGGAAATTAAAATTTCCAGAGGCTTATTGCTAGTGAAGCCTAGTTAATTTTGGATGTAAATGTGACATGCTGCTGCAGTTGCATTTGCATCCTCATTAAAGGAAAACTCATTTTAATCACAATCCACAGTGGGTGTTTTATCTGAAAATTATTAGAGGAACACAGTATCTATTTAGTTCCTTCTTAGTCTAAGGATTTTTCACTTTTTCACCCCTTTAACTCAGCTAAGTTAAAGGAAACACACCACAGCCTTTAAAAACAATTGCATGAAATACAGCATGTTTCACTTAAGAGGAAATGAGGAAAAGCAGAGTTACATAAAATGGGAGAAAAATCCTACACTGCTTTTCACCTCCATAGGTTTCATGGAATGAAATGGTAACATCAGCTATTTTCACCAGATTTTGTATCACAACCTGAATGCTTTCAGTACATTTGAAACCCATAGCTAACAATATCCAAATGCACTGTACCCTCTTACTGTAGACTGTGCTGTTTAAACGCAACCCAGGGTGACAGAGACCAGCCTGAACCTCACCTTCCTCTGTCTTCAAGATCACTGACATCTTTCATTTTTCTCTTCCCACACCCTTTCACAACAGCCACACGGTCCTGCTGAATCCACAATGCATATGGTTAAGCAGCACAGCAGGATGAAGGCAAAGACTGGGGCACTAAGCTCCTGACGGTGATACTGCTCGTCCTTAATGGGCTTGGGAAAAAGCCCACATTTCTCCAGATTTGGAGTTTGTTTGCCATCTCACTTGTATTTCTGCACCCTCTGTGCCATTATGAGCAACACCCTTCCTGGAAACATGACCTTAATTCTCTACCTCCATATGACAGAGGGAGGGGGAATATGGCAAACGCCACAAAAAAATGCTGCTTTATAACGTAGACCAAGGAAATGTAGTTTCCAAAAGTGCACATAAGAAAAACAGCAGCAACAGAATGTGCTTTGGAATTTGTCCAAGCAAGGCTGCTAGTAATTCGTTAAAGATTTTAGAAATGCTGTGTGCTCCAGGTTACGTGTGTTCTCCTGAAAGAGACAGGGGCACCTCATCTCCGATGCTGGACACTGACCTGCGAAATGCCCCCAGCCATGTAAACAAGCTCTGTGATCTGTGGACCGTGAGGGATATGAATCAATGTTGTGTATCATTACGGAAAGGTGAATGCTTTGGTGACAAATGTTGCATTTCCAATCCTAAAACATTTCATTATTGCTCTGCTTGAGATCACTGCTCTGCTTCGTCCCTCCCCCCAAGCAGACCCACCTCCAGTTCCAGTTAGTGCTAGACTTGCCCTTATAAAAGCCAACTGTTGCACATACAGCTTTTTCTGGGTTTTATATATGAAGTTTCTTTATATAAGTGCGTCTAGCTCTACTGGTGTGGCTGGCAGGCAACCAGGCGGCAAGTGGGTACCTGTGAACTGTGCCAGCACCAAACTCGTCCTTCTGGAGACGGCTCCACTGGAAAGCAGATGAGCTGAAGAAAATGCATTTGAGGTTCTGGGCAATATTGATTTGTCTTTGCGTATTTTATTAGTCTGCTTGAAGCACAATAAAAAGGTGCTCACCGAATGAGTCTGACTTCAGTGGAGGAGGAATCAGAAGTGGGATTTGGAGCTGGCCACCATCACCACGATGACCACCACCACCACCACCCTGCTCCATTATGTCTCAGAGCAGCAGTGGCTGAGACAAGAAGCCAGATTTAGGCTGCACTGGTTGCAGTGTGCCAGCTGCCCAGCCACGGGCACTGGTGTAACTCCATCCTTTGCAGCTGCTCTACAGCTCTTTACACAAACCCAGTTTCTGCTTCACAACAAGTGAACATAAGGTATGTTTTTCAGCAGAGAAATCTGGGGAAAAAATGCAAATAATGCTGTTGGTTCGGTTTGTTAAGAGGACAATGAAGAACCAGAAAGCTGGCAACGGGAAAAAACAGACGACGAAGGCAAGCAGCAACATGAACACACCTGATGCAGGACTGAGACATGACGGCAGCATCTCCATGTTCCCGAGCTTGGAGCAAAGCGAGCGAACTCCAGCCCCCTGGCCAGGGAAGTTGGGAAATGGAGCTACGTGTTACACCTCCTACATGCCGCTCTGCCAGCTCGCTTCAGCCCTGCGCAGGAAATCCCCCTGCAGCTTGGCTTTCAGCAGCAGCTGCCACGGCACCCTCAGAACAAGCACTGCTTTGGGTGGACAAAATTTAATCCTTTTTTTGCAAAGTAAATTTGGACTACCAACATGAAGTACCTCTCCTTCCCCAAACTGAGATTATTAGAAACCTCACTTAGCTTAAAAAAAAAGGGTTGAACACCATAGTTAGAAGTAGTTAATTATGAAGAAGCAATTCACACATTCCTGATGTCTCAAAACAAATTCTCACTTGCTTTTCCAAGCAGAGACAAGCGCTCTGAAAACAATGTCACAAACACAGTTTCACGCATGTTATGTGAGCACAGGAAGTTTAAGATAAATTCAGCAACAGATCAGATGAAAGAACTTGTGCACTTGCATATCTATTTATATAGCTCCCATGGCAAGTCCTACCCCATCACTGCAGTATCCGGGGGCCTCGCAGTCTCTAAGATACTGCATGGTGATGGTGTACAGTGCTATCCACTTTGCTGATGGGGAGACGTGACAGGGAGGAGGGTGCAGGGTGAATTCACCCGCAACACCCAGCTGACGGACACCCCACGGATGATTTGGAGCACTTAAGGTTGTTGCTGTGTGACCCCCTTTGCCTGACCCAACTCTGTGCTGCCCCATAGCCTGGTCCTCCTTCTCCTGGCCCTGTGTCCTGGCTGCTCCCCATGCTCCAGCCACAGGGTGAACCAAACCCAGCGTGGGTCCAGCTGAGAACAGCTTCTGCTCTCTGTGTTAGAAAAAATAACTCTGAGTGAAAAGATCAGTTTTGTTGATCTTGAGGAAAAGATGCTCAACTTGCTCTCCTTTGTAACTCCCACTTTTTTTCCTGGAGATAAAAACAGAAGAATGTTTTTCTTTTGGGAAAAAAAATCATTTAAAAAATAAATTATAATTTGAGCAGCACTGAACATAGCCTGACACTCTGCAGAAGCATACAGGAGCACAAAGAATTATTTTCAGAATACTTTCTAATACTATTACAGTTTAAGGAATTGCTGACATTTAAAGTCAGCGGCCCGTTTTACACATTACACAGTGCCTCTGACTTCATTGCCTCCTCCTGATTTTCTCTAGTACATATGAGAAGAACCAGGCTCCAGAAGTACTGCCAGGAACAAATCAATGACAAACTGAGACCACTTAGATGATAGTGTTGTTAAATCACATTTATGTAAAGGTCCAGTCAATCCCAAGCTGATGGCATTGGTGATTTAAAGCACTTTACTCTATGCAGGGTGCCTCACTGTATCTTGAAATGCCATGAAAAAAAGCTTTCTAAATATTTACACTGTTTAAAGTAGTGTGAAAAATCACCACTTTGTAAAGGTCCAGTCAATCCCAAGCTGATGGCATTGGTGATTTAAATCACTTTACTCTATGCAGGGTGCCTCACTGTATCTTGAAATGCCATGAAAAAAAAGCTTTCTAAATATTTACACTGTTTAAAGTAGTGTGAAAACATCACCACTTCAGAGGCAAAGGTGAAGTTTGGCTTCTGGAAGCTTGAAAAGCAAACTGCAGAGCAGGCAAGTAACGGATAATTTGTGTATCCATCCCTACTCCTTCTTTAAAGAAGGCTACAAGAGAGAGTTTGTTTGAATTTAGTTTGATTTTTAATTCACAAATACCAAGACAGTCAAGCCTAGTCATCTGTATTTTGCCTTTTTTTTTGTGGAGGATATCAGTGCATCCTGGAAGTTGCAAAATAAAGAAGCACGTAAGATACAAAATAATTCTTCTGACCTGTCACTGCACCCCAATACAGTACTTACAGGGGAAGGAAAAATTTATGTTGCATCAAAGGCCTTTACTTCAGTTCTTTGCAAGCCTATTCTCTTTATAAGCAAGAAAACATGTTCAGCTACAAATACACGTGATTAATTCCTTAGAGAAAATTACTTCAAAAGTTTTAATACAAAATTACATCCTTCCCATAGGATGGTATGTTGTGGTAAAAGCAGACCATTTTGGTTATAGGTTGGAAATCCTCCCCTGTTATTAACATAGTTCTTGGAGTAATTTTTAGAAGCACATTGATTTCATCCCGGTTATATGTCACAGAACAACTAGTAGAAATCAACAGACACAAGTGTCCTCAAATTAAGGAGAAAAAGCAAAAAGCTCACATTGCAGGCAGGACTAGGAGACTGAACATGTAATTTCTGTGAGACTGTAAGTGCCATAGGAGCTCAGCCCCATTTTTTAAAGTGAGGTGTGTGAGCATGTGAGAATTTAATTTTCGCTGAAGGACGTGGCCTTTGGGAGCCTGGGTCATTCCTGGACATGGCCCTGGGCACCGGGCACCGGTTTAGATGGAGGCAGAGGTAAAGCTGCTCTCCTCTGACCTGCTGCAGCCACGAGCAACCCCAGGCTAAGCCCCTTACGCAATCCTTTTGTCACAGCTGCCTCCTTGGCTTTGCTTTGATTTGCAGCTCTGAGCTTCAGGATTTAAGGACATTTGCAGCATCAATTGCTGTGCTGGGGAAAGAGCCCTGCCTGTAAAGCATAAATAATAAAGATCTGGTATGTTATTGGGCATGAAAACCCACTGACAAAAACTGATTTTATCATTATAAAAGCAAAGCCATGGAAAGGGCTAGCAAGAATGAAAGCTAATCAATGGAAGG
>NW_008795244.1:216897-218482 GCF_000699145.1 Aptenodytes forsteri | reverse complement strand
ACGGGGGGGGACAGGGACGGGGGGACGACGACAAGGAACAAGAGAGCAAGAAAAGGTCAGGCCTAAGAGCCGTGGCACGGCCACATGCCGCGTCTGCAGGGTTTGACCTCTCTCCTTCCAGCCTCAGGCTCTTTTCTAACCTGAGTTAAGATTACCAGAGTGATGGAAACGGGGTGAGACTCCAGTGCTTTCCCGTGCACCCACAGCGCATGGTTAATCCAGACCCAACGATGCCATGTGGCTGAGGAAAAAGGTTAACACGGTGTGAAAGCATCCAAATTATGTTCTGCTTGTTCCCTGACAGCTGTGGAAACAGGTGGGGAAGGGCTGGCTTGTTTCCTCTTGGGAGAGGGGAAAAAAATCATCAATGATTATCTATCTTTAGTTTGTAAACTACAACCACCCGGACATGCACATATGTGCACTCACATGCAATCAGCCCCGGCCTCCCAGCTCCCGTGCGGGATATGAAAAGCTTTGGGTTGGTTCCCTGGAGAAAAGGTTCAAAACTCAGGATTGCTGAGGCACAAGGCAGACGAGCTGGGACCGGTTAACTGTATTGGCGTATAAACACTTCATAATGGCAAAGGGACTTGCACACCCATGTGCTGCCATGCATGAGAAGACCTTGAGAAAAAGATGTTATCGGTGTGCTTTGATTAGTCTGAATTACAAGAAACTACCATTACTTTGAAAGGGGGCACGTTTACCAGGGCGTTTTTTTTTAAATGACCAATTTGGCTATTGGGACACTTCCCCCAAAAGGCAGCAGCATATTAGCTCTTCTTTCAGAAGAAAATGCCAAATGTGTGTGCATGTGTGGGAAGGGGGGAATCATTTTATTGAACGGAATCATTTTCTTACTGATACTACTTCCACTTGTGCCATTTCCTGTGAGTTTGAAACCGCAATGAAGAAACTGGTTTCTTTTCTGTGCAGACGGGAGAATTGTGCATCTCCTCATTTTGGTGTAAACACCAGGTTGTTTACGCCGGCTCATTCACATCTGCATGAGGGTAGACATAGGGTTGTAGGTTTTTTTTAAAGATGATCCAAATACACCAGTAGCTCAGCCTGCACCACGGCAGACACTGGACGTCTGTGGAGATGACAGCTATGGCCTCGGCACCGGGGTGGCGAAGACAACCCCGCAACTTCAGCACCGCCTGAGCGATGCCAGCATACATGTTGGCTGATGGGCGTTTTTAAGCACCTACTGTTAAACCTCCGGGTGCTGACCTGGGCACTGGGCTGGCCTCCCACCACACCCGCTAAAATCTTTACCTCACTTTACACAAGCCAGGAGACAGATTCATTTTAACCCCCCCGCTTTCTCCTTGTCCAGGCTCCGGACACGCCGCTGCAGCCTAGACAGGGCCGTCCCCCCCAGGGCTCGGCGGCCTCTGAGGGCCTGAACCGCCTCCTGCCGCCCACCCGGGCGCTGCCTCCCCGCGGGCTGGCAAATCTCATCCGCGGCGGCGCAGCGCCCTCATAACCGCACAGCTCGGAGCCCAACGCCACCATCACGCCACCAGCCCCTCAGCCCCCTTACCCCCCTCAGCCCGGGCGGCGGGAGGCGGCCGTC
>NW_008795244.1:206973-216345 GCF_000699145.1 Aptenodytes forsteri | reverse complement strand
AGCCGCGGCGGGGGAGGCCGGGTTTTGGTGATAGGAGGAACCAGAATGAAATAACTTCGGTTCTGCCCGCTGGTAGAGATGGGTGAAACTAAAAAATACCTAGGTGCTCACGAGCGAGCTCGGACTCCCCCGTGAGCTTACAGGGGTCCTCGGTCTTCTTTGCAAGTGGAGCTGCTGTGGAGATACTGCTGCCTTGTACTTCTGTGCAAATTAAGGGCTTGGAAAAATTGATTGGGTTCAGCTGTCAGTCTGGCATCTGTTCCTGTGTTAGGAATAGAGACGTGTTCTGGACATCTTTCAAACCCCATCTGTAGGTGCTCCTTCCCTAAAGGTGGTGACAGCCATTGTGCAGGCAGGTCACCTGTTGGTTGGATATCCGTCACGTGAAAGGACAAGCAGGGATGTGGAGCAGGTAACCTGGCAGTTGGCAAGTTGCACCTACTTTCTACCTTCTCCAGACACCTAAAAATGTAATTCTGCTTTACGTGTGCGTGTGTGAAAACAATTGCTATGTTGTTCGGATAATCCAGTTAAGATTTTCAAAATATGTATAGAAAGCTTATACATGAGGAGCACCAGGAAACAAAAGTCTGAAGCATGTCAACCCTGCTGCTAACCATGTAGGTTGATGGCAGAAAGACAACATGGCAGTTGCTCTGTGTGGCAGGAGAGGCTGGACCCAGCTCTGTTTGAACAGATATTGAGCCTGTGCTTAGAATGAGGATGGGGTGGTGCTGGGGAAGCGTGTGGCTAATGGGGCGGCTGCTCTGATGGATTAGGGATGGGGGGGGGGGATATTCTGAGGCATAGAGACCTGGAGGGCAGATAAATGCAGTGCGAGAAAGTGTGGGTTGTTTTTTTTTTTTGGTAGTGTGTTTTTTGGGGTGAGATGGAAATAATTCAAAGTTGCTTTGGTGTTTAAATTTAACTCCAATTAGCCCAATTTAACTCTTGCTCATAGAAGATTCTCTGCAGTTTTATTCTTGAGCAGAATGTATGTATGTTGGTACCATTTTATACCGAGCTTCAGCAGCCGTGAATTAAGTTCAGTTTTGACCATATATGGGGAGTGGCAAGCATTTCCTCCTGGCACTTGTTTTTAAAACACACAGGAAGTTGGACCTTGATCTGGGTTTGTGCTAGGTGACACCGAGACAGGTGGTTTGAAATACAGAGCCAGTTAAGGACATGTTGCTCACGTCTGAGCAAACAACAGATCGCATCAGGCTCTTGCTGTCATTTGCGGTGTTAAAAGTTAGTGATCACAGGCAGATTTTACAAGCGTTTTTGTCAATACATTTTTAATGATTCAGTTCTCCTTAAATGTCTTACTTGTCTAAGTATCTGCAAGCTGTTTGCCCCAAAGCCTGGTGGAACAGAGAATATACTATGCTCACACAGAGCAAAACTGCAAACATTTGACCTTTGGGAAAGGTTAGGTGAAAAACTTGTGAAAAGCCAGGGTAAGCGGGTTTACATTTGCGCAAGAATATAAACACAGAACTAGAACAACTTTAAGTTTGTGAGCTCCTGGAAGTGTCTGCACTGCAAAAATCTTTCAGAATTAATTTCAAAGTGGCCTTTTTTGAGAGGTAGATTCTGTAAATCTCAAACTCTTCAGGAATATGCTATTTCTGTATGTCCAAATTGACTTGTCTGTTCAATGAGTTTATTTAAAAAACAAATGGGAAGCAAGATCTGGAGACAATATCTAGTACAAAAGCTTTGGAAAGCAAACCTGTATCAATTGCAAAGCAAGAGGCTGAAGCGTGCCTGAACAGTCACTGGACAGACTCAGTGGGTAAAATCAACATAGCTTTTAAACTCATTTTTTCCTTACTCAAACAGAGCCTGCAATTTAAACTTACTTTAATTCTTTTACCTTACCTCTTGGGGGGCTGGAAGTAAGCCAGGGTTCTTGGAAGAATAAGTGATACTAATTCAGTAAATTTAGATGGACATTTCTGTAGTAGTTCACAGTCTTGCAAATAAAAGACTGAATTCACAGAAACCAGCTTCCCTTTTTTGTGTAGAGGGGAAAAGTCTTTCTGTTTTTGTAGGCAGCATTCTGACAGTGATGCCTGCTGTTGCGGGCAGGAAGATTTCACCTCTTTCCTACCACGTACCTCCCTATCCTCCCTCAATTTGGAGGTGAAACACCTTTTTCACCTGCAGAACTGGCCTCGGGTTTCTTGGCACCTTGCTGCTGCCCGACTTGGTATGAGGAAGAGAGATTCAAAATACAGCGCAAACCCAAATGGAGAACCCTCGAATCTGTACGCTATGTTGGGCATGAATTGCACAAGAAAGAGCTGCTCTGTGTTTACATAAAGAGGAAGGTGTTTCAACTATTTTGAGAGGTTAAAGCTTTTACACATAAAACCAAACCCTTAAAACTGGTTTGTATTTAGATGTGAAAAGGGTCGTTATGAGAACCTATGAACCAGAAAGCGTGCTGAGAAGCCAGGTTATGGAGAGAAGTCTGAGTTGGGTCTTGGTTCCTGACTCATCTCATGTCCAACAGCAATTAAAAATGACAAAATGTTTTCTTTTGGATGATAAACTGGCAATATTAAAGTTGTTCTTTTGTAGCCTGTCCAACAGTTTGCAATTTCTTAAAGATAGGGCATTATTCCTGTAAACACAGAGTTGCTCTAGATCTCTAAAGCACTTAAAATGCAATTAGATTTCAGGTATTGGTAATGGCATGCACTTGCTGAATTGATAGAAAATGGCTTTTACAGTTCAAGCACAAGATTCAGTTAATACTCAGAGCTTGCCTTTTGCAAAGAAAGCTTTTTCATGGACTGATACGGCTCAGTTTTGCTAGTAGGATGAGACAGATATGCTTGAACCTCACCAAGAAGGAAAGTGGAGTCTCAGAAGAACAGCATTTTGGGTGTTTGGCAGCTAAATTATTACTTCCATCTATTGCTATAGTTTCTATACAGTACACGAAGTGACAGATTTGGGGGGGGATTATTCTGCTCACTCACTTGATGTCTTCAGCAGTGCTTTAGGTACCCCGTCCAGTATTTATTTTCCCCATTCACCTGATCCTTCCAAAAAACTGAAACAATGCTAAAAAGTACTAGGTTGCTGAAAAAAGAAGTTGATGATGGTTCTCTTGGGCAAATTGGTTGCAATTTCTCTTGATTGAAATTGGAGGGGGAAAGTGAGGAAGTGTGATTTAGTGGTTTTACTGTCCTGGCCCATTGAAAACAGGTGGATTTTTAAGGAACAGATCCTGACATTTTTCTTCATGCTGAAGGGCTTATAAAACTACAAACAGTTTGGCTGGCTAGAGTAATTCTCGTTTTTTCCCTGAACTGGTTATATAAATGTAACATAAGTTGCATAACTGACAGAAAAACTGAGCTACAGGAAACTGGACGAGCAACTTCTACTTCGAAAAGTATAGTCTGTACCACTTACATTGCATATCATTACCATTTACCATCCTCTGACACTGTATGAGTTGTTTGATAAGTGACATATGGTTCTCTGCATGTTATGTGATTTATGATTACATTTTAAAACAGGACCCCCCCCCCCCCCCCCCCCCCCCCAGGATGTGAAAGGTAAGGTAGGAAATAAAGGAAAAGAACTAGAAGTTGGTGGAAAAGTGGAGGATGCATACATCATCCTGAACTATGGAGCAAGGTAGTGGTGAAAGCCTGGGAAAAATCAAATTGGACTTTTTGTTTGAGGAGGAACCTACCTGCAGAGTTAAGATTCTGAACAAGTGCACTTACAGCTACCAAAGAATAGGAAAATTACTTGTATTAGAGACTTGATGTTGCTATTGATTCTGCTTTGTCAGCGGTTCTGATAGTAAACAAACCTTCTTCCAGAAATACCAAGTCATTGTTCTGCTGTAGCTATGGAGCTCCCAAAGTAGCAGCAAGGGCTTGCTAGTAAAGAACAAGCTTTTACAAGGAGACTGGCTTCAAGAATCTCATCCATCATAAATGCACATATCTGGTAGCTTTGCTCTGTGAAGTATTTTGGACTTCTACTCCTTTGAAGCTGGTCTGCTACATAAAGGAGGGTCTGCTAATAAATTGAATAAATTCAGTATCTAATGCTATATTCTCTGACTTTTGAAGCATGTAGGATTTACCATGAGTCAAGACTTCGGTTGCCTGTGTGTGTACTGGAGGAGGAGACAGGAGGGTTCACAAAGATGAGGAGTCAGTCTGCAGGTGGATAAGCGTATAATGCAGCATTTGATGGGTTTAGAAGCCTTGGGGTGTTTTAATCTCAGCTGTGTCACTGGCCAGTGCCTGACTTTGGCTAAACAACGTGTTTATTCCTTCAACACCTTTCTCCCCCACTCTCTCCTGGAGATGCCGCATTGCCTCCTTGGTCCCCAAAGGCTTAATTCCCTTTGAACCCAAAATCTAAACAACTGCTATTCATGCTTCCAAGAGAAAAATTCTAAAGGAATATTTGCACATTCCTCAGGCTGTGGTACACAATCTCCCTTGTTTGCAGAGTGGATCTGAGAGGAGCCCTGGCTGTTGAGGCACCTAGATGTGAATATAGTGCAAGTTTTTAGCAGTTTTGGACACCAGGTGCTGTTTAAACTGTTCTTTGAGTGTTTCGTTCCCTGTCACTTCCAGCTATTTGAAGACTGAGCGGAGTCTGGATTGCCCATCAGGTGGCCCAGTTAGAATTTAGCAGGGTATTGACATATTTAATTTTATTAGCAGTACTCTTAATAATTACCCTTCAATCTGGGCATATTCTGTCAAAATAACTTTGTTGGTCTTCTACTTCAGATCTTTTAAACTACTTAATTTTACTGGCTGGAAGTTGAGAATGAGGTAATATTGACTCATGCTCTTTTGAACAGGAAAAAATTCCTGTTCAGCCTAGGAGGTTGTACCTAGACCTGCTGTGAGAACTACCGTGCCCAAGGTTGTGCTGGAGACAGCAGTTCTGGAAAAAAATCCTTATACCTTTCATGTCAGGAGGAAGGACAGATCTAAGCCTTATACTTTTTTAGGTAAGGAAAATGAAGCAGACCATGCTAGATCTGTGACTTGGACAGGGGAGTGAGGGAGGAGAGGGAACACTTGCAAGAAATTTGTTTGTATGTCAACTCAGTTTTTCAGGAAATTAATTTGGCAGAACTAACTTTTATACTCATTTTAGGACACTAGCAGCACAAAGAGATACATTAAACAAAACAAACCTTAAAAGCCTTGGCACTTGCACAGTCTAAATAACTTCCTGTTGCTTGCCATACATAAATACCTGTCTCTGCACTGCTCTGGATTTTACCGGAGTATAATAACAAAGTCAAAGCAGGTTTTTTGTTTGTTGTGGTTGTTTTTTTTTTTTTTAATACAGTTATATTAGTTTGTAGGGCATTAGATATTTAAGGGAAAAAAAGAAAGAAGTATGAAAGGTACCATCTAGTGTTGCATTAGACTCAGTCTTTTATATTTAAATCTGCTATTTTGCATAGGTGGTTTTTTTTGTCCCTAGGATGTCAAGCTCTCACATCTTAACTCAAGCTGGTAGCCTCCTGCGTGGAAAGAAAATGTGGCCACCCTCAGTTCTGAGGTTTTTGATCAAGAACAACTATAAGCTGGCATTTGCAGCTCACTTTATATGGTTTTCTTGTACACTCAGTGTCTTTCGTGTTTACTGAAGATGCACAAGAAATAACCTTTCACTTCCTGAACACTTCAGTATTTCACTTTTCCTCAAAGTATGGCAAAACAGACGCTAATAATTTTGAAATTGCCAGAGCCCATCTATTTAGAGAGTTTAAAAGTTCAAAAGGAACCAGACAGTTAAATCAGCAAGCCTGACCTGTATGTATCAGCCTCTGTTGTCACCCTCTACAGCTCTATAACCTGTGCTGGAGCACTCAGTTCTAGAGGAGTTATCCTCTCCTCTGAAAACAAAATATTACAAATTCACTGTTTGCCTTTTTGCTTTTTCCTGTTATTGATTTGTGTTGCATTTGTATTAAACTGTATTTTTTTCCTTACTTGAATCTTCTACCCTTTTTTTTTGTTCTTAAGCCGAAGGAAGAGAGAGGTGCATTTGACTTCATTATTGAAGTAACAGCTGCAATTCCAAAACTTAGCACTTGCTGCCTTCCACTGTTTCTAATGGTAAAGTCTATTTGAGTGGTCTACAGGCTGTAATGGACACCACGTTCTTCTGAAATGGTGTTACAACCTCATGACTTTTCTAACTGTTTTTATATTAGAAACATCAGTGACTGGCTTAGGCAGGGAATGGCTTAAATGTATTTTATTTGACTGTTATGTATTGATTTTTAGAAAGTCTCTTAGTAACTCTGTCCCCTAAAGACAGGGACTAGTCAAGAGTTCATCCACATTCTGGAAAGTGCAGAGAAAAGGAGCCTGTCTGATCCCCATTTTTTTGAAGGGTCATAACTGCTCATTGCCAAGAAAACTTCTACTTGTGTTCATGCTGCTGTATCATTGCCCTCATGAAGGGAACATAGAGATTGTGTTTATTGATGATACAGAACAAGCCCCCGTAGCCCGATGAACGTGTTGTACGTAGATGCAAGTCGCTAGCACGAGCTTTGCCAAATGGGATTCTCACCTGGAAGCCTTTGTCTTACCACCAGCATCACCTGGAAAAAATCACCTTGTGTTGTTTTATACCAGCACTTATTTTCGTAGTAATTCATGGCCATGAACACCTTTCTTATAAGTGTGGAATTGGTTAATACAGGAGGGCATGGGTTTGATTTCACTGTCAAAGCCACAGGTGGTAAAGTGAAAGGACATATAGGGATAGCTGACTTAGAGCTTCATTTTTACAAAAGAACAACAGCTATCTTCTGCCAAGTTTAAAAAAAAAAAAGTCCTGTGGGTTTTACAGTCCTTTCAGCTTCCTGTACATGTGACTTACAACACGGCCAAGTTACATCTCTATACGCAAGATACATCAGCAAACGAGGGCTCGCTTTACTTAAAAAAAGGCACCTTTTAAATCCTGAATACTCAGTGTATGCCAGCACAGCCTTAAACACCTAAAACTGAAGATGCCGGTCATGTTAACTTGGCTGTGTACAGATTAACTGTTTGCCCTTTGTTGGTATTGACTGAAAGTTTTACCTTGCAATAAAGGTGTGTGGTATCTCCAGGTTTAATCACAGTGTTCTTATAAGTTTGCTGTCGAATTAAGTGAAATATGAGCCCACATTTTTCTTAACTTACGGTGTGTGTGCGGAGGGAGGAGGTAAGTAGTGCTGCCGGCGAGGCCGTGGTTTCACGTTGCAGATCACAGCAGCACTATCTTAAGGCACTCCTGTTGTGGCATGTCACCTCTTTGGTTGAGCAGCTAGTGTGCCCTGATGGATACCTTTTCCAGCTCAGAAGATTTCTCATCAGCTCCTTCCCTTGCTTTCCACAGGGATGTGCAAACTTGGACACTGTGTTGTGAAAATCCTGCCTAAGAAACACCGGTATGCTTTTAGGTGGAAGCAGTTTAACTTCTTCATATAGCCCAGCGTACGCAAAATATTTTTCTCTAAAGCTGACTTGCACCACAGCATATACCTATTGACATGCTTTGTGCGTCATTTAGCGTGCAGAGAAGCATTTATATAGAACCACCCTCTTGCTCTGTATGCTTGGAGGATTAGTTTTACATGACAAGGGCAGGACCTGCTAACCTGTAAATCTATGGTAGGACTCTGCCTCTTTAAGGGAGAGAAATCTGGATCATGCATTACCTTCACCTCTGCTATGCTGGCACAAGCTCATTGCGTGCCTCAAGATTGTTTCATGCTTTCTCTGATGAACAAATTCCTTAGGACTTTTTCAATCCATTATATCTTTGTTACTTAATTGCTGGATAAAGTTTCATTGGCGATTAATGTAAACTGCTATGCTTGTTTGTGTATGTATATGCTGCTAACTCCTGTTTGTCTTTAGGGTTCCATGCAAGCTCAGTTTCGCACAGACAAATCAGTGCATATCAGTGAAATTGAGTAATTACATAAAGAACTTGATTTGTCCCAAGCTTTGTGGCGAGTTCAACCTTTAAACTACAGCTGAGATGCAAACCATTGTCTCTTCCTGATAATTTTGCTGAAGCTGGCAAAGGCTTTTGTTAGAACTGCAACTTTTTTGCATGGCTCTGGCTGGAAATAAGGTTTACCATGCAATTTGGCTCACATTTTTAAAGCAATTTAATCAGCACTGATTCTGCATTCAAGGCCAAGACAGCTTGCACATATGCACGCGGCCACTTGAGATGTACCACCCCCCAGGTGTTTACTGCTCCCTTTCTGTTGGAAGGTACTGCCCTCCTCCCTGCAACTGAACCATGGGCGCTTCCTTTTTTTGCCAGCAAAGGCTGGTAACCACCAGTAAAATAGTAACATCTTCGTCAGGCTCTGCTGCCTGTACAAAGCATGTACATCTGCTCACAGCCAAAGTAATTTTAGAAATGTTTTAGGGTATGTCCTAATAACTGAATTGTGCTTTAAAAGAAAATCCTCTTTCTTAGGTAGGGTTATAAGTTTTTAAAAGCAGTGGAGATCAGCAGCTTTCCCAGACCATTTCAAGGTGTTTGTTTTTCAAAACCTATTGTTACTCAGTTTAAGAGACAGGGAAAGTTGAGAGTAGTTTAATTAGCAGGCAAGACTGACATAATGATCCTAATCTTGTAAACAAACACACACTTATGGTCCTAAAAAGCTATTCTACTGGTTTTAGTGGGGCATCTCATGGTGTGTACTCATAGAGAGGGCACAGCCTACAAACACTTAACATATAATTTGCTAAGCCCCAACCAAAGGCTTAAGAAGAACCTTAATGTGTTATATCTCTACGTTAATAGAGATTACTTTTTCAGGACTTACTTTAGAATCAAACTCTTCTTAAGGGTAGGTAATATGGCATAGTTCTGTAGAGCAGCAAGCAGTCTACTCCATGAACATCTCATTATAAAATGTGCTAAAATGGGGTAATTCCCTTCCCCCCATCTGTCTCAGTCTCATCCAGAATTAGGGATGAGCTATAAAATGTCTTTTAAAGGGGTAGGAGGAGAAGGTACCTTATTGGGAATTTGACCTGGGAAGTCAAATAATGTGGAGAAGCCTAGTGTGATGGGTGTTCTTCAGTAGTAAGCATTCTGCAATAAACTGATGACTTAGAAATGCTGTCATAGAGTTCTGTCTTGATTTTGCATACTGAGTCCTGCATCAAGTTTTCTTAGTTTACAGCTGATGTATATCTTCCTGGTTTGATTTGCATTTGATCTGGTTCATTTCCAGAAGCTGTGACCTTAAAAAAAATTAACTAGTGTATTTTTTCATGTGTGAGCATGAGTAATGGGGGGGGGGGGGGGGGGGGGCGGTGCGCA
>NW_008795244.1:206167-206723 GCF_000699145.1 Aptenodytes forsteri | reverse complement strand
ATGGGGGGGGGGGGGGGAGGAGGGGCTCAGTCCAATTAATTTTGCAATAATTCTGTGCTCTTTTCTTTTTCGTATTATGATTTTATAGCTGTGGTCTTGTTCTAAGTTGAAGGCACTGAATTTAGGCAAAGAAAAATCGTAATTTGATCCTGATTTGTTTTTTATAAGGCAAAATGTCATCTTATGCTTAAGAAAACAGATAACACTTTTAATTTGTGCACTAAATACTTCTTTCATGATTAAGGGGCTGGAGCATCTTTCATTTAACACTTTAGTACTGTGAGGGTGGTCAAACACTGGACCAGGCTGCTCAGAGGTGTTGCGGAGTCTCTATCTGTGGAGAGATTAACAACCCGGCTGGGGACACCCTGGGCAGCCTGCTCCAGCTGCCCCTGCCTGAGCAGGGCTTGGAGCAGGCAATGTCAAGTGTTGGAAGAGGCAATCTCAAGAGGTCTGTTGTGGTTTAACCCAGCGGGCAGCTAAACACCACATAGCTGTTCACTCACTCCCACCCCCAGTGGGATGGGGGAGAGAATTGGGGGGGGGGGGGGGAGAA
>NW_008795244.1:205312-205774 GCF_000699145.1 Aptenodytes forsteri | reverse complement strand
TCTTTTGATATATACACACAGATATCATTCCCTTAGTCTATGGGCCATCCCTATAAAATGTTCGTTGAGTTCATTTAGTCCATGACTAAATGTCATAACATGTCATAACAGTCCTTCAGGGCAGGAGAGATGGTGTGTGGTGTTGCATTGGTGCATGCTGAAGCCACTTTTGGTTCCATTATCACTGTGCTTGTCCGGTTCTATCATTGCTGCACTTTGCTCAGTTTCATCAAAATTCATTCTTCATTAATCTGGGTGATTCTTACTGTAATACGGTTGATATGGCATATAGCCGCCATAGAAGTGATGATCTACAGTATTATATAGCAATTAACATAATTTAATTTAATTCATTGGCTATTCTCACCCAAAATCAAATCCCCTTGAGGTGCACATCGGACTTCCCCATCCTCCCGCATCACCCACCAAGTGCACCCAGGTCCTTGAGCAAAAGCAATCCCA
>NW_008795244.1:200457-201352 GCF_000699145.1 Aptenodytes forsteri | reverse complement strand
GACAGTTTCTCCACAGCCGAGATGCAGGCCCGTAGGGAGGAAGAGAGACTTTCTTTATATTGCTGGAGTTGGCCAGCCAATTCATCGACCGTTTGTTCCTCTCCGTCTTTCCAGGTCATTACTGCCAGTGAATTGACATACGACGATGGTGCGCTCCATACAAACTTCCACCACATGGGTCCTGTGCACCTGACTTCATCTGGATCTTTGGATAACTGCTCATTGTCCAGGTCATCATAAATCACCTCCAGCACAGCTAATTCCCTCAGGTACTGGATACCCCTCTCCATGGTGGTCCACTTGCCTGGGTGACATATAACATCTTCCTTGAAGGGATACCTTTCCTTCACGCCTGACAGGAGTCGCCTCCAGAGGCTGAGAGCTTGTGCCCCTTTTCCAATTGCTTTGTCAATGCCTGCTTCCCTAGAAAGGGATTCCAGCTGCTTGCCTTCCCTACCCTCTAATTCCAGGCTACTGGCTCTGTTATCCCAGCATTGGAGCAGCCAGGTGACAACGTGCTCGCCTGGATGATGACTGAAATCTTTTTGCGTATCTCGCAGCTCACTCGGGGATAGGGATCGGGTGGTTACCATCTCATTTATGGGTTCTGCCTCTTCCTCCTCCTGTTCTCATGTTGGCCCTGGTTCATCTTCATCCTTTACACAAGAAAATCATCTTGTTTAGTATTCCTGGATGATGACTGAAATCTTTTTGCGTATCTCGCAGCTCACTCGGGGATAGGGATCGGGTGGTTACCATCTCATTTATGGGTTCTGCCTCTTCCTCCTCCTGTTCTCATGTTGGCCCTGGTTCATCTTCATCCTTTACACAAGAAAATCATCTTGTTTAGTATTGGGGTGACTGATACTGGCATGGGTTGGTTCTCTGGTTCAGC
>NW_008795244.1:120117-198776 GCF_000699145.1 Aptenodytes forsteri | reverse complement strand
GTGCCCCCTCCCAGCTTCTCGCTGGCAGGGCATGAGAAGCTGGAAAGTCCTTGACTGGTGTAAGCACTACTTAGCAACAACTAAAACATCGGTGTGTTATCAACATTATTCTCATCCTAAATCCAAAACACAGCACTGTACCAGCTACTAGGAAGAAAATTAACTCTATCCCAGCTGAAACCAGGGCAAGGTCCCTTCCCACCTCAGCCATTCTGTGACATGGGAGTTGTGGTTTAATAAAATTAACACCTCGATATGTCCATTTTTAATTTAATTCTGTAGTTGGATTTATTGCCAGATTAAATTTGTGTGTTTCAGGCCTCTCAAAAAAATAAGCAAATGATAATAACTAGCAAGGAATGGCTTGTTATTGGAATATCTGGTATGCTTATTCTGTTTCCCTTGCCGCATCTGTTTGCTCTCTTGTTACAGTAAACAGAAAAGAATCTACAAGATTTAAAAATGGTGGTTTTGGCTTCTGTAATTCTCAATTAAGCTTTTGTCATTCCTAGCTAAAATGACAGGGTGGCTCTTTCAGAGTTTTTGTCAAAATTATTTTTCAGGAGTCTAGGTTAAGTATATGATGATCACTAACAAAAACAAAGTTTAAAGCAGCCTAAATGAAGTCCTTTGCCCTGATTTCAGTGACTTCTGGTCACAGTCCAGTAGTGCTCAGAATTTCTTGAGGGGAAAAAAAAAAAGTGGTCTACTATTTCTGTTGTGTTTAAAACAAGTCAAGTCTTCTATTACCATCAAAGAATATAAAGCAGTTTTTCTGACTCTCTCTTGAATCTCTAGGTGTACTTTGGCTTCCTTGTTACGATTGGTAAGGAAATAGTGGCATGCAGATTTCTTTCTCTTTGTGGATGTTAGGAATTGAATTCTGCTCATGGTGATTTTGTGGAAAAGGCTTGTGGCCATTTTGCTTAAATTCAGGTGAATTTGTTCATGAGAATGTTTTCTGCATGTCTTGTTCCACTACACTTTCAGATTTTCAAAAGAGGTGAAGAGATTCAATTGTACACTGAACACTGGGGGGGGGGGGGGGAAAGGCTATGGGTTCTTGTTGGAAGCCAGTGGATACTGAGAGTCAGCTTTCCGGTGGCTTGGTAAGAAAACAGAAAATGAGAACTTTGAGGTTCTCATAACTGTAGGTGTTGTGCATTTGAAAAAAAAAAAAAATTGTGCATGAGTGCTTTTGACAAGCATTATTGAGAACCTCTTTTTCTGCTCAAGAGCCTGTGGTTTGAGAGGAACAGGCATGGTGTGGAACAGGCATGGTGTGGAACAGGCATGGTGTGAACATCCTCATTCCATGTGGGTGAAGATCCTGCCAGAGCAGAAGCTATTAAATGTATCTGCAAAGATGATCTCCCATCCCGAGTGCTGGCATAAGACGCATTTTGGAGTGGAAAGGAGACATTGTGGGGGGCGCTGAAATCCCCTCTTTCCCCTGACGCTTTATGTCTCAGAAGCCTGCAAGGATGGAGTACTGCTGTTGGTTTATCAACTGGGTTTGAGTGTGATCTGTGTAATCCTCGGGACACTCGAGAAATGGTGCCAGGAACCCCCAGCACAGAGTTCAGGGAGATACAAAGGTGGTGTTCACTGAGTGGGTTGTGGAGTATTGTGTTGTTAGTCATTGTGATGCACAGACATGGAAATGTTAAGTTCTGCACTGCTGACTTGTTGAATGTCTATAGACTGACAGCACACTGGGTTTTTTTGAATTTATTTCCCCTTAAGAATGAGGGAAATAATTTTTTTTTTTTCTATTTGCATAGAAAAACTGTGTCTAGAATGGTATAGAGAAATGTAGTAGACTGTTTTTAACTGCAGGTAACCTTGCAGATTAAAGATAGCCACTGCATATGCACAGAAGTCACATAAGAAGAAACTTTGGCTCTGTAATTTCTGGTTAAGTACAATTTATGTGCATTTAGCCATTTGAGAAAATGAACTGATTTTACTTCGCAATATAGAAGCAAACACCAAGGCAGAAATGCAGCTGGGTTACAGCCAGATTTCTGGGTTGTAAGACACAGGGAAAGATTTTGGTTAGTTGTTTAAAAATGGGGTATTTCCTCTCTGTGAAGTTTATATGATAATTCTCAGATTGCTTAAGAAAACTGCTGGAGGGGTGATACATCCAAGTTACTATAGGAATTACAGATATCTTTTTCAAAAAAAAAAAAAGTTTGTAGAGATCACTTGTAACTAATTTCTGTGAGTTTTCTCTGAAGTCACTAGTTAACCTTTCAATACAGAGATCTGCTTAATGTAACTAATATTTGTTTAATGTTTACTAAAATACTCTGTCCCTTTAAAAGAAGTCTTTCCAGATTTTAGAACAGTGTGTTAGGTTACAAATCAATAATTTTTTTGACTGGTCTTTAACTAGATTCTGAAACTAGTCAAGCATTATGATTCTTTTAATGTGTTGATGCATTTTAAGTTTGAGTCGATTCTTCATGGGATAACAGCCTTCTGGCAATTACAGTGTCTTAGAGCAGTGGTTTGGAGTGAAGCTTCACATCCCCTAAAATCCATGGGGATTCTGTAAATGATGAGGAATGCCTGATGTGGTATGGCTAGTTTTTGTAGAGGCTGAACAGTTTAAGACTGGGGATATTTGTATGTTAGGATAAACCAACAACATAATGAATTTGAAAGAGGTTTTGTTGTTAAGATTCCTACATGTTAACTTGCAATTAAATTTCTAAGTTGCTTTTAAGGACAGAAAAAAGGAAGTACTTTTATGGTTAAGAGTATTTAGTGCTAAGGCTTAAGTAGCCATCTTAGACTGCTGAGCTAACAGGCTGTGTACTCGGTAGTTAGTGTACGCATGGTGCACGTTCTGGTTTTATTTTTCATTATTTTCTACAGAAGTGCATGTGCTTTAACACACAGATTTGCTCCCTAAAGCTTTTTTTCTCTAAGTATTATTTGTAGGAAGTATTGCCCGCTACGGTTAAATATTTATTGCCCAGAATAGCTGCACTGTGGTATTTGCGAATTGTCTGGCTGCAGACCTGGAGCAAAGCATGAAATGCCCAGCTACTTTTTAAAAGTTTCTTTTCTCCATAGTTTTTAGTTTTGAACTCCAGGCTTTGGAACTGTAATTGTAAAACATCCAATTTCATCACAGTGTATAAAAACAGGGGAGAGGGGTGATTTAAAGTTCCTCAGACTTGCCTCTCTTGTCTCTTCTTTTTTTCCTCAGTCTTTCCTCATTTCCTGGTAATGGGGTTTCATGGGAGGACATCTCTGGTAGACCTTCCTTTTCAGCTGTATTCACTCTTCTGTGTTTTCTCATTCATAGAGGTATGAAAAGGAGTACATGGTGTGTGAAGCTACTCTCTCTGTTTAGTTGAAATTAGAACCGAGTCTTTGCAGCAAATATTTTAAATTTCCCCCAATTCAGGAGATTTTGTGTCTCATGGTCTCTTAGACGCAAAATATGTTGTTAGTTCTGCTATCAAGTTTGAAAGGGGAAATACGAAACCCCAGTTCTAGAGCACAGTTCCTGTTTTTCTGATTTGACAGTTTGAGCTCGGACTTTATTACTGCTAGATTTCGTCAGTTTTGGAAGCAGGCAAATGCTGTTTGATAGTTAAGCAAATGGGTCAGTCTGGGCATAACATTTATCTGTCCTCTCTTTTTTCTGAGTTATGCTGAAAACACCCCCCAAACTAGCCATGTTATTCTTTTCCTGGCAAAGAGCAGCAGAAAGTGATAATTTTTAAGGCTAGTACAACATAATATAGAGAAAAAGTTACTATGAATAATTCATGCATAAGGTGCCTAATAGAGTAGTGCAAATATAGCACTAAAGAACTTGGGACTTCCCGAAAATATCAAGTATTTTTCTTAAAGGTTTCAGGTTAGTGATTCTCTTCCTGCATTTTCTTTTCCCTTGATGTCCAAAAAAGCCACTCAACCCCAAAAGAAACATACCATTGTTATTTTGTCAATGAGAAGTGAAGATGTAATAAAAACTTGACATTACTTCTGAAGGATATGTGTGCTGATTAACTATATGATGTTGTTTTGCTACCACTGGCCTCTCTCTCTTCTTCCCTTTGTAATTTTCTTTATGATCTCTTTTAAGGCATGAGTGTCAAAATTAAGTTATTTGGGTCAGGGGATATTACTGCAAATCTGGCAGAGACTTTGGTATATATGATTTTTAAGCACATAACTAGTTCTGGAGGAGAACTTATTATATAAAATGTCCAGGATCACATATTGCCACCTATAGTGTATATGTAGTACTAAACAGTTTTTAATTGGTATCTGATTAGCTTGACTAGTCTTGATTAAATTGTACATCTGTTATGAAGGTTTTGTTAATGGCTTTTCCGTTCTGTGATGTTTTGATCGTAAATGTACAGTGGAAGTATAAAAGTTACGAAGTTAACTATGTGGAAATTCCCTATGTGTGACCACTAGTTCCTGTAAACTCCAGTAAATAAGACTATGACTTGCTTTAGAAGGGTTTTTCTTTGATTTTTTTGGGTGGTTTGAACAAAGAACAGCAGAGATACTGCATTCAGAAAGCCTGTCTACAAGACATGCGGATTTCTAGGAGGATGATCTTGTTGGAGGGCGACTCAGTAACTCGGCGTGGCTGCAGCTAGGAGGAGAGAGGGTAAGGAAGTGTTTTCTGAAGTGAGATGCTTGGTGATTGCCTGTCGAACTTTTTGAGAGTAATTTAAGCATGACAACTCCTTAATTTCTAGTCCTTTTTACTGTTGGCTTTCAGTCCTTTTGTAGCGTAATCCTGTGAATCATTTACTTAAAAATGATCATTGAAGGTTGAAAGAATGTGTAGAAAATTCTGATAACACTTTAGTGGTATTGACACACACGACCTGTCTGTCCTGGAGGTCCCCAAGATCAGCAGTGGTGGTGTCCTGTGTGTAAAGTAAGAGGTGTTACAGCCAGCACTGGGAAAGTAGATACGGCAGGAGGTACTTGGGGTGAGTCATACACGTTTGAGTCAGTGCTAAAAGCAATTGAACAAGAGTGTCCCTGCCTAGCTATTTTTAATATTTGCTTACTCACATTTACTGTACTAAGCTCTTTACAGGAAAGATAGTTAAAAGCTCTAGTAAGGTCTTAAAGCCACTTTCCATGGCAACAGCTTATTTTATTGGAGTGATGTCTTCAGTCCTGCCTTGTCCGAGATTTTTAGGTCTTAGCATAATTCTTGTTCTGCTTGATGCTTCCAGAAGGTACTGCAGCCCAGTATTCACAGCATCGCATCTAGACATACACGGATAAATTGGCATCAAGGCTGGACCTTACAACTGGATCAGTAGAGGCACAGCTGAAGTGGCAAGGAGGGGTGGTGATGAATAGCTTGGTAGTACCTAGAGGTGCTTTTCTACCTCACAAGGTGGAAGTCTGTTTCATACGGGACATGATTTAATGTATTAAGAAAATATTCCTAGGTTTTAGCCACAATGAATATACAAGACACAGCTTTTCTGTTGTAAAACCCTGCTTGCAATTTATATAATCCTTAGGGTGCCGTCCTTCCCAGGATAGCAGTGTGTTCAGCTTGTGGAGCTCTGATGACTGGTAATGTGCAGCCCTGATACCCTTCCTTACAGATGTAGATACTCTCTTCTTTACAGATGCTGACAGCTGTATTTGCAAGAGGAAGAAGTTTAGGAGGTTGCTTGGGGTGTGCATGTGTGTCATGGAGTTCAGCGGTGGCTTCCTGTTTACTGCTGCTGAGTGAGGATTTGGGCTTGGGCCAGAGAAGGTGCAAGAGTGTGGCTTGTGGATTCGCTGTTACACAGGTCTGCCCCTGCCTCTCCCCCACCCTCCCCATCACTTGGCAAGGTGTTGCAGCAACCATAGGTTGGGGTGTTTGCTGCGGAGCAGCGGTGGAACCAATATGCTGGCTGGAAGTCGCTTTCTTTTCTTGCTGCTGAAAACGTTTCCCGGTGCGCAGCCAAGGTCCTTGAGCTTCGTGTTAGCACTGTAGCTGGGGAGGGAGGTTGGGGTCACAGTTCCTCAGATCAGAGACTCTTTGGTTGAGCGTGGATAAACTGGGCCTGCTCGAGCTGTTGAAGCTGAGATAACGTTTATCAGTCTCTTGGGAAGGGTGACCTGTGGCATGTACAGCTAATATCTTGGGACTCATCAGTGGGGGGGAGCAAAGCAAGGCATGATAGTTTGTTGGTGTTGAGTCACAGCAGCAGTGTAATGGTCCTGCATCCAAAGCTGCTGTTGTGAGAGAGGCATCAGAAGAGAGGGAGGGAGAACTGTAGCTAAGCAATGTCTGCTGCTATGTGCTTCTAGAGAACGGAAATAAAATTATACCTGGACTGAAAAGTGAATTGGCCATAAACTTCTATGAAACTGCTCTTGTCCAAAACTGGAAATTGAGAAACTGTGAGCTACTATAAATTTTTATAATATAAAAACACTAGTGGGAATGCAGATAGCCGCCTGAAAATGTAAAAGTTTATATTCCTCCCGTAATTTTTGACTTTGGACAGACCTTACAATTGTGCTTTGAAGAATACCAGTCGGTGTTCTGAAATATAAAGTATATTTTACTCAGACTTCTTTTTTTCAGCTTTCATACATTGTATAAGACACATAGGAGGATGATTTTGTTGTCAAAGGGAAGACCACCAAGTTACCAGGCAGCGACTGCAGAAATAGGACGAGCAAATGTTCTTTAAAAAGAGAAATCAGTGAACTGTAAATAAACATGAGATGATTCAGCCCTACCAGAATTTTGTAGAAGAGTTAAACTGGATTGGTAAACCAGAAGAGGCGTAAGACTTTCTAGGCAGAAAAGTACTTAGACTGACAGGTTGAAATTGTACGGGGTGAGATCCTGTGCCTTGCCGCAACTCTGTGTCAAACGCTAAGTGTAGTCTGTCTGGGTATGGTGTAAAGGCCAGCTTTAGTCATTCTGGGACGAAACCATCAGTGACAGGATAATTGTGCAATCTGCAGTACAAACTCTCAAATCTGTAACCCAAACAGGACTCCCTAAGAAAAGAAAAACAAAGTCCCGCTGCTCACCATTGTACACTAAAGCTACTGACATGTCTTACCACCTTTGAGCCACTGTTGGCACAACTTTCGGAGGTAAACATGTAAAACTTACTCCTGTTTACCTGGTTAGTTAAAAATAGTGTATGTATTTGTCCAAGAAAATGAATTGAGTGTAAATATTTAGTTTGCTTGACAGGGCGATATTGAGATATAGCTGTTACCTGTACTGCTTGTTTGTGGGAGAAGAGGTGTAACTGCGCTCGGCTTTTTGAAGAGAAAAGATGAGTGCGTACCCCATTGCTTTTCAGGCAGAGACTAAAAATAAACCAGTTTCAAATTTTATCACTGTGATCCTTTTTCTCTAAAGGTCGTTTTATACACCATTCTCTGTACTCTTCTGTTTTCCACGCACTTGCAGCCACCCCTGGCTGGCCTTTGGGACGCGTGAAATGAAGCATGACAGTGGTGGTAAGAGCCTTACTTGGTGGTAAGGCTGCAGCGTGTAGCACAGCAGTCCTTGCAGGGACCTTGTGGATGAGCTGGCCTGCTGCATGCCCTGAGAAGCTCTGGCCTTGGTGAAGTGGTGAGGAGAGCAGAAAGTAAGTCCATAAAATGGACTGAATGGACTTAGAAGAGGTACTTCAGTGTTGTGTCATTTTGCTTCAGACAAGCCCATTAACTTGGCTGCAACAAGAGTTGCAGTTCCTTCCTCTGACTAACAGGGGTAAATGTGTTTACAGCTAACCATTAATACAGGTGTACTCTTTATTAGTCAATAATAAAAAGTAATTGCTATGTGTATTTATCCCAACAGACGGGCAATAAAGAACTGTATTTCCCACTCTTATTAAAAATTATGTCTCAACGGCAGTAAATCTTTCTCATCTCTAGTCATACACATACTTTGAAAAATACACACAGGTATGAGCATGCCAGTGGATACATACTGCACCGTTGAGAAGGAGTTGCTTAAATTAAAAGTTAAAAAATACAATTATCTTCAAATAGCAATGTCAGAACTTGACTTTGGTTTTCCTTTCTGAGGACTGATCTTCCTTCTAATCTCTGTCATGCTGGTGGGAGCTAGTAGGAAATGACATTTAAATGCATTTAATGGAGTGGTGCAGTGTGAGAAAGCAGTCATCAGGCTGCCGACATGGTGCTGCCTTGGCCCCCGCTGCCATCTCCTGAAGGCCCATCCCTGGTGCAACCCCTTGAATGTGGTTCAGTGAGATATCACTTGAGCCAAAGAGGAACCCACGAAGGGGTGGGTAACTGAGCCAAATAGGCCTTGCTAGTTTGTTTCAGCATGTGTGGATAACAAAATACAGTGACTGGAAAATGGCATTAGGACTCGTTAGGTAAAATGACAGTGAACTATCTGCAGAGACCGTTCCTGTTCTGAAGCCCACCCACTCATGTATGCTGACCGCTACATCCAGCCTTTGCCTTTCAGAAGAGGTCTAAAAGCAAATGCAGCATTTGAGCCACTTAGTGGTCCTCGCAGTTTGATGAGCGGATCCTCTGTGAGCATGCAGCTGTCTTGTCCCAGCATACGGTTCCTGTCCACAGGCGTCACTTGTGGAGGCAGAGGTGGGACTGTTGGAGGCCTCTTCCTTGGATTAGCTGGTTTTTAACGTCAAGTGCTAAGCTAGTCACTCTCCTTTGGCTTTTCTAAACTTAGAACATTTTTTTCAATACACAGTGAACCATTGTAGTCCAATAACTTTCCATGGGAACTTTTTGGGTTGGAAAACTCTGTATTGTTCACTTTGCTTTGAATATGTCTCTTGTGCACCTACGTGGCTAAATCTAGATTTTTTTTTTTTTGGTCATACTGTTTATTGGAACATTAATTAACCTGAATGCTTTCAGTTTTTAAGTAATAGCTCCTCCTTGCTACATCTACCACCATTAGAACATTTACCCTCAATTTGTCGACTGCTTTAGCACTAGTGAGCACATTAATAACATGTCTTATTTACAGACATGGTGACTGCCATTCCCTATATGAGAAGAGTGAAGCACAGTGTCTGAGAAAGCAAAAGCTTCTTCAAAATATAATAGTTAATAGGTATAGTAAGACAAGGTTGAAATGTTACCTTGACTAACTGTCCTTCATTAGTTTCCCAGCAAATAGGCTTTAGTTGGAGGTCAGTGTATTTGATTTTCAAAGCTCTGGGTGGTATTGGCGTAGCTACTGTAGAGCTCATCTGTTTCTGTAAATTGGTCTCAGATGGCTGTGGCTTTCCATGGCAACACTTGCTAACTCTTTTGCAAGAGAACATCTGTGTATAAATTATCTCACAAGCAACAAAAAATGATTCGTTGATATGAAGGAGCAGTTTCCCCATAGACTGAGGTATTGGTCCAGAATACTCCCGTGGCCTGCATGGTGTGTGATGGCGTGCAGTGGCAGGGGGTGGCCAGTGGATGGGCAGGGAAAGCTGGAGTTGCTCTGCTTACAATTATGGAGAGGAATGCTACACGTGGGACAAATCTGTTTTCAAATGTAGGTGATGGTTTCCACAATGTAGCAGAAATCATAATGCAGCTTGTATCTGGCAGACGAAGAGGTGATGCTGCTTTTCGGACCAGCACTTCTAGCTTTCTAGACCCGGAAGCACGGTCAGGAGTTGAGTGGGTTTTTTGATGCTAGTAGGGTTTCACACTGTGGAGAAAGACCAGCTGGAGTCCTCTTGAGTCCTTCTCGGTGAAGGAATGCCGTGTAAGTGCTAGCAGTTAGTTGGTATTGCCATATTCTTCCCTTATGCAGATACTGGGAGAAAGGAGGAGGAAAGAAAAACTGAAGCTAAGCTCTGTTTCTTCCTATTGCTGAGTTTCGCTCTGCTGGGTGGCAGGTTTTCCAGGAATTAGGTTCTGCCTGAAGGACAGAGGTGCCGCCTAAAAGTTCTTCATTGTTGGTGATGCATGTTTTTCTTTCTTGGTTTCAGTAGTATGTGCAGCATAGCCACATCCTGACCTGTGCAGTTAGGTTGAGCTAACTGAAAGAAAGGTGTGCTGCTGCTAGAGGACCTTGGCGAGGTCAGGTGAGGACAGGAGGAGGAAGAGGTTGGTGACTTTTGTTTGGTGGCTATATGGAAGGCTGTACCTCAAAAGTTTTTTGCCGAATTGGATTAACTGGAGCCCTGTCAGTAGGACCAGAAGTGAACTGTGCTCAGATCTGGAATCCCATTGAAATTTTTCTCATTGCTCAATTCCTGTTTTGTTTTACCATGTGTGATGGCCTTTACAAATGTTTTTTGTTAAACATTTGTAACAAAACATGTTTTGTTACACTGTGACTTACGGGACCACACAGCTACAATTAGCACCTCCTCCGCTACCGGAGCACCTGCTGCTTTACAGAGATTTCTGTACTTCAAATCTCAGCTTTTTGCTTTGTTGCATTGGAACTATATATATAGTGCCTAACAGTAGGGGCTTTACTTGAGACACTATCTTTAACCCTGAGACTGTTTTTGTACCATCTGGCCATACCTTCTCCAACCAGAATTGCATGCAGTGTTCCAGTATTGGGGCTACCAGCATTACAGCAGGGTGATTTTAACTTAATAAAAGCTGAGCAGAGAACACAGAGGTAGGAGACTTTGAAGATCAAATTGCTCTTGCTGTTGATAGCAAATCCCAAGTTTGTTATGAAATTGTATCGTTTTGCAACTATATTATAGAAAGAATGTTTGTTGGTTAGGGGATGACTGTGTTGGTGGTTTGCTCTGAACAGAAAGGCCAAGATAGCTGGTAAAGTTTTGTTTGCTTTTATTTATGACTTGTTTTAAATGGTAAGCCCTTAAGAGTGAACTTTAACAATATATTCTCACCGCATTAAAAAAAAAACAAAGAAAAAGGCTAACCATCAAAAAACACTTACCAAAGTGCAAAGCCACCACAGGAAGCACACGACTACCAGAAATCTTCGTGAATAAAGCAATCTAGGGGATTCAAGTGTCTTGCAATATGCAGAGTAGATGTTGACCACATCGATAAAACTCTTTAAGGCCTTTATAAGTGATTTTAGTGCTTATGGCAACAAGTTAGTGACGCTTTTTTTTTAAACCAGGTAGAATGCAAAGAGATGCCAGTATTTCAGTTCATTCTTCTGAGGGCTGCTGTGAGGTTGTTCTTCACCATCAGTAATTGCTGCTCCTTGGGAGGTGCTGGGTTGCCAGCACTGCTTCTGGGCAGCTCAGCCCTTTTGCAGGATGATGCTGGGCAAGTTCCTCCTCTGGGGTAAAGAAATTTTGCTGTACCAAAACCTCTTCTCTCACCCGTTCCTTCTCTGAGACCAGGTGACCTCCGTGCATGTAGTGGCTGATGGTGGGGGAACGCAGAGGTGTGCTATTGTGTAGGGGATGAGGAGGGAGTGTGGGTCTTGCTTGCAGTCCCTCTTTGCTGCCACCATCATAATGTGCAGCCTGTGCACTTAGTGCTGCCCAGCTCCGGGGAGGAGGAAGCAGGGGGTGGAGAGAACTGGGACAAGAGTCTCCATTTTGTGATATGATTTGAAAATGAAAAAAGGTTAAGAACATCTGTAGCTGCTCTCCAGGAAGTGGCTACAGGGCTGAACATGAGGGAAATGACCGTGTGTGGTTACTGTGCTGGGAGCTTTGCTAGAGTGGTCTGTGAACAGCTGGTGAGTCTCAGAGGAGGGGGAGCTTTGCAGTAGCTCTGTGGTCACCAAGAAGTCCCAGCCCCTTTGCATGTTTTACATACTCTTGAACTAGAAAGCTGTAGTGTGTGTGAAGTCCGCCTACTCAGGCTGTTGGTATTTGGAGGAACTATTACTTCTAATTGTACCTCTCGTGTTAGAGGCTGCAGAGTGGGACGTGGGAGACCCAGACTAGTTACTGATGCTGGCGCTGATTTCCTGGGTAAGTGGGCAAGTCATTTAATTTCTCCTTCTCCTCTAGTCATTTGTAGAAGAGACATGCTGATAGTGTTTCTTGTGCCATCTCACTAGTCTTGACTTTGCTAGGTATCAGTTGTTTGCTTGTTTTGGTTTGTTTCTTACTAAAGACATAATCGGAAATCCGGGTGCTGTCATAATAAATCTGAGCTTACTTTTTCCTTAAAAGCAACTAAAACGTAGGATTCCCTTGTTGAGGAGCACCAGTGGATCATGGAGATGGTCATTGTACCTGAAGGGATGTATCATCTCAGTATTATGCCAAAGGTGATGTAGTGGTTTTGCAACAGGAGGGTACAAATAGCCCTCTCCCAGCTACACTCTCAGCCTAAATAATTACCCAGCACAACAGTGTTGAGTTTGGAATGGTGCGGTGCCAGGATGGTACATCTAGGACCTGGGGTTCATCTTTTCTCCACATGCACAGACTGCTGAGCAGATGAAATCAGTTAAGTGAATAAGGTGGAGATGGGATGGATTGTGGCTTATAAAATTCTTGGCTTGCAAAGAGAACTTGGAGGAGAACCTGTAGATGCATAGTGAGTCCCCAGACATCAGGTTTCTTTGTCAAACATTTCAGCATGGTGGCATCTCTGAGATTTTAAGGCTTGGGAGAGCAGGATGAAGCGACCTCTCTTGCTCTAGTCCGGTTAAAGAGGGGGGTTGTTCTGCAGTTACAGACCTTCATCTGGAAGACGTGGACAATGAAAATGCTTCATCTCCCTCCTACTTAGGAAAACTGCTGGTAACCCCTAAATATTCCGGGAGCAAAGGGAGCTTGAATTACTAGGATGTTTTGTTGAGGAGGAGGGTAGGTGTTGAAGCTTTGTAGAAGTCCTGGCACATTGTTGGACACTGAATCCCCTTTGTGCTCCTAAATCACAGCACCATCCTGGCCAGATGGCTGCTCTTGCTGTGTACATCCATGGCACAGTGAGTTGTGTGACGATGTTAGCCTTCTGTAGTCTTTCAGTCGGCAGAGAAAGTTGCGTGTGTTGTAGTGGGTTTTTTTCCATTCTTTCTATGTTCGTTTCCTCCCCTGCCTCTCTGATGGATCTGTGCAACGACTACAGTGTGTTTTCCTCTTTTGGAAAAGGTAGAGCCATTCCCTGGGCTTCAGCACCTCCTCGTAGACCTAAGTGCTGTGCTGACTTCTGGCCTGGGCGTACGACCAAAGACTCTTGAGTTGAAAGAGTTACCGTGCATTAGCGGAGCTGATGTTCATGACCCCGTGTTCACTCTCTGTCTGCCCCAGTTGTGAGGCACATTATATTAGCTTTCACTGAAGTTTTAGCTTTTAACTGGGGCACGAAGAGCACATGTGTAGTCTTGCCATGTCCAGTTCTAGTGACCTGACAAGGATCACTTGCCAGGTAAGCTGAGAAGGAACAAGCTTTGTACACCCTTAACACTTTCTCTTCCAAGAAAACGTGGATTTGGAGGTCTTTGCCGCACTGACTGATTTTCCTGAAAGTTTTTCCATGCATGTGAACTGAACTTCAGGAAACCCCTTAAATCAGTGCAGTGCCACCAGGAAGAGGCCGCGTTTCCTGAAGATCTGCTTCATTGCTGGGAAGATGACATGGCTCTTTGCCAGAGAACTTCCATCACATCTGAAAGGTGCAAACTGCTAGCTGCATGCTAGCTCAGGCATGGAGAGGGGATGTAGGTGAGCGGCATGGAGGAGAACATAAAGGAAGGAAAAGGATCATTAATGCTGTGTCCCAAGCAGGAATAAAAACAGATTGTCCTTGTAAATCTCTTGCATCAGTCTTGGTAATAAAGCTCTTTTTTTAGATGGCTGGCTTGTGGGAAAAAAAATAAATGAACTTTCCTCCAGTTTGCAGGTAATAGGTTTTGGAATATTGGCTACATGGTAATTACATAAAAATCACGTCATTGTTTGGTAGGTTTCCATGACGGCTTGAAGCTTGATGGGTGAATATATTTGCCTCCAAGGAAATTTATACCGCTTTAGCTGAAAAGTGGTTAGTATTGACTATTCAAGGATATAGTAACAGATTGTAAACTTCTCAAGAATTGTATCATTTGAAGTTGTTATTATACCAGAAATTGTGGATGAGAAAGAATTAAGTACACGTTTATAGTTTAGAAGCAAGCTATAAAAATTGTCAGTCACTATTCCTTTCATAGAAGCCTAACCCGTATCCAAAGGAACATCAGATTAGGTAATACAGAGGAAAATGTGACTTTGTGTTTATGTGCGTGCTCATGCATCTGCAACAGCCATTACAGATGGGACAATAAAGGTGGTAAATTAACACGCAGTTTTCTGAGCAAGCTGAAAAACCTCTTCCCACATAGGTGACACGTCGTGAAATTCAGAGAAGTAGCTGAAATTGCGTTGGAAAAGCACAGGAAACGAGCACGGTTAGTTCTCATAGTGCAACAGTGAATTGAGTGGGTTCGTAAAGCGTTGGGTCTGGTCCAAAGCAGTCAGTAAGTGAACGCAACAGGAGTCTGCCTCCTCTGCTTTTTGGAGTTAGATTGCTAAAAATGGAAATCTATAACACCTGTTAATATAAGCGTGCGAATAATGAAGGCTGGCTGACATACCCAATCATATGCACCCTGTTTTTTCAGTTCTTAAGAACTTTGCTGTGCGTTAACTATTTTTGCTGAAAATTTTTGTTATATGCGCTCTCAGCCCGATTTTTAAAACAAAGTTTTACGACATGGATCAGTCATATCACAGAATGAATACTACAGAAAAACCCAAGGGAAATTAGTAATTCTGGTTTTAGGGCAGAGGTAAACAGCATGTTGTGACATCACTCTGAATAATAGAGTAAAGTAAAATAAAATAAATACTGAATTGCGCATTCAGTGAAAGAGTCCCGTGGAAAAAAAAAATAGCATGTGATCACATACATAAAGGTGATGAAATATTGCATATGCACAGAAAGGACCCAAATACAGTTAAAAAGACAACCTCATTCTGCCCTGTAGCATTTGGGTTCTTGAATTTCCAAAAATAACATTTTAAAAGCCTTTTTTCTTCAGTGTGACTGGGAAGAATCATCCCCAGAAAAGAGCACCAATAGTAGTTATTATAGTTAATCTTAAATTATTAGTGAACAGGAGCTTTGAGAGTTGAGTTAGCGTAGTGAGCAGATCCACAGGTCAGAAGAAGACATGGGCACTGTGGGCAGCAGGGAGGTAGGTGCTGAACCTTTTGCTGTCCTCGGATTTACTTGGACAAGAGTTTTAGACCTGAACACCATCTGTGTATGGTGATGTTCTACTTCAATGAAAAGTTTTTACGCTTTTTCTTTCTAGTGAGCTTTAGTTAATCAAGGCTGATCTGACCTTTGTCTGCTGTGGTGGTGGGTGTGCCTTCCCAGGGCTGCTCTAGGAGCGTGGTTGGTCAGCAGTGCGATAGCCCCTTCAGTGATTTGGGATTTTAATGTGCTGCTTCATTGCTGTTTGCTATTGTATCGGTACTGTCGTTTGCTCTCGTCAAAATTTATGAAGTTAAGTAGAGCACCTCGTTTTATTTTAAATGAGTCTCTAATAGGCTATGCTAGATTAGATGCGTGTCCCGTGCTGTACGGGCTGTGACATGTTTCTTTACTAGAGTGTTGAAAAAATAATAATTGAGGACTTTTGGGCTGATACAAACTATGAATACTACAAAAATGCCATGCCCTGCACACTTAAGGAAAACCTATCTGTTACTTTCTTAGCATAAGCAATCATAAACATCCCCTGGCTCTGTCCCTGTCATGAAACCAGGAACTAAATTGGCTGAGAGGGAAAAAAAGAGGAAGAGCTTACAAATGGTGCTTCAAACCGAGTTCTAGTTTGGTCAGATTTTATCTGGGATTTTCCTCTCCTCATATTTTAGGGACTTTTGCCCCTGAAACAGACCTTCCATCTTCGCATTTGGCTTCCATGTTCTTTGTTTACAGTGGGAAGCGTGGAGGCCGCACGGGCAGTGGTGTAGCAAGGCTGGCATGGGGGGGTCAGCAGCACCGGCTGGAGTCTTGTTTCCCTGTCAGAACTCCCCAAAACGAGCAGGAATCAAAACTTGCATTTTAAATCTGAGCAGGTCTCAGTGCGCAGGATTGCCTCAGGTTAAGTGTGCATGTGCGCTGGGGGGTTTCTTCTCAAAACCTGTGTGGGTTTCGTGTTTTCCCTTTGCCCATTAAAATGTTTTATGAATGGAAAACAAAGGGTGCTGGGTCCGTGGGGTCCAGTGGGATGGGCAGCATGCGCAGGCAGCAGCTTTCAGGCAGCTGAGGGCATTTCTCCTGGCAGGCACAGCGGCTCTGCTTGCATCTCCTCCTTGTCACAGTGCCTCTCTTTTGGGAATTGCGGCAGCTCTGCCGGGAAAAATTTAAGTGTGTCCCGCTGAGAGCAAGAAAACTTGAGTTGGGGTAAAAAACCCACAAATCCCTTGTTTGCTCAGACGGGGAGCCTAAGCTATGTGGCATCTATAGCCTTGTTTGAGCTCAGGTGAGAAGAGTTTTCTCAAAAATGCCCAGTGGAGCTTGGAGCCAGTTTCTGTTGGTGTTTGACATCTTGAAGTATCTCCCAGCTGCCAGTTTTATCCTCTGTTTCCTTATTCAGGGGAAGATCTTCTTGTGTTTTGGGGTATTTTTCTCGAGGGGGGGCTCTCAGCAGGGCCAGGTGCAGATGTCCCAGCTTCACAGGAGGCTTCGGAGCCAGGCTGGCTTTCCTGGGCTCCTCCTTCCACAACAGCGGATTAACTTCTTCCTTCTGGTTCAAGGAAGATTTGCAAATAGTTTCTAAAGTATTTGATTTATGCCCCTGCCTTTTCTTTCCTTGGTTTTTGAGGCATACAAAAGTTTAAAGGGATTATTTAACAAATAGCGTTGTACATTTGTTTTTTTTTCCTTAGAAATCCTGGGACAATTGCACTTGAACCACTCTGCTTTTACTAAGGAGATCTTGGCCGTGGCAAGTCATAGGCAGGAACTTGAGATTTTACTAAATATTATTCTCTTCCAAATATTTCATTAAGTCTTAATAGTTTAATAGCCAAACCAGAAACAAACTGATGTTGGACAACCCGCCTTCTAGAATTCCCTCTCGCTATTTTTTAAGTTTTCATCTTTCTGATGCCAAAATTTTGTGAGGGTCTCAGAGGGTGTGGGGGTATGAGGAAAAAAAAAATTTCTGTGGCCCCAGATTGGTTTGTTGACCTCGTCCAAAGAAATTAGATGTGAGTTTTGGCAATTGTGTGTGCATGGTTTTGTTTTTGTGCCTGTGTGCACCCAAAATCACTAATTTTGTGGTTGTAACTCTTTTGAGAAGGATGAATTGTTGTCCCCCTCTGCTGGTGGTGCATCGGGCTGGGGATTTGCTCACCCTGCCAGCCAGCTGAGTTACTCTGCAACTGAAATACAGAGTTTTAAGAAGGTGGCAGGTATGTGTGTATATATTGGTCAGGGGTTTAAATGACCAGAGAAACCCTTTACTTTGAGGAGTGCTCAGAAGGCTATAATGCATCAGCTTTCGAGGCATAGGGTTACCAAGCGGTATCTCTAGAAGAGCCATCCTACCATCCCCTAAATATTTTGCAGCATGCATCGCAAAAGACTGTTTCCACCTTGAGAAACAGAAATCGGGTGAAGAGAAAATGTGCTTTGAAAAAAGCAAATGCTGTCCTGTCAGTCAGACTACTCCCAGCAGAGACTGAGTTGCATCCCTGTCGTCCTACATTGTGTCCGCTGGAGTAGTGCTGCTCAAAGAGGATGGGTTAAGCATTGAGACATGCTGCAAGGATAGGCAGGGGAAAGTGGAGCTTGTTGTGCAGGAAGAGAGCAGTGGAGCATGGCGCGAGCCAAGCAAAACGCAGTCTGAGAGGATACATCTGGTATCTCTAAGTTCATCAGGGAAACACTCACGACGGGGGGAGATAATCTGCAGAAAATACACAAAAACCAATGGTCCACTGAGGCGCTAAAACCTTTTAAGTGGCAAAGGATAAAAATCCCCTTCAGATTTCTGAGATAAAGGATGAGGACTGTGTAACGTGATGCTTAAGATGGCACGAGACCGAACGTAATGGCCGTGGGGAGCTCTGAGTCACGCACACAGGACTGGGGTGAGCCTTGCACAGGGGACAGTTGCATGGCTGCCTGTACATGCTTGCAGGCAGCAGGGTCTGGAGGAGCAAAGGGCTGCTGTAACACTGTCCTGGCTGTCACCGGGTGCCGTGACCTGTACGTACGATAATATTACTGTGTAGGACTGGTGAGAGATGCTACTGCTAAGATAGAGAAGGAATTTGTCTTGTTCAAAGGAGACTTTTTCGATGATTAAGATGCATTTTTAAAAAGGTGAATTTCTGACATTGAGCATGGGAATATCTAGAAAACTCCTTAGTAAATAGTAAGTTAGAGATTGGACGTTGGTTTGTTTGGTTCATCCCCAGAAGCATATTGTAAATGAAGCAGCATTTAAGGTTCTTTTGTATTCTGAGAATTGCTGCCATGATTAGAAATAAGAATATGAGCTATTAAGCAAAACCAATGCTGTGTTGAAAAGCAACAGTTTTGATTTATGAATCTGCAAGAAGGCAATGGTTTTATATTTCCTTCACATTTTAAAATGTCTGGACAATCTTTTTAATATTATGCCCACACAGACATTAAAATATATTGAGTTTCAGTTATAAGGTACATTGTTTAAAAGGGAGTGTTTTCAATTAAACTAAAGCTAATATCTTTAACCTTTTGCATTTAAATTTTCTGGTGCTGTGCAGAAATAATTACTGGTTTGTCTGCATGTTGCAGTAGTAATGCTCTCAATTACTTCTTCCCCATATTATTGCTGAGGGAAATGCGTCAGGAAACATCTTTAGCATTAAAGTGGCATGGATGGCAGGATTGTGCAATTTAATTGTAAATGTGTGTTGTGCTGTTAAATGTTATTTTTTTCTATGATAGTATCACATTTGCTGGGCACTTTCCAAGCACAAGGGAAGCTTGTGTGGCAGTGTCAGACTTTTTCCAAACTAAGCCTAAGGCGTATAAAGCAATATTCAGCGAAGTCTGCCATATCAGATTAAGGCCTAATGCTGTTGCAGCAAAACCAATACACATTTAGTTCACATACGTTTTGGCAGAGATGGGGAAGAAGAGGAAAAGGAGGGATCGAGAATACAAATGGAGCAGTCTTTCAGCCTCAGATGAGTGATGGGCGACATTTACCAAACCAGCAGTACTGTCATGTTTAGTTTAGACACACTTTGTCACATGTAGTTCACTGTTGCACTTAATTAGTGACTACCCTAGGAGAAGCAAGCGGGATGGTTTCCCCTTGAGAGCATGGAGCCATGGCTGATGGACAGTGACGCAGGACCAGTGCCAAAGCATGGGTGTCTCTCCGGAGATGCAGAACAGTGTCCCACAACCTTCTTCTCTTCAAGAAGTCCAGACTCCTTCCTCATCTGGCTTATTCACGTGCCAGTGGGAGAGGAGTAGCCTGTCCACCTTTGGAAAGAAACATACACCTGTGCCTTTCAAGCATGCCAGCTCTTTCGCTGATGCTCCGTGCTCTACCATCAGGACTGGAACTAGGGAGACGTTTTACCAATGCCCACTCTTCCCCCACCTGCTTCTTAAGTATTCCTGTAGCATCTCATTGATTTTACAGCCCTGGTATCAGACAATACTTTAAATAGAGGCACTGCCATGCCTACCGTTAAAAAAGATGGTATTGATATTTTCCCGGTTTGCTTTAGGTGATAAGGATAAGCTGTAACTTTGGGTGGGAGTAGTTTTGCAAACCAGCCCCAGAATACTGAGGTGGTTTGTGGTGTTATATGAGGCTTAAAAAAAATGTAGTCTCTTGGAAGGTGCCCCTGCTTCTTGAAGGCTCTGAAGTCACGGGCCGTGCTCCTTGTGAACAAGGTTCCTCTGAGAGAAATACGACCCTTGCAATGATACTCCCTTGAGTAGCTTCCTTACTCTCTGCCACCCACCCAAGGCTCTACACCTTTCATAGATCAAAGGAGAATAAAACAACAAAAAAAACCCTGATAATCTGGGAGGGGAAGAAACAATAGAGACTAGGGAAGAATTGGAATTAGCAACATGTAGTTAAAAATATGAAGTGACTTCAAAAGCCATGAAGGAGGTAAAGCAAAGAGAAGAATGCTGCTTTGGCGTCACAGCTAAGGATTGCAATCAGTATGACACCAAACTGATGGTTGATGCTCTGAAAATATGAAAAAAAACCCAATAAATAACTAAGACTTTCCCTTTGTTTTTTGTTTGCATCTCAATCAGTGCACCCAAAGAGTCAAAAGAAATCAGTAGACTTACATAGACTCCTAGATGCTTACTACGACTGTCTTTGGTTGAGACTAGATCTGGATCTCGGTTGTATTAATGGAAAGATTCCCTCTGATTGCAAGTGGCATTTTATCAGCCTGACCATATATTTTGTGCCTCAAACTGTACAAAGCCATTCCTGACAATTTTTATTTTTTTTTTCTCAGCCAGAGTCAAGGTGCTCTTGGAGAGTGTGAAGATAATCCATTTCAGTTACATAGAGGATCAGACAGTCACATAAATGCAGGTGTGTTGGCTTTTGAGGTTTGGTATTGTTTGTTTTTCAGTGGGAAGATTAATTTCATAAACTACAGAATTGGTGGTTTGGGCTTTTGTTATTAATTGAGCTAAGGCTTAGTAAAACATGGAACACAGATGAACGCACACTCCAGGTATTATGGGGTCTGTTTCCTTTCCGCTGTTTCTATTTAAGCACTGGGTATAAAATGCAATATGCATTTTCTTTTGAGTCAGAGCTGTCTTGTATGCATTCTTGGCAGCCTAAAAGCTATTGCATTAAACCTACTTAGTGCTACTCTTCCTTTCTGGAGATAGAGAGAAGTAATAATAAAAAATAACTCTCCAGTAAAGCTCATTTCACCATGGCACATTAAGTATCAGGAGTTTAAAAAACAAAGAGTGAGAGGGGAGAAAACTATCAGAAATATTTAGCTGTTAAGGAGATTGTAAAAATAGAAGCAAACTTTTTTTTTTTAAAGGAAATATAAATAGTACTGTTTATATGACCCATCCTCAAGTATTGTTTTTCAGCTAGTTAGGTGCTTAAGGATGTGAAAGTTATTCCTGCTTTTCAGTAAGAAGAGAAACCTTCTAGAACAGTTGTGGAACCACCAGAACAGAACGGGATTATTTGGAACAGAGTTACCAGAAACAGAATAATCATTGACTTTTTTTTTCACTTTTCCCCTCATTTGTGAAAAGTACTGATTTTTGAATAATCAGGTTCCCAATGTGAAGACTTTGAGAAATGCTGTGCCTAGCCCATCATATTATGCAGTAGCCTCATTAAACAACGGATTTGTGTTCTGACAAATAGTCACTCTTTTCTTTACATTTTGCTTAACTATTCTTCCTCCACTTTCAGTATCTAAACGTAAAAGAAGATTGCAAAGCCATGGCTTTCTGTGCAAAAATGAGGAGCACAAAGAAGAGCGAAGTAAACCTGGAAGCTCAGCGTCAAGGTTTAGAAATACTTTTCTACCTGCAAGATAAAAATCCCATTTGTTACACCAGTGGCGAGTTTACCTCGGAGGAGCTGTGCATTGAAGCTGCCCAGAGGTGTTGTGAGTATATGGATTTTATATAAGTTCTCAGTGGCAAGGCCTGACAGTATCAAAAGTGATGCGTCCTTCTTTGCATGTAAGTCAATGCTTGTAGAAGAAATATGCATGTTATGTAGTCTAGGATGGAAACTTTTGCCAAGGGTCTGTTTGGGCAGTTCTTAAACTGCTTGGAGTGGAAGAAATGGTGGGAGAGACTGTCTTGAGATTCATATAAAGTGATCATCTCCCACCCTGGTTTCTGGCAGATACAGGTACTGATTTTTTAATTTGGGTGGGATGATTAGGTTTCTTTTAAGAGAAGAGGAGACACCATATACAAATAAGTTAACACAAAGCTGGCCTTACCTCGTATGCTAGTCAGTAAGCCTGTCAGGATCTGTCCCGTGTTACAAAACATTTTGGAGAGGGCTAATGAAGAAAAAAACCAAACAAAACTTATTTGCTACTTTTCCGGTTTTAGTTTTCTGTTACTTGACACTGCTTTGCAGAGAGTTATGATGTCTGTAGTACTAATAATTCACCAGTTAAGGTAACCTGAACTGCGCACAATTGCGGTAATACATAAATGTATAATGAAGATTTCTTGCTTTGTCACTGTGGTCCTTGACTCAGCAAAATATTTGAACATCTATGAAATTCTGCTGGAATTAGTGGATTTAATCTATGTTTGAGCCTCATGAACCAGGCTACTTTTATATTTACAATTCTGAAGTTCTTTCCTGCCCTGATCCCAATTTTGTGTTCCCCAAGCTTCATGGAACACTAAATATTATTCAGCTGATACAGGAGCGGTGAAATCTGGCTGTATAAACAGGCAGACTGGGCATAAGTTTTCCTGCAGCTTTAAAATGTTTTCTTTTCCTACATCATCTTGGTTCTTGTAACACTGGGTACCCTTCAGTTCCATTGGAAAGGCAGGAATGATGGGAATCTGAAGGACAAACCTCATCAAATAAGTACTCGTGTTGTTTTTGAATACTTTTAATGAAAATGAGGAGTACTTAAAACCCACCTGTTTATGTCAGCATGTAAGAGCTGTGAACTGCTGCTGTTTGTATGGGTGTGAGCCCACATACTGTGCAACTGCTCCCAGTAATTTCTGGCGGAAGTTTAAAACCTTTGAAGAAGTGACTTAAAAGTGAGCTTTCTTCTGCCTTCTCTCATTTTTCGCTAAGTCCACAGCACGTGGTAGTGAAGTACAAAAGTCTTACCCATTTCAGCAAGCCTGTGATGCTGGTCTCTGCTGCAAATCACAGCTTGAATAGTTAAACCATTGACGGCATCTACCTACTGCTTGTTGACCTGCACAAGGCAGTGGCTGCTCAGCCCCACCTTCTGTGAACTTTGCAATTAGGCTATTCAGTTTTTATTTCCTTGGCTTCTCTCTTCCCTTCTACTCTCTTTCCCCATGTCACAGTAGAAATGGTTTTACTGAATTCTGCAGGACCCCAACAAAGTGCTCTGCAGTTGGCCCAATTTCAGAAAGACACTTAAACACATGCTACAGTGCTCTCTGCAACAGAGCTGCTTGCTTGACCAGGGCTTTCGCAAAAAGGGACTGCCTCCTATTGAGCAGGAAACCGAAGCAAGGAATTCAAACAACGGTAGACCTGTAAACATACCATAGCCTGTTTCTCTCTGGGATGATGTAAATGCAAAGGTTAAAGCAGGTCAGCCTAGACGTACAAGTCAAAGTCTGTTCTTTGTTGGAAAACCCTCTGTTGAATTAGCAAAGAATGGAAAAATGATGTTATGCTTTCTGCCTGTTTGCTAATGAGAAGGGGATTTTCATCATTTCACTAAAACCTTCTCTTTCAACTATGGGAGTAAAATTTATTAATAAAATAAAACTGAGAACAAAGTTGTGGTATTGCTGAGTGGTTTTGTTAAAACACCCATTTCTGTGATCTGGAAAAAGTGAAGATTTTTAAGTCATTTCCTCTTAAGTTCAGACCTTTGGCAAAATCAGGATTTCAGAATAAGTTTAATGTCAGAAGCAGCTGAAATGATACGCTGTTTAATACACGATAAAACCAATGGAGTGAACCAATGCACAGTTTGCCGTTCCACTTTAACCATAACTTTCTAATGTTTTAAACTAATCCTCGTATCAGTTTCTTTTTATGGTCCATTTTTGCCATATCAGATATTTGCTTTATGCATTTGTATTTTTGAGGTGTGCATATGTATTGTAGCCTTGTGATTCATACATTTGTTTACTTTTCTCTGACAGCTATATCTCCTCTGTGCCATAATCTCTTTGCACTGTATGATGAAAACAAAAGACTCTGGTATGCACCAAACCAGGTCTTTAAGATAGATGAAAAAACATCACACCGGCTCCATTATCGAATGAGGTAAGTGCACAACATCTGAAAAATGATTCCTTAGCCTTATGTAGATGCTCTGACTCTTACTACTGAACTCACTGAAGAAGCAGGAAAGCAAAACCAAAAGAAGCAACTTGCTTTTCACAGCATAGATAAGAGATTAACAGGAAAAGCTTAAAATGTCTCCTGATTTTTTTTTCATCTTGCTATATAACCTTGAAAAAAGCCCCAGAAGTTGAAAAACCACAAGAACCTGTCTCCACAAAGCTGTAGGTGACCGAACTAGCTAAAAGCTAAATTGAAAAAAATGGCTCAAAAACGTTGTTTTATTATGTCAGTATTTTGCATGTTTCAATTTCCATTTGAAGTGTTCAAAGTGAACTGTACTCCTGCTGAAGTCAATGGGAATTTTACTATTAACTTGAAGGGAAAAAGCAATGTGCTATTGCTTTTGAAATTCTCCTCTAGGACTGTAGGGGAATCCGTGTGACCTCGCTGTGGGTGGCATGCACTAGACTGGAGAAGGCATCAGAAAATTGAAACCATTGTTCCCAGGATCTTTATCTGTCATGTACCATCAGGTTGAACTTCAGGTGGCATTCTTAAAATATAGCACGTAGCCTGTTGAGATTTCTGGGGCTGAATGGGTACACCAGCCCTCATCCACTGGAAAATGAAAGCAGTAATTCTGCACATTATGCTGCCTGCTTTTTCGAGTTTTGTTCTGACTTTTCTTCTTGCATCAATATGAGCTTTAAGTGTATGATATAGGAAAAAATATTTGGAATAAGCTTTGCTTTCAGGAAACTTTGCCCATCTTCCTAAAACAAGTCCACGGATCATTCTTGTCGATTCTTCAAGGTACAACTGTAAGAAAATAAGCTTCTATGTAATATTCCCTCTCTTCCTTAAAATGTAATACTCTCATATGTGGTCAGTTTTGGCTGTAGAGAAAAAAGTTCATCTTAACATCTTTTTCCTGGTAATCTCTAGTTAGACAACATGACTATCACTTGTACATGCTAATGAGAGAACTGGCACGTATAAACCTCAGGTTGTGCATCCAAACCATTTTCTAGGCTTGTTAGAGAATAACAACCACTTTGCTTATGCAGATACAAAGAGAGAGCTTTGAAAATGTGATCTTTGAACTGTAAGGTGTTTCAATTCTAATTACATTTGTGCCAGAATGGAATTGTTACTGTTGTGGGATGAACTGTTAAGAGAAAAAAAAATACTGACAGTCCACAGAAAGATCTTTGCTTTTCAAGTAATTATAATACCGATACCTATTTTTAGAAGAGGAAGAGGATATTATAGTCTTTTCTTTTTTCTTTAGCACAGTCTATTAGTGGTATTAATGACTTAACCTTGGCTAATCTCAGCTTTAAGCAGCTGTGATTAAGTTTGGCAGATAAACACCATACAATAATGGAATTGAGTAACTTTCTAAAAGAAGCTCTGAGGACTCTAATGGCCTCTTACAGAGCATTAAGTGCCCCTTCTTGCTTTGAGATCAGTCAGATTAACCATATACTGGATAATAAAATTTCTTGGTACAATGTGAATCTGGGGCGTTTTCCCTTGATACTGAAATTCTTTGATGTGGCGTGCTTTTCTCAGTAAAAGAAGGTGGTATTTTAAAAATGTAGTTGTGGGAATTTAATCCTCTGATTAGAAGTATGATGCTGTTTTTAACTCAATTCTTAAAAAATAGTTTCTGCTGTGTTTGGTGTTTATATGTTTCTGCTTTGGGTGAATGATGAGAGCTCTCTCCAGGTACTCTTTCATTCCTACTGCATCTTACCCGCACGGTGGGTAACACCACCTTCTTTAAAACTGCGTTAAAGGCTCCCTCTTATGAATCTTCTTCAGCTGTTCATCTCTCTATCAAATCTTAGGTGTATGGGCAAAATTACTCTATGTTGAACTTTATTTTCTGGAAATTTTTCTGTTCTACCATTTTATAGAATGAAGCTATGGAAACTGCCTTGCTTTCTGTATTTAAAAGTTCTGGTGGTTTATTTTTTTTAAGCTTTGGAGTTGGGATTTGAAAATTGGCAGGGGTGCCTCTTTCTTTCGTCAGATATACTTCATGCATGAAAATTGGCAAACTTTGAGCCAATAATATGTATTTAAAATAATTTCATATGCATTTAAGAAGAGGTTATATGAGTTTACGTGCTAATCTAAAGATTCCTGTCTCCCTAGAAATACTGTAGCGTGTTGGTGAATTGGTATTTTCCTTTTTTTTGTTTCTGATCTATTGTGTGTCTTGGCTTGGGCGTCTGAACTGAGAGGTGGGCTGAGCACTGAAAAATTATGAGCAGCACAGGATTGTGAAACTGTTCTCTAAATGAATAGTTTATTCTGAGCTCTGCAAGAGACAAAATTCCTCTTGAAAAAGGAAAACGGTCTGGGCTTATTTAATAGTGCCGTGTATTAGACCATATGTATCTTTTAGAGACTAAATCATTTTTATGCGGGCAACCTTATTTCTGAAATTTCATTACATTGATAGGTTTAATTTAGTCATGTCCTATTAAAATTATATATATAAAATGAAGGTATGTGACTGAGTAGTTTCAAATGCTTTTAGATGTTTGATTTTTCTCCCAAGGCTGAAAGCTTCAGATTTGGTTTCTGACTGTGTTGACTTCCTGTCCTCCTCCTCTCCCCATCAAATCTGTGCCAGCTGGTATACTTTTGGTAATATTTTAAAAGGACTTGCTTTTCACTAGAAACTTTGTAACTAGCCCTATATTTCTTCCACTTGCCTCAAGTTTAAAAAAAAAAACAATCTACAACATAAGAAACCACAGTATTTTGTGATTTCCTGGAGTAATTGGCATACCAGCTGATGAAGGAGGAGTTTAACTGTTTCATAGCTGGATTGTATTTAAGCCAGAGGTAGCAGTGTTTCTTGGTGTGGAGAAGGGACCCAATGCACATTTCTGGAAACTGGCAGGAAGGACAATCAGAGCTGCTGTAGGTGAAAGAGAACAGGCGGTCCCCCTCCAGCATTTCCACCACTCCTTGGCCAGATTGAACGGGTGAAGTGCAAAACCGCTCCTTCCCGGGGGTAACCCACTCGGGCTGACTCCCCAAATCCCCCCCGCTGGCTCTCACCCATGCCACAGGTGCCTGCCCGGGGCTAAAGCGCTCTAGAGGATGGGTGGGTCATGCTGCTGAAACTCAGGAGCGCGCAGTCTCCTTTCCAGCTCGTCTGCAGGACTTCTGAATTGGAAAGCTTGCGCTCCTGTTTCTGTTTGTGAAAGTGGAATAATAATAATCTGTCTCCCCCTTACCACAAGTCCATCGGTCCCTTCAAGGCAGAGACTCTCCTTCTTTATTTATATGGTTCCTCAAACAATGGGCCTCTAATTTTTATTGTAACTTATAAGTGTTGTCTTAATCAGTGCAATTTAGTAGGGAGGGGAGCAAATTCTCCTCTCAATTACAAACAATACACAATACCTTGCTGATAATTATTTTCAGGAAATACCAAAAGAATTTGAGTTATTAATTATCACTCATTTTAGAAAGGAGCATATGGAAACAAAGTCATTTCCTGGAGGCAGAAGGATTTGCTTTCCTTTGCTTTTTATGCTTCAACCAAAGGAGTTCTGCAGTATCTTACAGTACTTGTCAGGAGTTTTTGGCATAGCTGTGTGTTGGTGTTCCTACTCATGCTATAGATACATGCTTTTTGGGGACTTAAGACTGACCAAAAAGAGGATGGACAGAAATACTGTACAGAAAATCTCATGTCTTGAAGAATTATGTATCAAATTACTCTTAATTTGAATGGTGAACTTATTGTACAGATAACACGTGATTAAAACACATGGTGCTGAACTAAAAGTACTAATTTTGTTTTGCTCTCCACTGGGACTGATACACACCAATCTCAACCACTGCAGAATTGGGGCTTAATCCGTGAACTCCTATTCTGGTCAGAGACAAATCACAAAGATATAGTCACATATTTTAAAACACGCATATTTGCATGCGGGTTGTCCTGCACCATAATGTTTGTAAGCCTTTGCCAGTTGACTTACTGCCTGCCTGCTGTCATCCTGTCTTCCAGGACATGTCTCTTGCAATTTTTATTGCGTTATATTTGAAATGAAACTCCTTGGGCAACATAGTGATTTGTTATTTAAACAGATTCGTTATTTGTAATCTGAAAATGTGTTTGTAGATTATAAGGTAGTTTATCTGTTCAGCTTTTTCTTTCAGTACAGAAAATGTGTATTTCTAATTCAGGAGTTGGATATACCCATCACATGCCTCAGCATTTTCTACCTACGACCTTAGTTTTTTTCCACTCACTTTTTCTTTACTACTTCTTTTACGTGCAGTGTCTATTACCATTCACATTCATTTGTTTTTTTTCTTGTGTAAAGCTGTTTGATCTCATTTTGGTCACAAAAGGTGTTTATGATTTTGCTGATCACATATTTAGGTAGACATTAAAAGCTTAGCTGTTGAGGTGTGATGGTAATGTGAAACAACTTACGTTACATGGTGCTCACCGTCCATCAGAAATGTCCGATTTCACACGTCGCTTTGTATTAAAGCAGTAATATATATATACACACACTGCAGTAATTCTGCAGTGTTTGCTCTTGCTAGTGCTGAATGCTCCTCTGGAGTTAGACTGACATATTCTTATAGAAATCCTTCCTACTTAGCAGTTGGGTAAATCTGCTCTGCTGTAACCTTTTAATTTTAAGTAGTTTGTGATCATGTGCAAGGCATGAACCTTTGCAAAAGGCACATTGATTCAAACCAGATTTAACTAAACTTTACTTGATTTAAAATGTTACTAGATAAACACAAATTTCTGGAATAATTTAGGCAAAGATTTCTCAAAAGGTGCTAACAGAGGCTTGAACTCCAAAATTTCATTTATTTTTCAGCAGATGTCAACTCCTTTAGCAGGTGTTCAACTAAATAGTCTTGTGTACAGATACGAGTAAAAAGCTTGTTTGCAATATGCACAGAAGATTGACTGCGTCCCTTTAAAACCGAATGATTTGAATTAGTGTCTTTTTTACCAGCTCTATCCGAAACCAAAGGGAAGCAGAAATTCCAGGGAGCGAGGCATAGCACTGCTTCCTGCTCCGGCCACGGGGGGGGTACTCACAGCACTTCTGCCCTGTGCATTGCTTCGGTGCCTATAGAGGAGGAGTTCTGAAGTTTTGTTAGCCCTTTAGGTGAGCCATTTTATCTTGGCATGCAAATGCCAACCATTGCACAGTAGAAGCATTACACTCTTCTTCACTGCTCAAGCAATGTCAGAGGTGATGGAAACGTAATTGTCATCCGAGTGGCAGCTTCTTGTTCGGTGGACTGCGCAGGGATGTGACAGGCAGTCAGTCATGGTATTGTGAGTTAAGAGTGAGATACTGTTGAGTGGAAACACTGAAGACCTTTGACTAATACACCATTTTTCCCCAGTTCCTCAGGTCAGGCACGCGGTTTCAGCAGTGGACCACTTTAAGTTGCAACCTCAGGGCAGAAGATTGATGGATTTTGACTTGTAACTGGTTTTCTTTTAAAAGTTTAAATTATGTATCTGATGTAAATGGGGGATTTCCCAAAAAGTTTTTAAAGTTTATTCCTCTTTTCTTGCAAGATACTACTTCACAAACTGGCATGGGACTAGTGAAAACGAACCCTCAGTGTGGAGGCATTCACCAAGGAAGGCAAAGAACTCTTACGAGAAGAAGCTGGTGCCAGAAGGAACCCCTATACTTGATGCAAACTCATTAGAATACATCTTTGCACAGGTAAGATGCTTGCAAGTATCTCTGCCATTGTAGTCACACAAAAACTATTTGATCCAGTAGAAGCTGCTTTAAAGACCTATTTTCAAACTTTTAAAGTACACATAACCTTACCTGTTAGTATTGGTAAGTGTTTTCTTCATACTTCTGCGTGGTGGAGAGAATTTGCTACATGAAGAACAATCTACCCATATGCATGCAGAATGTGTAAAGAAACTGTCTATCTCACAGTCCAAAAAGGGCTATATTTTTATAGCATACTTTCTTTTAATATTAAATATTTTTTAATATAAATGCTATTACCTTTTCTTTTGTGAAACATTTGCACATAATGACTTTTACATCTATATTCCTATAGATGAACAGTAGAAGTATTAAAATTGACAATATGGTGTCCTTTTAATGAGTTTTTTTACTGCGTGGTGTTAAAACACTGACTGATAACATCACTGTCACACAGCCTGCTTACATGCAGTTTTTCTTTCCTTCTGTTGTGCCTCCCACTTGTTGGCGGTACATGCACTATGCTGGACATGGCAAGTAGGCAGGGTCCCTATTTCAGAAAGCTTGTGCTCTTGTACAAAAAAGTTTATATACACACAAATTATTTTGCAAACAAGAAACTGTCTGGTTTCGCCAAAGAAATTAGAATTTTGAAGTTGATGAAGGCTTGTGAAATGAGCAAATTAAATGCACTGAAGGAAAACATGTTTACTGTTAATTCTGAGTATAATTACTGCAGAATTTCAGATTTTGAAATATGGTTGTGTCCTTCAGAAAAAGATAGCTGTGGCTAACTTGGTATTTACTTTTATCGTGGTTTCACAACAAAACAACAAGTATCACTGGAGCAGATTCATGCTATGTGTGCATTTTAATGGTACCACTTGCATTCTGAAGTAATAAAAGAAGCAAATATTTTTTTCTGTGTAATCAAACTAACTTACGCCTTGTTTTGTATGAACATTCCTGTGTACCTATATGCAACTTTGCAAAATCACTGTTTGAAAACATAATGCAAAACTGTTTCTCATCCTTTTCTTTTTTTTCCTTTTTTTTGAGTGCCAGCAAAAAGAATGAAAACACCTTTTAAGTTGCAGAATGAGTAGGGACCCTAATGAATATTGTAAGACAATATTGCATTAAGCAGAATTTTACTTTTGGGTAATAACATTTTAAAAAAAAAAAAGCCAAACAGAAAACCACTGATGCTAGTATAAGGTAACAGAAATGTCTGTGCTCTTTGGTAACCAAATATTTTTCAGACTGTCCCAGAGCAAGACGGCTGCCACAGAGTTTGCAATCTTGGATTTGAGATGTGGCTTAGAGACTGAGTGCATGGGGTTCATAGAGACACCAGGTGATGAAGGGCAGAGATAAAGCAGAGACACAAAGTATTTGTTGTGTACCAGGAAAAAAAAAATCATGATGGTGCTAGAAGCGGGCAGGAGTGGTACTTTCTTTAATTAATTACAAAAAAAGTCTATTTTTGGTGGGCTAATGTATAAAAGAAGGGGACAGGGGTTTTGGAAGTGTCTGACCAGTGCAGATGTTCTACCTGGGTGTCTACACACGTTCTTGGTGAAAGCCACAGCTCTGTGGACTGTATGCAGGATGTGACGATCCACATGGTGATTCCACCTGTTCCACAAACTGTCATTTTAAGACACTTCTGTCAGGCACAAATGTTGGTGTTTCTTCCCAAATAGGCAGGGTTTGTGGGGTGACTAGTGCTTCCCTGTGTTTCTGTTTCACTGGTCTAAGAGAAGACTGCATCTATTGCATAGCTCTTCCTTCTTCTCCTACCCTTTCCTGTCCTGGCTTTCAATTTTGGGTGACTCTTCTTGCTCAAGGAGAGCCTGTGATCTTACGACATATTGGTTGCTCATAGATAAACTATGACAAATACCAAATCTGGTAGTTTTCTTTTTTTTGCTTCCTATTAAGGGTCAGTATGACTTGGTGAAAGGCCTGGCACCAATCCGTGATCCTAAAAATGATCAAGAGGTTCATGAAATTGAAAACGAATGTCTGGGGATGGCTGTCCTTGCAATCTCTCACTATGCTATCAAGAAAAATATGAAGCTTCCGGAGCTTCCCAAAGATATCAGGTAACTTGGGGTAACTTCTTTGTCACTGTTGGGTCCGCTGCACTTCTCTTCAGAATGGATTTTAAGCATTTTACCTTCCAGGATCTGACTGCCCAGGAGTTACAAGCTCCAACACTACTATCACTAAGTGGGTCTTCCTAATCTTGTCAATAGGGATATGTATTAGAAAACTTGATTTTTTTTTTCTCATCTAGAGAGTACTTGAGATCCATGCAGCTAGTGCACCCAGCATACTGATGTGTTGGGTACCAATTGACACGCTGTAAATTCAGGGTTCTGGGTTAGTGGGTTCAAAAATGGCAGTGTTTTTAAGTGACAACCTAATGAGAAAACTGTTAGAATAAATGTTATCGATTTGAATGGGCTATATCCATCTGACTAAAAAGCTTTCAGAGAAGGATATTATTTGAATTCCTGTTGGCTATTAATGCTGTAAACCACTGTTACAGTACCACCTGCACAGTGGTTTACTTCTTCTTGTTCTCTAACTTTTAAAGTAAGGCAGATGCTCTTTAAAACATTCTGAAATGATTTAGAGAGTTAAAAGTTTAGGAGACAACAGTATTAACTCATAGCATTTTTTTTTCCTTCTAGTTATAAGCATTATATTCCCGAAACTTTGAACAAGACTATCAGACAGAGGAATTTCTTAACCAGGATTCGGATAAATAATGTTTTCAAGCATTTCCTTAAAGAGTTTAACAATAAAACCATTGGCGACAGTAGTGTGTCTCCACGTGATCTGAAAGTTAAATACTTATCAACAATGGAGACCTTGACTAAACATTATGGAGCAGAAATTTTTGAGACTTCGTTTTTACTGATTTCATCTGAGAATGAAATAAATAGAATTAATTGTGGAGACAATGAGATCCTCCCACTATATGAAGTGATCGTAACAGGAAACAATGGAATTCAGTGGAGGCTCAAGCCAAATGTAAGTATCCCTTGATAAATGGGAATTAGAGGATTGGTTTTGGGGGCATAACAAGTGTTAAAAAATGGTCATGATCTTCAGACACTGCAGATCAGCTTTTTATTTAAAGGACTTATTTCATAGGATTATAGGATTATGCAGGTTGGAAGGGACCTCAGGAGGTCTGTAGTCCAACCCCCTGTTCAGGATTAGCTTTGAGATCAGACCAGGTTGCTCAGGGCTTTATCCATTCTGGTCTTGAAAACTTCCAAGGATGGACATCGCACAAGCTCTGCGGGCAACCTGTTCACCAGGAAAATTCACCGGGAACATTAAAGACTGTGCTATATCTACCAGACCAGACACAAGTCTTGAAAGATTAATGTCTGTGGAGACCCTTATGGTTTGGTGCTCTGTCTTGATATCAAAGTCTGTTAATGCTTTTTCTGTATATGGCACCCCAGGTGCCGTGTTTGCTCATACTCACAGACTTTTCGTGAATAAATTAAAATATAGTGACATTAAAGCTAAGTTTTCTCACGTTAGTGATATTTTTATATGTTGTTCCTTGTTTCAGTGCTGCTAATTGAGGTCACTTTGCTTAACCTCTTCTGTGCTTTGTATACATAAATATTAAATATTAAGGTTTGAAGGGGTTATGGCATATTCTACAGTTTTTCTCCACATATAGTACTTGAACAAATAGACCTCTTTTTGCTTGCCTCAGTTCCCCATAGTGATGAGAACCCTACTGATAGCTATCTTTTGTAGCATAGGAAGTATTGTGCTTCACTCCATTTAGATGTAACCTAACTATCTCTATCTCTGATGGAGAATTTCTGTTTTAAATGATGATATTAATGGGGGGGAAGGGAAGGAAGAACTGATATTTGAGCAGAAAAGCTTGCAAGAAGTGCAGCCTGTTTCTTATAAGGCTCTTGTTTCTGCTGATCTATAGATTATATTTATTTCAATACCTAAACCAAAGACTTTCATCTCGGTGAGAACCTTTCTGTGACTAGCAGGAAGCTTGGCTCAGCTTGAGCATTTATCTTTTTTAAATAAGTAGTTACTAATAACTTTCAGTAATTTTTGACTTGTAAGATGCTCGGCTTCATTGTGGTCTGCATGCAGAATTTCATCTGCTGTCGGCAGTTCAGGCATGCAGTGCGAGAAGAACGTAGCTCTTGCTTTTGGGCTGAGCTCTGAGAGAGTATTTCAAGTACACAATTTAGACATTTCAGTAGAACCCTTTCAGCCCTGTACTGCTACTAAAATTATTCCTAGCATACCAAGAGAGAGTAAGTCACCTAGCTCATGACTGCTTGCTTTCATCCTCATGAAAACTGTCTCATGGACAATTCTTGGTAGAAGTATATCCTTGAAATAATACAGACACACTGAATGTGTAAATGAATTGATAAATCAGTGCAAAAAGCATTCAAGAATTAAATAGCTGTGGAAGATTAATTTGTCATGAATTTTTGTTTTAGAGTAAAAATACTGTGCTAAAAAAAATGTTTTTATTAGTATACTTTTATCCAAAATATATTTGCAGTCTGCACAGACAGAGAAAGAGAAGAAGAAAAAATCTGATGGCAAAAACAAAAAGGATGAAGAAAAACACAAAATTCGAGACTTATGGAACAATTTTTCCTATTTTCCTGAAATCACCCACATTGTCATCAAGGAATCTACAGTTAGCATTTACAAGCAGGATAACAGAAGAATGGTAAGAACCAAACCTTGGATAGGTTTCCCTCCCATGGGAAGCTATAGTGACACAGTGTTGTTGGGCAACAAGTGACAACCTCCTTGAGGAGCATTTTCTAACGGGACTCTTAAATAACAGTTAAATATGCTGTCCTCAACACTGTACAAGTGCAGAAGTGCTAGTTAGAAGAGCAGCAAGTCGGTGAGCACAGTTGTTTCTCTACACTTGTTACTGCATCCCACCAGTGCCTGGTGGCCTCCATGATAGGCTTCTCAGCCCGTGGCCTTCCTCTGTACAGCTTGAATAGCCAAAAGCAGTGTCAAGAAAGAGGAGCTTAGCAAGGATGTCAGAGGGAGAGGAGACAAATGCAGAGAGGACCTGGGAGGGAGGCAGAGTTGGTGTATAGATACCCAGTTCTTGTTGTGGGCTGCCAGCTGTTAGAATTTGGAAAGGAGCTGCCAGAGTGCCCTTGGCTTCAAATCCAGCATGACTGCCCCAGTCCTGAATTTCTGGCATTTCACAAAGGCTGGCACAAGAGTTTGCTTTACGTATCTCACATAGGATTACAGCAGAATATAAGTCACGCTGGAGAATGGAAGTTTCTAGCCAGTAATGAGTGGGGAGGACGGAGAGTGGTCAGTGTTGGCTCCCTAAATATGTATGGTTTTCTGTCATAAGTTTCTGGGCAATTTTTTAGCCACTTTATGCAAAAATTGCTGGATATTAAAACATTCCTGAAATGTTTTAACAGAACTGTAAGAATCCTTGACTAAAGTATCTTTTTGTTGTAGGAATTAAAACTGTCCTCACATGATGAGGCCTTGTCCTTTGCATCGTTGATAGACGGGTACTTCAGACTTACAGCAGATGCCCACCATTACCTCTGCACAGATGTGGCTCCTCCACTGATTGAGCACAACATAAAAAATGGATGCCATGGGCCCATTTGGTTAGTAAAATGTTTGATTTTAATTTTTCCACTTGAATAATTAGTCCTCTAGTACTGCTGCATATTGAATCCACTGAGGAAATCTGACATTTGGAAGGTTGTTAGTTAACAAAAGGTTGTAGAACAACTTATTTTTTCTAATGATTATGTGGAAAAAATATCACTGTTTCTCTCCATGTCAACTTACTCATCTATAAAACCAGTGTTTCCTCACTATAGGAGTATTTTGAGGCTTACTTCGCTAATAGCTATAAAGATCAGCTGAACAGATGGGAATTTTTTAGGTAAACAAAGTTGAACTGTATCTACACTGATCCTGGGAGTCCTTGGATGGAGGCACAAAGCCTTTGGTTTTTTTTAAATAGCTAAAGCAATTATTTTCCCTTCTGCCCACCTTTTTGGCTTTTCCTTTTGTGTTTGAAGATGCAGTATATAGGACACTGAGAGCTTACGTGCACACTGTGTTGGATGTGGAATTTCCCCATTAAGCATGCTAAGAGCTTAATAAAACTTTCTTCCCTTGCTGTTTTGCAGCTAAATGTGAGTGTGTGTAATGCACACAATTAAAACATGTTTTAATAAAAATATAAATATTTTTAAGTTGCTGTTATACATTTTTGTTCCAAACATAGAATTACTCCTGTGTATTTACTAATAATGGATTTTGGATGCAACTGCTCATGTGTTGGTTTTCCTCACTTGTACATTGACTATTTCAGCACGGAATACGCCATCAACAAACTGCGACAGGAAGGGAACGAAGCAGGAATGTACGTGTTGAGATGGAGCTGCACGAACTTTAACCACATTCTCATGACAGTGACTTGTTTTGAAGGCTCAGAGGTACGTCAGGTGTGGCATTCCCAGGAGTAATCTGATAATGAGCTAAAGACTAGCAGCTCCCTGTAATCCACGCTGACACTCTTATCTTTGTTTGATAGCTGATGCAGCAGACAGTAGATACTTGTACTCATAGCTTCATTTTCCCTGGACTCCTGTGCTATCTCTACAAATATGCTATATCTACCAATATGATTCATTATATCCAGAACCTTTCCATTCATAGTCATAAAACTCTGCATGAATGTTATTGAAATTAAGCTTTTTAAACTCATATGGTGTGAGAATGACATACAGAATTTCTCTCTGCAACTTACCTAATGTTTCTTGAACATGGATTTAATTATATGAATGTATTTCTGCTGACACACTGTAAAAAAATAGCGCATGAGGACAGTTGCCTTTACGTGTAGAGCACCATAGAAGGGGACATATACACAGTTAGCTGGTGAAACTTATTTTGTGGAAGATGAGTGATAAGTAAAAGTTCATGAGGGGGGATAGGTGAAAAAACTAGTTAGAAGTAGAAAAGAAGAGTGCAGCAACTGCACAGAAGTTTGAATTTTACTGACCTCAGTTGGAAGTCTGCAGCTGACTTGCTAGTTTTGGGAAGATATTTAAAGTGTTCACACAAGAATAGTAATAGCGTAAAAGCATAGAAATTGTTTTCCTTCTCTTAGAAAAAAACCTTGATAGAATCAATGATGAGGTCAAGAAGGGACATTTGTAACAGGAAAGAACGAAATGATGAAAAAAAAACCCTCTTGGAAATAATCGTCATCTCTTAGCATTGATATTTGGTTCATCTTCTGTAGACATTTGCAAAAAACTATATGATCAACACTGTCTTCTAATAGACTGGGCAACTGAGGCATTGAAACAAGAAATTAATTTTGTCTTGGAAATCATTCAACCTCATTGCGAAGCTTAGAGAGGAAAGAGAAGGGTGACATAAAGCTGCAGTATGGTAGAAGTGAGGAAGCAGGAGTAGCGGGTAGAACTTGAAAGGGTGTGGGCTTAAGACAGATAAGTACAAAAGTTCAGTCATTCTTCCCCAATACCTCTGAATGAAACTGGGAGGTTTGTACAACAGGCTGAAATCTTGTTTCACTTGTTGAACAATCTGGGTTGTGAAAGGGAGTTTTGCTATTTTTAAGTTGAGATCTTGAAACCATGGTACAGATTCTGCAATTCTTGACCAAGTGAAGAGAAAATTCCTTCTGAAGAGTCAGGGCTTCTGCATACTCTCAGGCTCTGCAAAACCGTAATTGGACTCGTTAGATGATGCATCTTTATGTTGCTCTTCCACTCTGTTATTATGAGCCTTCCTGGGATTGAAGGTTATCAGAATTCTAGGGCCTTTTTCTTACTTCGTTGGAGTTTGATTAGAGGACCCTAGCTTAGGGGCAAGTGATTATCTGGTCCTACATGTGATTTCAAAGGCTTTTGGGGAGCTTTTATGGCTTTACAAACATGCTTTCACTTTAATGATTCGTATTTTGCTTTCTTTTTTTCCCCTCTCCCTCCTAATAGCAGATGATAAATAATTCAGTCCAGTACAAGAACTTCCAGATTGAGGTGAAGAAAGGCGGGTACTTTCTACATGGTTCAAACAAGTCTTTCTCATCCTTAAAAGAGCTGATGGATCACCTGAAAGGACAAATACTTCGAACAGACAACATAAGCTTTACACTGAAGAGGTGCTGCCAGCCAAAACCAAGAGGTAGTCTGTCCTTTAAGAGAAGCAATGAACTTTGTGGTCGAAAGAAAACAAACTCCAGAAATAGGAAGCATTCTTAGTGTCTCTGGTTTTTCTGTATTCTTGTGTGAAGCTCTTTTGTCACTTAAACAATTACATATAAAGGTTCTTCCTTCTCCGTGTGGGAGGAGTCCTGTCAAAAAGCAAAAGCAAGCACTGTGAACAAGGTTTTAGGGTTTCCTGTTAATGTTACAGGCTCAGCACAGGGATGCTCAGGGGCTGGTGCTTCTCATGAGCCTTGTTTGTGTGAACTTTTCAAATGACAGTGAGAAGTTCTGGTTTCCCTTTTTGCACCTAAACAGCTGGCCCTGCAGTATCGACGGCAGAGGTGGAACTCTAGATTTGTTTAAATAGAAAACATCACAGCTGAGTCAGAGTCATGGGCTGCAGTGCTGTGGTGAAGCGGGGACCATATAAGGTTCTTCCTTGCTCCACCAAGTCACGTATGCCATGCCAGGCAGTGCCACCATGCATCATTTGCGTTCCTCTAGCAAAGGAGAGTTGCAACCTGCAGTGGTTGTGTGGCAACCTCTGGTCTGAAGCTTGTTTGCTTTCATGAGCTGTTGTTTATTGATCTTCATGAAGCAGCAGGGAAGGCTTGGTCCGCAACTGTTAGCAAGCAGAACAGCCTTGCTGTAGACCCATCTGTGAGGTCAGATTTTAGAGGGCTGGGACAATCATGTATTTGTTAAACTGTTAATGCCAACACTTACTAAAATTGTTTGCTATAAACTACAAGTGTCTTGCAGCTGAATTTTGTATGAAAGAGGAAACACAGTGGCATGATTGTGTTGATCAGATAATGGTTTCCTGTTAGAATAAGGGGAATAACTGAGCTATATTAATTACCTGCTTGTTCTGACAGTTTTAGAGGAGAGTACTCTGTAAATAGACATTGAGCTTATCAGCGATTTGAAGAACATTGGTAATTGTCTGGAGCATGGAGAGATTAAACATTTTGACATTTTTATTACATTTGACAGCTTTATTTGGAATAAAATAAAACAGGTCAAGGAGTTGACTGCCCACTTCAGCTTTTCGTTGGCATTGGTTACAGTGGGATCCAGTGCATTATCTGTGCTGTTCCCTGTTCTGTCTCTTCCCTGTTTTTTTTCCTTCTTTTTTTTTTTCTTTTTTTTGAATCTGTCTATTTAATTGGTTATTCACGAAGAAGTTCAGGGGATGCAGAAATAAAGCCGTTTTTCCAGTGTATGATTCATTACTGATTGTTTTCAGAGTGCTAGATCATGGTTTAGCCCTGACGCACATGTTCTGCTCCCAGTAATGGGAAGGCCGCATGCACACAGGCATCTAAAACCATCGTATTGTAATAAATAACGCCTGCTCTCAAACACAGGAAGACAAAATTCACGCGCAAGACTTTTGGATCCAACCATGCCTCTCCCTGACCAGAAGCACTGGGGAGGAAGCACCGGGCTTTTGAGTCTTTTCCTTCTGTTCATTTCCCATTCCCCAATTTAATTCTAGTGCTCTGGAAACAGACTGCTAGTGTTTCCCAGAGAGCAAGACATTTTCAAGGAGGTAAAGAGAGGAAATGAGACTCCAGCTACCCCTTACCCATCTGCACACTGGAAAGGAGATGTACCTGTTGGCAGGAGGGAGTGTGTGTTATTTTACTTAATGGACAGCAGAGGTATTGCCTCTTTCAGTCCCGGGTATTTCTCTGTGCAGTAAACAGTATCAGTTTCTTAATATCAGCCCCAATATGGCTAATATTAAGATTGTATATATAATATGAAATATGTAGCTCTCCTTTAGTGAATTCTCTGTTGAATGACAGAGTAGAAATTAGTTGAGCAGAAGTTAGGTCAAAGTTTCTTCTTTTCTCCCTCCTCCTTGTTCATTTGGGGATTTACTTTGCAGTGAGCATATACAATAATGTTACTGACTGAGAAGGGTGAATGCAGTTGTCTTTAAAAAGTCTTAAAGACTATTTTTTTCTCCCTGCCCTCCAGAAATCTCCAACTTGCTAGTTGCAACCAAGAAGGCGCAGGAATGGCAGCCCGTTTATCACCTAGGGCAGCTGAGTTTCCATCGAATCCTCAAGGAAGAAATCATGCAGGTCGGTAGCTGCTGAACTGTATTTCTCTCTTATAATCAAAGAAGTGTGACAGCCCACCATACCCGGTTAAGTAGTATAAAATCACCTCATTCTGGCTGGTTCTTCCACTCCCATTTCTCCTCAGCAAAACTTCATTTGAATCTTTGTATTAAAGCCTCTTATTGCAGAATCTAAATGTTTATATGTCCTTGTGGAAAAAGAAGAGAAGCTTGGAAGTAATGCCTTTCACTAGAAATCAAATTGATATTTGAGCAATTTTCTAGTGTCTATGGAAAGAGGTGCTTCTAAGGTCATTCTTAACAAATCATTAAAGTCCTAAGAGCTGCTTTTCCTAGTTGGTTTGTTGCTAGAAGTGGCTGTATCTTTTAAAGCCTGACATTCCGGAGAAACAGGCAACTTGAGGTTTAAGATAATATCCTACAGTAAAAAAAAAAAAAAAAGGGTGAAATATTCAAAAGCTCTGAAGAGTCTTAGCATTCAAAATTTTGTGTTCCAAACTGCTTTAGCACCTATGTTCCCAAATTTTCTGACACTTGTTTGCAGTTAGTGATGCAGGTGACCTGAATAAACTTCAAAAAACACACAGTGGCTTGAATGCACAAATCATATTTAAAGTTTCTAAAAGACCTGAGCTCTTAAATCATGCAGTTAGCTTCTTCAGTTAAATAAAAAGTGTTTGGTTTTGTTTTTGTTTTTTTTTAATTGCATCACTGACCGGGGAGGACAGATATAGATTATGTTAATTGTTTTTTGATTGGTATATTTACGGTCAGCATGCCGACTTCCTGCAAAAATATCTCAAGGCAAGGCGGAATCCTCTGTTATTTAGGAGGAAATTGCTTTCCCAAACAAAGTGTTCCACTGAAATATTACTTCCTCTAACTTTTGGAAACACATTAAAGATTGCCTCAATAGCAGCTTATTGTAAATAAGAGGCCAGTTACTATTTATTCAGTTGGTGTTTAGTCTAATAACATTAACATCAAACAGATCTGGTGTGATTTAATGGAGATGTAATAGCCCTTTAATATCAAATGAGTTTACAGTGGTGAGTATGCTCAGAGAGACTACTAAAGCAAAGAATAACACGCTGTCATTGGTTTCTCGCTGTAATAATTTTAAGTCTATATGTATCTAGATCAAGTGGAGGGCTAAGTCCACCCTCTACTTGAAGAGGCAGAATAGAGTGCAGATTCAAGTATTTCTGTAAATCTACATTTGTTTGCTTCATGTCCTGGTTTGAAAAATGTATGGTGTGTTATGTCTTAGGGCGAACATCTTGGAAGAGGGACGAGAACACAGATTTACTCAGGGATTCTCAACTACAAAGATGATGAGAATGAAGGATATCAAAATGAAAAAGAGATTAAAGTCCTCCTCAAAGTCTTGGACCCCAGCCACAGAGACATTTCTTTGGCAAGTTTTTTTCCTTTTTGTCTGTTGTAGTACAAACACTGGGTCTCACAATACTGGACATGGTTAATTATGAAAAGCTTTTAAAAAAAGGGGTTGCGTATACAGTAGGGAAATGGGAAAATGCTGAAGGTATAACTCACCATTTTAGGCAGTCAAATCCATCATTGACCAGCACTTTTGAGATACTCAGTAAGCTGATCTCATTAGACAGGCAGCAGCATCGGGTCTGGCTGGACCGTGCCAGTGCTCACTTCCAGCCTGCATGCACGCAGACCATAAACACAAGGAAAACGGACCCAGACCTTTCTGTGGTATGAAACGCACCTTCGTACCCATACCCATGGTCTTGCAGCTGTGTCGGTTGAGAGCCATGGAGTTCAGTGAGGGTACTGCTGCCTACCAGAAATTACCCCCGCCTTGTGCGTTGGGCTGTGAGTCTGTCACCAGTTCTGTCATCGACATGGCCACAGGCAAGTTGCTTGATCTGCATTTTGCTTAATCGTCTAGTAAGAGAGGCTAACGCGTCACACAGGGGGTGCTAGGACCTAGTATATGCATGTCTGCAAGAGTGCAGGGAAGAGCACTGGTTGCTTACACGACCTAGTGAACAACACCACATCTCTGACAGCAGTCCACTGCCCCATTACGACAGTGGGATGGCACAACCCTACCATTGTTGACCCTTTATGTTACTGGAAAACACAGTAATCTTTTGCAAATGTTTTTGTTATTGATGCTCTGTATTTGTTAAAACACTTGGATGACTGCCACAATGACCAGCAGTTTATTGGCTAACCTCTTTCACTTTCTAACAGGCATTCTTTGAAACAGCAAGCATGATGAGGCAGGTGTCTCACAAGCACATTGTCCTCCTCCATGGAGTCTGCGTCCGTGATGTAGAAAGTGAGTTCAGCGAACATCTCTCCAGGCAGCATGCTTAAGCAGCAGGCTTGGTTAGGGACAGGGCAGCCATTCAGTTCAGTGCTAGCATGGGGGGAAATAGGGTTAGCAGCTGCTGTCTCTTGACTTTTCAGTGCAGATGGAAGTGGAATTGGAACAGCAAGGCAGCTGCAAAGTCCTTTCTACTAACAAGCTTCCTCTTCCAATGCTGTCTTTGAATAAATGTCTAACAGGATGATTCCTTGAGGTTGGAATGCCAGAGCGATAGCGGTAGTCTCGATACAAACCAGCCTTCTGGCAGAAGTTATTTCCCAAGGAAGGCTCGGCCCTGTGGTCTTTGAACAATAAACCTGAAAAAAAAATTTCATTTACTACATAAAGCCACTCTTCTCAGCCTTTTAATTTGGACTCTGAGCACTGAAATAAACTTTGAGGAAGGTGATGCAAAGACATATTATAACCAGCTTGCCTGGCGGGGGGAAAGGTGGTAACAGGCTTATTAGATTACTCCAGACACTGGTTATTGCAATACTGACTTTATGGACCTGACTTTCTAGATATCATGGTTGAAGAGTTTGTTGAATTTGGGCCTCTGGATCTGTTCATGCATCGGAAGAGTGAAGTTCTGACAACTCCTTGGAAATTCAAAGTTGCCAAGCAACTTGCAAGTGCACTAAGCTACTTGGTAAGAAGACATCTTGACAAAAGCATTGGCTGTAACTGCTGCAATCTAATGCTGCAGAGGTTTCCTGTGCATTAGTAGCTAATGAATTTCCTTTCTCAGGTAGTGGGACTGTGCAATGAGCAATCATGCTTTTTGTGAAAAAGGAATATAATGTTGGTCTTTTTTCCAAAATGCATTGGCTCTACAAATACAAGTGCTTAAGCGTGAACAGTATGTTTCCCTGCTCCTGCTTTCCCTGGTTTTCTCTAGGATGATTCCTTCCAAGCTGTATTTTTGGATTTCAGCTTGGAGTATTTTACAGTGATCCCCTATGCTATAGGTATGCTAGAGCACTTGCAGAGCATTGCTAGCTCACGGGACTTGCTATATTCTTTTCCTCCCTTACTGTAGGAGGATAAGGATTTGGTACATGGAAACGTGTGTACTAAAAACATCCTACTGGCAAGAGAGGGAATTGACACTGAATGTGGTCCTTTCATAAAGCTGAGCGACCCAGGAATACCAATAACTGTGCTGTCCAGACAAGGTATGGTACAGGAATCAGATTTCTCTCTTCAGTGTGGTGGGCAAGGGGGAAGGAAAAAGTGTCATTTATACCAGCTAGAACTGGCTCTAGAATAGAAGTAAGCAGCTTCCATGAATCGGAAAACTACATGGAAGTGAAGGATTGTTGCTGACAGTGCGTGCCTGTTGTATTCATTTCTCTTAAAAAGTCGTGTTAAGTCTAGCGAGGTAGTATAGAAGGAATCTCAGTTTCTGGATGGCTCAAAGCACGAGCTTGTAAAAGCCACAGAAACATCCTTCTGAGAACAGGGATTTGAGAATCAAGATTTCCCTGAAACTGGACAAATACTGAAGCTTTAGTTTATTTTAGTTAAGCAGCTGTTAGACAAGAATAATTAAGTTAGCAGGTTGGGTTTTTAGTCCTTTGATATTAACTCCAAAATGCTTTGATTCTGTGTTTTATCTAAGAATGCGTTGAGCGAATCCCCTGGATTGCACCTGAATGTGTTGAAGACTCCAAAAATTTAAGCGTTGCAGCAGATAAGTGGAGTTTTGGTACAACACTGTGGGAAATATGCTATAATGGAGAAATACCACTGAAAGACAAGACATTAGCAGAGGTAAAACTATGTTACATAAACTTTACCTTGACATCTCAGATAGATCCTCTTTGGCACTTCAGTTCCCATACCCAATTTGAGTTGCTTTCAACTTACATGAAAACCAGCTCAGCTGGACTTGATAAGGGGCTGATCCATCTAAATTGCCACAGGTTGCAGTGGCAATTCTTGTCCTTACTACAAAAATTGCTAATTATTGCTTCAACCTGACCTTGCTGGGGATTTTCAAAACTTGGCATAGTAACAATTAAACAGAATTTCTGATGCTCTCACACCTGTCCTTTTCTAACCCTTGTGTCCAGTTATAAACTGACTGAGGTTCTACTTAAAAGCAGCTAGGTTCTTCTGTTCTCGCTTGTTTCTTTTGGACATTGGTTCAGAACTAGTCTCCTGTGGGACACCATTAGTGTTCACTCTGAAATGTAAAAAAAAATTAAATAAATCTTGTTCTGCCTTACTGCTGGCAATTTCTATTCATCACTGCCGGAGTCCCTCACCATATGTTCCAAATGTGCTTTTTCTCTCTTGAAGTTTTGCTGTGTTGGGAAGGCGATGGGGCAAGGCAGCTGCTGCTCGTCTGAAGGAAATGACTGAGCACTTGAGTCACTGCCCAAGTTGTTTTAACAGGAGGTAGCTGAAAGGAACTTGCTGCCCTGGCTACAGTCTGCTTCCTGCATGTGGCAGACAGCCGGGGTAGTTCTGCAGAGCTTAGAAAATGCACAAGCCCACCCTCATCCCATCTGCCCCGAAGCTGGTACCTGCTCAGGGGTTGTGAAGAACAGCCAGTGTTGCATTGTTTCCTTGGCAAGCATTTCCACTCGGCCGTTTGTCCCGGTGCATAAATAACATGGCAAACCTGGCAGAAAAATAACTTCTGAAAGGTGAAATCTTCAGCACATTTTAAAAACTTCTTGTGTTTTAAGCGGTTGCTCCAAACTACACCAGATTCAGCACAATAATAATTCTCTACTGGTAGGAGATGGTTTAGAATTACTGCTGAAAAGGAGGATTTCCTTGGCAAAGTTAAGTAAAAGTTCACAATGAGTTAAGGATCTAATGGTCACATCTTCTGATGTAGAACATGGGTTTATTAAGTTAAAAGCTAAAATTCACACAGGAATTTCCATTTGCACCTTGCAGAAGGAGAGGTTCTATGAGGGGCATTTTGTGTTGGCAACACCATCGTGCAAGGAACTAGCTGACCTGATGAAACAGTGCATGAACTATGACCCCCATCAGAGACCCTTCTTCAGAGCAATCATGAGAGACATCAACAAACTGGAGGAACAAAGTAAGGCCTGGTTTTGCTGATCAGCTGGAGGGACGGATAAGGAAGGCTGGTTTATTTGGCTAAGTTGGGCACCTTACGGCAGCATTCTTGCATGTGTACGCTTGTATCAGCAGGAGCGTGTCACATCCCTACAACGATGGAAATAGCCTTTTCTATAGATGCATGCAAATAGGATGCAAGTGTTTAATTCATCCTGAATGTGGGGCGTAAGTTGTGTTGGTGTTACTGCCGTTTCATTCGATGGCCCATATTTTATACAACAGCTTAAGTTAGTTTCAAGACAATCTTTGAGCTCCGTGAGATTTCCGCATGACTCTCCTGACCGAATCAGAGCATTAACACAGATAACTCTGGTTCCTGGTTCATCTTATGTTGAAGTTACTACAGAACAACTAACAGACGATCAATTAAGGGCAAAACTTGATGTCTCGTACCTAGTATAAATAATCATAGAAGCTGAATAACTACTACGGGGTGGGAAGTATGTCAAGAGAAAATTGAATCGGAATCTGGAAGAAGACCCAGTGAGCAACCCACAAAGTGAGGAAGGTCAGCAAGTGATAGACTGGCATATACTAATGGAAGGAATTCCCTGTCAAGAAGTAGGCAGGGTTTAAATAAGAAAAGTTGTGACAATAGGGATAGAAACACACTAACAGTGGCAGACTGGAAGCGAGCAAGGATGCCTTGAAGTGTCAAGACCAAGATGTCCTTGTGGGCATCTGTCTGACCTGGGACTTTTTTTCCACTCCCAGATCCTGATATCGTCTCGGAGAAGAAGCCCTTTACAGAGGTCGATCCCACGCTCTTTGAAAAACGGTTCTTGAAAAGAATCCGTGATTTGGGAGAGGTAAGAGAATGTCAGGTACAGCACACAGATAAGTGTGTGTGTGTGTATACAGCTGTCTGTGTATGCTTTCTGTGTCACAACAGGAAGGTGTGAATCATAAATGCCTAAAATAGTGCATCAGTGACACTATGGTTAGTGAGTGTTGTGTTAAATAACGCTATGTTTTCTTTTACGATTAGGGCCACTTTGGCAAGGTTGAACTCTGCAGATACGACCCAGAAGGCGACAATACAGGGGAGCAAGTGGCAGTTAAATCTCTAAAGCCAGAGAGTGGAGGGAATCACATCGCTGATCTCAAGAAGGAAATAGAAATCTTGAGGAATCTTTATCATGAGAACATTGTCAAATATAAGGGAATTTGCACAGAAGATGGTAAATCTTCATGTAGAATATTAAAAGTATACACTAAAAGTATAAGGGTTTTCGTTTTAAAATGAAGCATTTTAAAAAGCAAGAGTCTTAGTTCAATCTTAGGGGTTTAGATCTCTCTGTTCACAGAAAAAGCAGCAATTTATCTCTGAAGGCCTCCTCCTGCCCATTTTTGTGCTTGGCTAACCTGGATGTGAGCCACATGGTTGATGTTCTCACCAAATCCATTAAAAAAATGAGCACCTGGGCAGGCTGGTGGTGTCTGTGTTCCAGAAGCGAGCTGACCAATTGCAGCCGGGTCATAACCCCATAAATCCAGAGGTCATTATTAGAAGCATACGTTATTAATAGAAAAGAGCCCTATTGTCTTATATTTTTGCATTTGCAGTAGTGATTGTTTTAAGCCAATATTAAAAACTTCTTAAGAACTTTAAGTTCAGTAACTGTCCTGCCTGGAATAGATTCTCCTCTGGATTGGTACAGTGACTGGCAATGGGAGTTAGCCCATAGTCTGGCCAGGGTCATGCGGTATCGTTACAAATGCTACCAGTGCTGTGGGCTTGTACAAGTTACTGGTGGTAATGGCATGAGAAGGGTCACATGTCTGCAAATTAAACACACGCTCTGTTTTTAGGAGGAAGTGGGATTAAACTCATCATGGAATTTCTTCCTTCTGGGAGCCTAAAGGAGTATCTTCCCCGGAACAAGAACAAAATCAATCTCAAACAACTTCTCAGATACGCGGTTCAGATCTGCAAGGTGAGCCTGGCACCAGAGCCTTCCTGCAACTCTTCTGTTTCATTAGTTTAATATTTAATTTAAGAGGGGGGGTGGGGAGGAGGAGAGGCTTGCTTTATGAACAAAACCATTCTCCTTGCTTTGTCCCCAAGGACCTGAATCCTAAAGCAGTCTGTCCCGTGCTTCAGGTACTACTGGCACAAAGATTAGCAAGGGAATAATTACCAGGTTCCCTTGCATGAAAGTTTACTATGAGAAGAAGTTGTTCCTACTGCAGAATTTGGAGTATTAGGAGGGAGGACAGCATTTAGAAAGGGTGTGTTGGCAACAGGGGGAAGGGGCCACATGCAAGTCTAAAGCGAGGAAGAGATGTGAGTACAGAGTGCAGTCAGGCCATGTGAAGCAATGTGCTGTCTGCAAGAGACTGTGGTTTCGTGATTATGGTGGACCGGGCAGTTATTAAGAAGCGTAGAGACAGGCTATCAGCTTTAGCAGCACACAAAGGAACAGTTGCTGCTGAGAGAAGGGTCTGAAGATGATGGCTGCTCAGCTGAAAATTAAAAAGCATGAAGAGCAGTCTCAACAGATGAGGAACCCAAAGGCTGAGTTTAAGGTGGGGGTGGTGTCAGAAAAGGACCCTGGAAAATGCCAACAGACAGACAACCTGTCACAGGAAACCTGGATAGAGTATTACTGCATGAGCAAGGGAGCATTTGAAGGGGAAGTTGGAGAAAAACAGTGATTAAAGTATTGGAGAAACTAGCATAAAAGGCTTTCTTCTCTCTTAGGGAATGGACTATTTGGGCTCCCGTCAGTACGTGCACCGTGACTTAGCAGCAAGAAACGTCCTTGTTGAAAGTGAGAACAGAGTGAAGATTGGAGACTTTGGTCTCACCAAAGCAATTGAGACCGATAAGGAGTACTACACTGTCAAAGACGACCTCGACAGCCCTGTTTTTTGGTAGCAAAACTTCTAACTTTCTTTAACCAGACTGTGCAGCGGAATAACCTGTCTGCTCCTGTAGACTTAGGCTTTTAGGCATCCTGAAGATTTTTCCTGTTTTGATAAGAGGCCTAAATAAAGATACAACATCAGAGCAAGGAAGAGGCACCTGGTAGACTATACTTATTGTGCTCTTTGTTTCTTCCTGCACTTAATGATCCATTTTCCCAAGATGTTGTTTTTGTCTTTGGTCTCCTTTAGTTTCACAGTGACTTGCTGTGCAACCGTTGGACCTTACCTACTATTTCTGTGGCATCCCAAGCCCTGTGGGCACCTCAATTTATGTACAAGGACTCTACAAATGCAGAACGTGCCTCTTTAGTTCGCTTAATTTAAATGCATATGGGTTATGCATGTATGAGTAGATCTGTGCAGCTCTGAATAAAGTTTAACGCTGTCATGTCCTGTCCACAGGTATGCTCCAGAATGCTTGCTTCAGAGTAAATTCTATATTGCCTCGGATGTCTGGTCGTTTGGGGTGACACTGTATGAACTGCTTACGTACTGTGATTCGGAGTCCAGTCCCATGGCAGTAAGTGGTTGTGAAAGAAATTGCTGCTCACGCTGCTTAAATCAGATTTTTTTTTTTTAATTGTTTTTGGAAACAAGAACTGGAATGAATCTCTTTATCTTATGAGAACAACCCTCGTGGTTGTCTTTCACTAAAGACCCTGCACAGAGGTAAGCTGTGGTGACTGCATGTCCTGGGGAGGAAACTATATTTATAAATGTTACTGTCTGTTTTCTAATGTGAGTATATGGTGCACGGTATCTGTATGATAAGCATCGACGGTTCGTTTTCATTTTGAGATTCAAATGTCATCTTAATGTCAAATTGAAACGGCCTGGATTTGTGCAGGGTAAGAGGATGGGCGGCTGACTCCTGCTCTTTTCACAGGAGTTCTTGAAAATGATCGGCCCCACGCAGGGACAGATGACGGTAGCACGGCTGGTGCGTGTCTTGCAAGAAGAAAAGCGTTTGCCACGTCCACCCAGCTGCCCAGAGGAGGTAATGGATGCACCTAGGCTTTGATAATGGTGTCCTTCCTTTGACACTAAATTAGCAGCAACAGCACCACACATTCATGGTTGAACAGGCCTGGCTAATCTTGGTAGGAAATGCTTCAGGAATGCTATTAAAAAGGCATTTCCAAGTTTTTGAAGCGTTATTTTAAAATTGGTTTTGACATTGACATTCCCAAGTTTGCGACATACCTTCAGAGGGGTTAAGAACTTTGCTTTAATATCTGGATCCCTGTAAAATTCATTAAGAATCCTTCTGATCTTTGAAATACGGAGTTCCTGGGTGTGCAGCAACCCAGATTGAGAAGCACCTCAGCAGGGTCTCGGTTAGCAGACCCCGACGCACAGCCTGCCTTCTCCTGCCCTTGGAGGAGCTGGGAGACAGCCAAACTCTGCCCTGGGGTTGGGCTGTAGACCCACAGCCTCCGCCAGAGCCGCGAGCCCAGAGAAGGCTGTAAGGAAGGCGAGGGGCAGGGTATTTCTGTCTGCATGTGTGGCTCAGCGCAGGGCAGGCAGCTGCTGCTGTGACTTGCAAAGATGGGGAGGTGAGTGGCACGTGTGGGACCTGAGCCCAGCACTGCGGAGCCGGACGACTCTGCATCGGAAGGTCAGAGCGGAGCCAAGAAGGAGCTGCCTGTCCCACTCTCTGTCAGGCTCCTGGTGCCTGAACCAGTGTGGCGTTCAGAGGTGAAGCAGGCTGTGGGTCACTGGCCCCTAGCCAACAGGTACTTGCCGCTGTTAAACCACTGTAGTAATTGCTGAGAGGTACACAGTAGCCATTTTGATAAAACACGCACTCCTGAAACTGTGACGAAGCTGTCGCATTGTTTTAAGCTGTCTACACTACCACTGCGTCAACTGTTTGCACTGTCAGACAAACACATACCTCTATTTAAACAAAAAAAACCCCACTGGTAACAGGTACTTCCTAATTCTGATCAAAATCTGAGGCACGTTTCTGTCAGTGTTCTTCATTTCATAGTAGTGAGAATCTGCTCCATTATATTTACTGGAAAAAAAAATGAAATGTTTCACGCGTCCTTTAAAAAATTCTTTTTTTGTTGTTAGGTGGACCAGCTGATGAGGAAGTGCTGGATATTCAAGCATGATGAACGGACAACCTTTCACAATCTGATTCAAGGATTTGAAACAATTATGAGTAAAATGTAATTTTTTTTTTTATACTGTCAGTACTTTAAATGTGTGTCAAAATACAAATGCCTGACTTTTCATTTTTTTTAACTGCTGTAATTTGTACTCTGACTGTGCTGATGTGTTTAAAGGATTCTTTTTCCAACAATTTTCCTTTTTAATTTTAGTCAACAGTTGGATCAAATTAATTAAAAAGTATGACAGAAACAATAGCTTCAACTCCTTTTGCTGCTGTTATTGCAAGGCAGTTTTACCTTTATGTGATGATGGTCTCACCACAATTTGAATTACCCTCATGAATGCGAACGGAAAGAGCCGTGTCAAAAAGTGCTGCAGTTCTCAGTGCAGTCTGTAGCATTTAAAACAACTCTGCTGTGCACGCTTATTCCTTGAATAACTAAACTAGTGGACATAAGAGGACTTGATACAGTAATTTAATAATCTTTATGGGGTTTTGAGAAGGTTTTAAAAAAAAGTTTGGCTGACAAATACCCTTCATGTGCACTTAAATCTTAGTAACAAAAAAACAACTCTGGCATAAAAACCCAGAGAAGACAAAATAATCAGCTCGTCTTAACCAGTCTGCAGTTCTGAGCTCTTACATATATTTTTAAAAAAACCTGCTTGACTGTCATGTTCGAAAAAACAAACAAAAAAAAGCATGGATCGGCACGTGTAGTTACGCGTTTCATTGAGGAAACCCAGCTTCTGGATAAATAAATTTGCTTTTCCTAACTCAGCCCTCCCCTCCCACATTACACATTTCTACCCACTGAAGCTTCCACTGTTTATGTAGCTACTACACAGGCAAACACAGTGCTTTTCAGCTTGTACTGCAAGTGGACTACAGTGCGGTGAAATGCGCATAGGAAATTAATTACACGCTTTGGGGATAGAAAAGATAATGTTTCCATGTACAGAATCTGGGGGAGCACTCCCCTAACAAGCAGTAATTATCTAAAGGAGAGGACTGAGCAACCGGAGCAGTGTCCCTAGGAGAGGAGAACAACACCTGGAACACACAAAACAGTCTTTTTGTTACCTGCGGTGCCGTCTGAGGGGTGCACATCATGCTCATCCGTTTTGGTCAATGATTTCTTTGGCCAGCATGTTAATTCATTTTAGCAGTTCTTCTGTAAAGCTGTTCGTTTGGCCCAAGATGATGATTCTTTAACAGCGCTGGCCTTTATTTAATTTGACTCGGAGACTCGAACCATGCGCGTGTGCAGTATGCAGTTAACCAAAGGGAGAGCCTGTGGGGCCAGACTGGGACCACGTATGTTTTATTGCCAGGACCAGATTTAGCACTTAAACTGTAAGCAAATCAAGCGAGGGCACTGTACTCTTTTTGTAAACCTGCCAGGCTTCAATAACCAGTGGTTTAACTGGAAACCTTTTGCTGATCCATGTCCTAGAACTTGGGTGATAATGTTTTCCCACCGCACCTGGATTTTGAAAATGCTTTGAGGAGATACTCAGTTCTGGCAATAACAGAAAGATGTCTTTAAATATATATATCTATATATATTAAAAATTGTAATTATGGGCTGCAACAAGGTCAGATTTATTTTTACAGTATTACCTGTTTTTTCTGTATGTCACTTATGAACTTGATTTAAACCTGTAAGCACTTTGTTACTCTTTATATAAACAAATTCAATAAAGGTGTGTTTTTCTTCCATGTGCGTATCTTCTAATAATAAATTAAACAGAAAAAAATTTTTAAAAAGTAACTTCTATAGGAATGGTGATCAGAACGTGTTGTCTTCAAAACCACCCTTCCCTACATTACATGATTACTTTAAAGGTAGTCCAGAGATGTTTTCCTCCCACAGAAATCCACTGCAACTGTGTACCAACAATTTATTTTCATTGAAAAGCATAACAAGTTGAGAAAGTTGTATATACAAACAGTTGGAACAAAATATTACAAGTGAATTTATCAATACATACATGTAGAATCCCAGAAAAGCTCCTATAACCTGCGCTGCTACTTGGCTGTCTGTCTTAAGCAGTTGCTGCCTGTATGCGCGGTGCGTAGTAGCTATACAACACAACTGCTGAGGGAGGAGTGATTTTGATTGTGGGGTTTTTTTTTAAGCTTTGAAAATACAAAGCTTGAAAGGCAGAGTTTAAGACTTATCAGTATTGGAAAATGGCTTCAGTATTAATCTATCATCAAGATTAAGAAAGAAGGACCTGGGTTCTGGCCTCAGTGCTCAGTGAATTAAGTCCAAATGAATTTGCAACAGGATTCCAAGGCAGCAAACCCGCACTGTCTGGCACGGAGGGCTGGCTCATAAGTTATCTGTCACAAACGCTGATTTCAATAGTAACGATTTCTAAGTCTTCAGCTACAAGGATTAACAGCAGAAAAGAAAGACTCTAGCCAGAGTTGCTTAATGAATAAGCTGAAAATACAAAGTCTTTTAAAAAAAAGAAAATAGAAATACAAAGCTGGGAAACAATGTCTGTGTGGTGCCATCTGCTTGGCCCCAGGCCCCAGAGGAGCCGGGCTGCGCCACATGCAGAGACACTGTGGGCTGTGCCCGCAGGCACACACGCAGGCTGCTGCAGTTCACAGTGTATGGGTGTGGGCCCGTACCAGGGTGAGTAAATACTGTTTCCTTCTAGTGAGAACTACTTCATGCAAAAGGTAATATGTAAGGAGGAGTGAAAACTGGAGCCAGGATGCTCTGCTCTAGCAGGCTTTGGAGCACAGCAAATGTCTAAGGTTAAGATGCTTGGAAAAAAGAAAACAATAGTGACAAGCAGGAAGGCAGGATCAAAGACGTCATCCGAGGAACATGTCAGTATCGCTTCTGCTCCAACTCTGAATCATCCAGATCCAGAAGGTGGCAGAAAAAGTACAACAGGCAGTCGATTTCTTCCACTTTCAGTTATCTTTAACAACGCTCCACCCCCTGAAAGCGTTGCTGGCAGCCCTGCCTTACTGACACGCGTGCCTGCTGAAGGAGGACGGTGCTTTGCCACATACACCGTTTTACACAGATGTATTCACAAACTGTAAATTACTTATTCCAAGGAAAAGCTGTGGATTCTTGGCCTAAAAGCAGATAAAGGTTACTTCATTGTCCAAGTATCATCTATCCAAATTGAATTTAATATTGCAAGGCAGCACACAGTATAGCATCTCACTTTTAACAAACATTTATTGAAAACATCACAGAGGCTCTGGTAATACATTTGGTATGTCTCCATCCCAGGATTAAGAGAAATATTAAAAATATAAAGGCTGTAAATGCAGAACTCTTAATCCTGGAAAAAGCAAGATTGAAAAAAAACCACCCACATTCTGAGTTAAAAAAATAAGAAAAAAATCACTATCAATCAAGACTTCATCTTTTATCTTCCTCAGTCTGAGGACTAGAGAAAGGAGCAGCGTTCCCTCCTCAGTATTTTTATTGCTTTTGGCTGGTAAGCTACCAAAACTCACCAAGTTACTTTGCTTTGTCAGCTTCAGCCCACTGTTACTTTCAGTGGCAGACGACAAAGGAAACACCATCCCATCCTTTCAGAAGGCAAGTCAGACTACTGAGAAATGGCTAACCTCGTAGCAATACGTACCGCTTCCTTGGCAAATTTGCCCGTTACAGAGGTTGTTCCTCTTGGGATACTTATAACCCACACAGAAAGAAGAATTATTTGTCTGAAGTTAAGGCAGCAATAAATAGCAGAGGTATGAAAAGCCTGCCTTCACACCCTAAGGCAGGAGTGATTATTCAGGTTTCAATAAACACGCTTTTTTTTTAGAGAAGATTCTGCATAACGTACTGCGGAGCCCTGAGTCTGCTGGCCAAGGTACTCCATGGGGCCAGGTTCTGGGGAGGAAATGAGGTACGAAGAGCCTCGCTTCTCGCTTCTCGTTGGAGCCACCTAAGGACAAGAAGAAAACAAGTGACACATGATCCAGTGCAAACGGTGTCAATAAATAAAGCTTGGGAATTGCCAAGGACCAGGAGCCAGTAACTGACTCCAAAGGCCCGACTCCTTCAGCTTTGAGGTCCAGCTATACACAGCTCATGAGTCAGTGTTTGTGCCCTTTCCCTAAAAAAACTGATCATAAATGCAGCGGTGCCTCACCATACATGCGTTTTGTGAGGGCAAAGGGCTGGCGGGGCCAGGTGGCCCCACCCTACAGTGTGCATTTAAAAAGCAGCAGTGTAATGGCCATGCTAGTAGTACCCTGCAGCGTCATAGCAGCTCCAGTCATGTTCATCCTTTAAAGTCACCAGTGGGCCACCTTTTGGTCCTCTTTCTTTTCCCTTGGAGAGCTGAATGGGTTAAACTGTCCTGGCACAGCTATCGGTGCAAGTCAGATGTTGAAGGACTTTGTTTCCAGCCATGCCAAAGCGGGTTTGTGTTGTGGATTATGGGTAACCATCTGCCACTTGCAGGCATGAGTTTACATGCGGTACCAAAGTGAAGGAGAGAGCAGTAACCACTCTTTTAATCAAAACTTCAATTTAACTAACTAACATGCCTCACACTGATACACAGCAAGTCCTGAGGGTCCCAGAGTAGGGTTTCTGGTGAGGGCACAGGGGACCTAACCCTGCCCCATCGCCAAGGGCTCCTTGGGGTACGCAAGGCTCAGGTTCAATGCCTCTTTGGGATCCATCAAAGCAGGACATTGCAATATCCATGGCCCTACAGCACTAGAAGCTGTACATACATGTTAGAGCCCACCGCCCTAGTCAGTGAGTCTTGATCACTTCTCTTTCCCCCATGCCATTAATTTCATTACCAAATGGTGTAAACAGTCGCCTTGCTCTGAAAGACCGGAGCATCTGCCCTGTAATAACCACCTGAACCTGATCTCATCACATCCTGCTCAACCACACTGCGTGTCCTGGGTTAAGTCTGGCTCCTAGATCAGAAGATTTGGGGGTTTGGTTCATGCTGGAGTGAATATTTTAGAAACCTTGACATGTTTCACAAACCGGGACACTAATTCCTTAACTCAATCAAAAGAGCAGCTGTGCTGACCAAATGTCCCTGAGCCAAACACTTCCTGGCAGTTCTCAGAAGCACCCCTTGCTAATTCACATTCACAACTCAAATTACCCTCTGCTAAGTCCAACTTCATTTTAGCATGCACTTGTCATTATCATAAATAGGAACTTGCTTGAGGAAAGACTTTTAGTTTCCCCCTTGTCCTCTCTCCCGCACTTCTAACAGCTGTGGGGATGTCACACGTGTACGGTAACCCTCCATTGCGTCCTGGCTCACGTGGCAGAGTGCAGCATCACCACTGCATGGTTCATATAAACCTTCGACGGTGCTCCTCCTGAACCTCTGAAATGCAGCTCAGAGAGACAGGAGAAAAAAGGGTTGCAGGGTTAAAGCGAGCACACACACGTGAGCACACTCTCTTAACCAATACAGAGCCTCTTGGGGAACAGTCTGTGTGCCCTCTTCACTGAGATTTATCTTTTGATTCCAGGAATGAGAAAAGTACCTCACTGCAGAGGCAAACTGTATTTCTGTTTAGTCTATGCCAAGGGACCGACTGCTCTCTTTCTGCCTTTTATGGCATCTGGCGTTAAGACAAACTTTCGAGCAAGCTGTTCAACATCACCTGCACATACAAGCTTTCCTCTCTAGACTGGAAATAATAAACTCAAAGGTATTAGTTAGCTCAAACCCCAGACTATCTATCTCCTTCTCCTGTTACAATTTCACTTGTTTCCAGTCATATCAGAGCTGTTAGGAAGCTCAAAGTGCTATCTTTTGCTGCACTGAGCTAGAAGTTTCACAGCCCATGGCAACGTGTTCAGGCCTTGGCCATCTTTATCCCAAGACATGTCAAAGCCAGCTCCAGCCAGGCCTTGTCTCCTATCCAGGAGTCATGAATTGCTACAGTTGTGTGTTCCTTCTAAATCTCCTCCAAAAAACGTGAATCTCATGCCAAGTCTGAGATGCGAGTTCCTGAATGCCAGAACATCATGTGCTGAATCCTGCTGCTAACCTGCACAGCGAAGGGATTTAATGCCATGATGGAGGAAAGCCGCGCAGCAGGCTGGACCCCTAAGCTCTCCCAGATGCGACTGCTGACTTCAGCTGTGGCTCCTCTCAGCACGCCCGGGCACCATGCAAAGGGTCACAAGCTGCACTAGAGGCTGGAGAGCCAGCTCGGTGTCCCTCCAGCAGCGCTCAGAGAGATTATCATCACTCTCATGGCTGCATGGCTGGAACTGCACTCACAAAGGCAGCAGCTCGTTACACTGACGGGCATACTTCCCTGCAGCTGCTTCAAAACAGATGACAATCTGGCTTTTAAGGTCTCTCCCATCAGTAAAAACAGGAGAAATGTGATTTACCTACAGCATGAGTGTATGAATTCCTCAAGACTTCTAAGGCACTCGGGAAACAAGAAGACCTACGCTCAGACTGAACAAAGCTTTTATCCCCACTGTCTCGGCCTGTGTTAAACTGGCCTCCTGTTAGTCCAGACTCCAGCCTCCTTTAAGCTGGTCCTCGCTGCTTCCATAGCATTTTGCTATCCCTCCTGCATCCTTTATTGATGAAACTAAGTGTCTGCTGCATCCAACAGACAAAGGAAGCTTTGCTCAATGAGTCTGGCTGAAGTAGATTGCATCTGATGTCTGTTATGTATTTCAAATGAAAGCCATTTTAAAATGGTTTTCCTCTCAGGATCTCGTTAACAGTATTATGAAGTGGCTGCTGTAGGTAACCTGGACGCTGCTGTGACTTGCCAACTCTGCTTCAGAGGTTTTATCCCAGTGGCACTCACTGCAAAACATCTGCAAGTCAGGCAAAAAAACCCCATATAAAACCAGTGTGAACTTCCTCCTCCTCCTTTGTTCACTTCCTATTTATTTCCCTACTTCAAGGCATTTTTGCACATTCACCCTCACAGATACCCTCTTTCCAAGAAGTTTGTTCACAAACATTCAGCCTTTTATTGCCTGTGGGATTTGGTGGTTTGTGGGCAGTGAGGAGCACTGATCTCCAGGGTGCTGGAGGGCTCTGAGGGGGGTCTGGTGCTGGCACGCCCTGCCCAACGACTGCTTTTGTTCATCACATTCACCAGGAACTGTGTGTGATCCTGAGCAACTCAGGATCCTGAGGAGCACGGGTGCAGTGGAAAACTTTGCCTTGGCTTGTTATGGGTCCAAAGTCCACTCGGTGGCAGCATAAGACAAATAAGAAGTGCTTCCACCAGCAGTTGGCTTGGGCTGCATCTACAACCACTCTGCTCCATCTCTCCTCTCACCTTATTTAATGGGTTTTGTGGAGGAAGCTGCAAGCTGCCTGGCTGGTATGATCCCTGGGCTCCACTGTAAAGTGTAGGCATGACCTGCAAGCAGGTACTGTAGTCTGGGTAAGATCCACCTGTAGATTCCTAAATGCAGAATGGGATCCATGATCAACCAGAAGTTGAAAGAAAATAGGTTTAATAATTCATTTTTACTTGACATAGTAATGAGCACTCAGCAGATATGAAAATAGCTGAGTCACACTCAATTGCTAAAAGGAGTGTACAATTCACAGCAGCTCAGGCATGCAGCAATTTCTTGAGCAAAATGTAGGATTTGGGGGACGGTTTACTTTACACAGTTCCTTAAAAAAAAAAAAGTGTGCTTCTCATTGGTCACAGAAACCTCGGGCTATATAATGGCCTGAGTGAGAAACAATCCTTCAGTAGACTCACTGGGAAATAACGTTATGGTGTGCTGTTTCTTGATAGGAGTATTTTAATACACTCCTGAACTTTACAGGTAACTTTGGATTGTGGGATTTTAGAGAGAGGAATATTTATGCCAGATATAATCAAAAGTGTGAGTATGAATCCTGGAGAGTAACTGTGCAGGGATGCCCTGCAGAAGGTGACCATGCAGTGCCATTCATCCCATGCTCTCCAGCCCCTTATTTCTGCGGTACCGATGGCAGCAGCCACTATCAACAAACAAAGCAGGTGTCCAGAGTCCAAAAGCACCCTTACGGCTGATGGGAGAAACAGCCAATGGAGACAGGAAGAAAATAAAGTTATTTCTCACCTCAGAGGCTTCATTTTCAAATTCATCGACTCTTGCCTGGGTAGAGTTATATGCCTGAGCATAATGCTGATACCACTGCTGAACAGCCTCCTATAAAGGAGGAAAAAACCTCTTCCCATTAGCTGTCTACTAAGATCACTTTAAATGAAAACAATTCTTATGGCCTCGCAGGACATGAGAATGAATGAAAGGCAAAGCTCTCCAAGAAGCATCGAAACATGTTTAACACCAGTGATAAAGCTCAAACCAAACATTTAAAACTATGTTAAGTGCTTAAAAGATACACAAGGCACCACTGTCTTGGCAGCGGATGCAAGTACAATGTAATTTCTGTTACGTGGAAGGAACAGACAGTACAAATATAGCTGAATGATGACATGTGGCATCTCTGCACCTAAGTGACATCATTTGAGTCCTTCATGTTACTAAAGATACTGCTAACACCACTAACGCTTCAATACTACTGATATTTTTGGACAGTATTTTAAGGATTTGAGGTTAGGAACTACCTCCAGGAGACATCAAAATGAATTTAAAGCCAATAATCAGATTCAAACAAAATATTCAAGACAATGTCAGTGCTTACATGAAACACACAGCACAACAGCCCACAGGACATCTCTCTTGCTTCTCTAACCCACAACTGTCATCTGATCTGACTAGGAAATGGGTCTGGCCCCTGGCAAAGCTCCCTGCTGCAGCGAACACCATGCCATGCAGCAACCCCATCCCCTCCATCCCTCCCGGCCACGCTGAGACCCTCCTAATACAAAACAACTGCTGTGCCCACCCATGCACCTGCTCTCTGTCCTCCAGACCCAATCGACTCCCATAGCAGCCCTGCTCTACCCCAGGAGTTTTGGAGCAACACAGATTTCCTTGCCAGCAGCTTAGGAGAAGAGAAGACAGCTTGTTTCTGTCTCCCTGACGTAGGAGGGGACTCTGGGGAAGAGGTGATGGGGACTGGGCAGGAGATAGAGAGACCTACAGCAGAGCCAGGGTGGGTGTCTCAGCGCAGACCCAAGATTTTTATACAGATTACCTGACAACACTACAATCCAGTTCTCATAGTTGATTTGTATACAGTTATATTTCTACACAGACTAGTAATGGCTAATAAAATATGGAAACGTTATTTCACAGAGTGTCCCAATGTCTGTGAAACCCAGTACTTGCTCTCAGTACTGCAACACTCTCCAGATGAGGGGCAGCCCTCCACTTTAATGCCCATGCTCTGATCACCAAATGGGGCAAATGGTGAAGAAATCCCATGTAGTGAAACCAGCTGGCAGAGACTGCAAAAATTCCCCAAGCTATACAGGAACTTCTGGTAGACAGAACACACTCTTCTCTGGGATCTAGCCAAAGTGCAAGAAAACTTTAAAACTTCTTGGGAAGGGAAAGAGAAAAACTTCATGGTTTTGAAGACAGACAAAAGCCAAGCCAGAAGTTAGAAGAAGTAATTTTTTAGCTGACAGCACTGAACTCAGGTTCTCAAGAAGCAATCTTTCAATGGTTATGATACTGCAGCAGGGGATGCATTGAGGCTTTTTATGACTGGCATTAGGTGTACTTTGAGCTAAATTTATAATGTACACTGAAAGAGAGAAACTATCAGTGAAAGGGACCTACAACGTTCAATATGAAGAAGAGGGTAGGCTTTGGTTGTAGGAAAACCTAGGAATCGCTGAAGAGTGGTTCATGATGTTGGGCAATGCTGTTCAACTGCACGCAGGGCTATCAGGCCACGTGTACCAAGAAGTGCATTAAGAGTACACAAAGAAAAACAATGAGCAGCTCAGGGAGGGATCTCTGAGTAGATCTCTGCCAAAAATCCTGCTACCAGAGCTCTGAGTGACAAACCAGGCTTCAGAAGAAAGCGCTGCAAAACAACGTACCTGTGTGTATTCCCCATGCTGTTGAGAGTAATTAAAATAATTTTCCATTGCATGTTGTGATGTAGTTCCCTGAGACACAGCAGCATCCACGATGTTGTTCGACAGTCCGGTCTGCTGCGGTGGACTAGAGGCTTTGCTGGCAATTGCTGTTCGTAATACAAAGAATACATGGTTTACATAAACTCCACAAACTAGGTTGCACTCCGTTTAGCAATATTCTGGGATTAAAACAGAAATTTGCTATTTCAGATTAGGCCATGTTAATCAGGGCTACTAATAATTGAAAGGCTTTCTAGAAGTTTGTCTACATCAGTAAGCACATTAACTCTGAAAATTTACCCTTCCCAAATAAAATATTAACTATGAGGATAGATTACATCGCAATTTTAAGACAGGCTACAAGATTTCCTTAAAGATGAATCTTACGGTCACTGGAATTACCTGCCAAACAGAATAACTATTTGCCACACTGGTCAAGGAAACTTGCAACTAAAACTGCTAAATGTTTGCTTACCTGGAAGACATAAACCAGGCAACACACTTGCCAAATTCAAGTAGGGGTTGGTACTAAGACGTATTTCTTTTGGTGGTTCTCCTAGCAGCGAAGTCTGTTTTTTCAAGGGAGTCTGCAAAACAATTGGACAGGTCAGTTTGCATTATATTCATACAACATTTGTCAGAAATAAGGTAAGTGTCCCAGCAGGATTTTATAAAAAGCTTAGCCCTATGAAATCTAACAGGAAATCTTTTAAAATAAATACTGGGGACAACTATCTGGACACATTGCCTGTACTTTCTTCTTGCCAAAAATTTTGTAGGAATGTTTCTCTTTAGACTGTAAGTTACTAAAGGATATTAAAAAACAAACAAACAAAAGAAAACCTTTTACATTCAAGTAAAGGAATAATGACTCCAGATGCAAGGAGTTAGCATTAAGTACATGACCAAGACAAAATCAACTCTTCTCACCCAGAGTCACAAGCGAATAAAGGACAAATGAACCCTGGACTGGACAGATGACACTGTCTGCAATCTGCCATTATAACACATCTTACTGATCACTCTATTTATGAGCCCGTACTTAAAAGGGGAAAATGTTTATGAGTGGAAATGAAGTGTCAGGACTGACTCACTCCTCCAAACCACCAGAAGTGTCTCCTATGAGGGACTAGGAAGGGTACACTACCAGCTTATTTCCCTTTAGGTTATGTTAGAACAAATACCAGAAATAAGGATGAAGTAGCTATAGCAAGTTACATAGCTTGTCTGAAATACATAGCTCAAAGACTTTTATACAGTATTCTATTCTGAATCTATTCTGCTCATTTTTTCAAAGCCCATTAAGGAAAAAAAATCCATTATTTTACTGGATTAATACTATTTTTAGTAAAATAGTGTTAATCAACAACTTTTCAAAAACAGTGAGACCAGTTTTTAAACACAAAAAGCTTCAACAGAGTGCTGAAATTCTTCATCCGGATGCAAAAGCAGGCATTTAAGACAGTATGACTGTTCAGTATCAGCATACAGACTGTGGCTGTCTTGCCAAGGAAGTGAGTTTTGCAAACTGGGCCTTCTGTCTACTGATGCAGAAAAGGAAACAATTAAGACATCTACCAGGATTTCAAAAAAGAACTTTTCCTGATAAACAATATTCATAGAAGTAAATGAATTATCTAGACTTTTAATGGTTTAATTACATTTCATTTTAGCTAAATGAAATGCTGAAATAAAACACTGATTTTATATATGTATACACATACACCCTGTGTATTTTATCTACGTGTATCTATACATAGGTAAAATTCCACTTCATTACAGCAAAAAATGATTTAAAAAATGAAAAGTATACTTTCTGAAGTAGGACCAAATCTGTCAAAGCTGTCTAATAAAGGCAGACACCAATACTGTATATAACGTAATCACTTCAGATGCTTCAGAAAATATGTAAGGAAAACACAGATCTGATCTGAATTAAGAACGTTTCCCCATAAATGTCAAAGTATTTATGTATATTATAAAAAAAGCAAATTCTGTTAATGACAGGAAAAAACTTCTGAAAAAAACTAGACCATTCTGGTTCAACTTAAATCCCAACCCATCATCCTTCCACACCCCACCTTCAACGGATTAAATATTAAAACTGATACAGACTAAGAATATGTCAGCTATGGCTAAGAGGGTACAGATTAAAAGCGGAAAATTTACGCACTCACATATATATACACACACCTCCTGGAAACCCAAAGGCCCTGCATACCACCAGAATTGCTCCTGATTAGTCATGAAATTCAACCACAAGTTCAATTTTCAGTCTTTAAAAGGGACATTACCCTTGAGATAATTTCATCATCAAATACTATGAGGCATACACATGGGGAAAAAAAAAAACCCTCCAGCATTGTAAAAAGATTCCTTTGTTAATTCATTTGGACCACCAAAAAGCATTATTGTTCTCTCCCTATTATTCATAACCGAAATGACCTTAAAATGTCTCATGAATGATCCTGTGATCTAGCAAATTTTATAGTGAAGAACTACAATAAGCAGTTGCAGTTAACTCTTAAGCATGTTAAAATAAAAAAGAGAAAATCCACACATAAGAAAAAAGAAAATATTTGTATTCAATGTTCCTTACCCCCAGACTTGTATCAGTGCTTTTTAATTGATTTTGTTGTTTGGCATGTCCAGCCCGCAAAGCTCCCGCAGAAAGATTTGTTAAGGTCTGATGATAAGGCTGTGAACCCGAGACAACCGCTTCGGTAGTCGATTGTTTATCTGGAGCGTTATTTTGCCCTGGTATAGCTTGTCCAACAATGTGCTGATTCGGAAAGAATGGCAGCATGCCCATCCCTGCTGCTGCTGCTGTTTGAATTGGAGTCAGATTAGATGCTGCAGTCAACCATAAATGGAGAAACTTTTCTGTTAGACAAGATTTATCAGTACATTTTGTTTGTGGTTTTTACTAAGCAATGAGAAAAACATTTAGAGATCTATTTTACAGCTGTCCCAGAACACTGGATTCTGACGATAGTTTTTAATCTTTTACCATCCCAGGAGCAAACAACTCTATTTAAAGCTAATACAATAGAAGAAAACTGACTTTTCTAAACGTTCACTACGATAATAGGTTACTTAGTGTTTCCTGTCACTTTCAAAAACCTGTGAACAACATCCTAGAGATCCTGTATTGGAATAGAGGGGAAAAATCCCAGCTCAATTGGTATTGGTAAAATTCTTTTTACAAACAAAAGAGAAAGTATTCTCCAAAATTAAAATCTAGACGTCCAGAATAGGTTTCTTCCCCGCCCCTTTCCCCCACAAGCTCTTCCTTGCTCCTGGTTACTACCATTACTCAGACCACATCTAAGAACTGCAGAATACATGGCTCTCAGTGGAGGAAACAAAAAAGACACACTAAGCAGTATCACAGCTGATCTTTCCTCATAAAAATTGAGGGCATCACTGGCACAGAAATTTGCATTCAAAATTGACATCTGTCACAGGCTGGATGTTAAAGCTCTATTGCTTAATGAAATGAATGCAAAAAGCCTATATGTGGTGCCTCTTCAGCTACTCAGATTTATCTGCTTTGAAACAACAAACCCCAAAATTTTGGTCCTAAATAAAAACATATTCCAAATGTACTAAAAATGGTAGTAACTGAGCAAGCAGAATATTTAACAACCTGCAAATATTCAACCAATGCCAGTGTACTCTTTCTTCCCTGACAAACAGATGAGAGAAGCTAGGCAACAAGGCAAGATATGTCAAGTTTGTTTCCTGCTTAAACCAGCAGGTTACAGTTGGTTATACAGATATATAACTTGTTACCTTGCTTAACTATATAGCTATATAACGTGCATTATTGTCCGGCTCTCTGCCTACCTTACTGTGCAGTGATAAGGTTCAAACATATTATTGCTTTTGCTAAAGTGGGAGAAAGTAAGGTGCATAATTTCAAGCTGAGCATTTCTACTGATTTGGTATGAAATAAAATGTCATTTACACTTAAGAGCTTCTCCACGGGTTCCCATGCCTGAACTCACTGATGGCATTACCCCTATTCCCAGTACTGTCTGAAGCAGCATTGTTGGAGGTTCTCCCAGCAAACCTGGTTTCTATGAGGAAGAATAGAATAAATGATTAAAACAATGTCTGTAGGTATTTCTTATAACTTTCACATTCAGTTAATCTTTTTAGATACACTAAACTGTTAAATTATACTAGATGAAGAAAATTATTTATCAGTTATAAGAATGTCCAAAGACAGTCAAAGTTAAAGTGATGACCTTACACTATTAGCCTGAATGTTTTCAATCTTCATCAGTTGCTGCTGTGGCAATGGTAGGTGAGCAGGGCTCTGCAGCAGTAAGTTAGATGTACTCCCCAGAACTGAACTCTGTGAAATTAATAAAGTAAGTCTTAGCTGACAGTCATGGAAAACAGTACATTCTTGAAACATTTTCAGATGATACTGCTGAAAGAAATTTAAATTAGTTTCTGAGTTAATACAGCAAAGGAAAATAACTATTTCCTCCACAGAACTAAATTTTTGCTTCATTCATAGAAAATTATTTCAAGTTCTTTTAACCTCTCTTCCTCCCAGCCCTTTTTTTTCACCTCACAACCACAAGTATGCTTTCTGATGGCTTTTAAAGGATGAAGAGTATACTTCAAATACAATCCAGACTCTATTGCAGCCCCTGTGTCTAAGCCAACAGGGAAAGCTAAATGCGTCTGAAGCCTCTGCAGACAGATAGGGGAGTTACCTACAGTGCCAATAAGAAAGATGAGACACAAGGACTTCAGGGGATTATGAGCTCTACGAATAAGGACTTCATTGTTTGTTAATATTTGCATTGTGCCTTGCATTGCAATTCTAATACATAATCTCTGCCAAATATCTATACACTGTACAGGACTCGGCTGTAACTGGCAAGGACTCTCATCCCTTGCTTTACAGTTACCAAACAGTATCTTTACTTTCAAAAAGGAATATCCAGGTATGTTTTTCCCTCTTTTTAGTGGCAACTATATACACGAAATTCTATTCCAGAACCATTAAAAAGCTCACAAATCACAGTGCCTACAGATTGTCAAGTCTATAAAATATTTATATTTTTCATTAAAAAAATTCTGGATCAGTTTGCCACCAGAATTGAGCCACTTAATCAACAGCTTTAGGGTACCACGTTCAGACTCTCCTACTGGTATATTCAGCAGTAGGTGCTCTGGCTAGCACAGTGGCTTCAAAGAAACCCTATGTCCACTCTGGATCACAAAACCGCATTATAATTCCTGCTAGCTGAACACAAGCTTGAAACTTTCTGGCAGCAGCTCCTGAGCATGATTTGCCAGGCAAAATATAGGTTGCTCTACAAACCTTTTTGTACAGCGGTGCAAGAATAGATATGTGGGACACTGACTGTGTCAAATCACGACAAGTATAGCCTTCCTCATTTTTTTGAAATCTCCTACACAGGAAAGATCACCAAAACCAGGTAAAGAAGATGGAACCCAAAAAGAAGGCAGCTCTCCCGATGCATGTCTTTGCAGATTTTGCAGCCTCCTGCAAAACACCTCACAAATATTTTCAAGCCTAGGTTGTATCTGTGTGTGGTAGGGTCAAATTCCTTATGGAAAATCCCCTATGCCTATAATATGGTCTTCTGGACTCAGAAATGTGCAATATAAAACAGAAAAGGGCCATATCTAGATTAGTTATGCATCTGCTATTTTAATTGCCTTAGTGATTTCCAGTAGAAATTATTCAGAGCTGTTATTGTCACCAATACCAGTGGTTGTTCCTTCTAAACTTGGTTAAGTGAACAAAGAAAATGTATTAGTTCAACTGCAAAAAACTTTCAGAAATACAAGAGTGGAAAATCAGGTTGGTTAGAATCCTCAAAAGAAAGTCTCTGGGTTAATAAAGATTTAATAAACTGCTGGATGACACAGGAAAACACATCACTGAGAAAGTTTAAAATGCTTTATTTTGGCACATGATAATTGTATCTAAGAGAAATTAAAAGAAAGAAGTTGAAAGTCATGCTACCTCCAGAGTTGAAAGATTACTGGATAAATAACCCATTTGTTCAAATTCCCTTCTGTTGAATCTTTTTTTTATCAGTTATTTTATAATGTTGTGGCATAATCATCCTAAAAATATTGTTTCTTCTCATTATATTACTTTACAAAACCTTGAATATAAAATAGCAAAACCAAGATATACAGGAAGCTGAATCAGTGTGTGACTGGGGACGTGGGGAGAGAGTCAAGCCAAGACGCTGTCTGTTTCTCTATCTTGTGACAATACTGAATCTCAAGACAATAAAAATAGTGACATGGTTCTCTGGCTTTAGAGAATACTCTGAAATAAGCCACTGAATAACAGAAAAATGTGCGTAATAGAAGGAATTGGGATAATCAAATCACTGTCCATAAAATTCAGGCTATTAGACCACATTTGGATTAAATGAATTTAATCCAATGAATTAAATGACAGGAAGCTCCCTGGAAGAGAATTAGACTTGTAAGTCTCTCTAAAGAGAAAACACGAAGTTGTTTGGCTGCAGCACTCTTAAGCCAAAAAACATTGGACCATCATCAATCACACCGTTAACTGTGTACAACATGCCTGTATCCAGCTGTGATTAGAAAACATTCCCATTGTCTTCCAAGGAAGCATAGACTCTTCAAGGCTGAAGAGAGAGCAGCAGTAACGAAATTGAAAATGTCATTTAAATAAAAGAAGTACAAGCAAAGAATGATGTATTTTTTCATTGTACAGGACAAAAGCAACTCATCTGATGGGGCAAAATCAAGTAGCATTTTTTCAAAATTAATATATTCACCTACCAGTTTTTAGCAGAAAAAAATAGAAAAGCTAAATATACTTAACATTTTAATTTGGTCTTTTTTAAAATCTGTAAGTCTGTGTTTGCCAAAAGAGCAGCAGAAATAAGAACTACTTAAGGGGATTTTATTTTTTAAATTGGAATTTCTGAAACATCAGAAATAGTAAGTCAAAGCAATTGACTCCAGTCCCTCATAGGTACTTATGAAAATCCCCACCATGAATATTAAAGCCAAATTTTGGCTCCTGGCAGAGCTGGAGAAATCTTTGCCAGAACCTCAATGCAAGGTGGAGGCCAGGCAGGCTGCTGACCAAGTGAACTGCTGCAAGGAGGAGTTCTGGTTGTGGGTGCTACTCTAGCACAGTCTCATCACCAGTTTCTAGGGCAAACTCATCCCAAATATCCTTTATAGTATCTTTCAGGAATTCCGGTGTCCATATGGAAGTCGTATCAACTTTACAATGAGTTACAGATACTCTGAGAACACTTTAAACAGCTTATAACCTTGGGGTTTTTTTGACTAAGAAGCACATTACTACAAATTACTATTTTTTATGGCATATATAGCACATTTTGGTCCCTGCAAGCTTTAAAATGAAGACAACAATGCTAAGCTTCTTGGCTTGAATAAGATAAAACAATCGGGTCTCTACAGGAAGTGTGTATGAGCAGCTCCAAGAGAAATGGACGTGCCATGCCCCTCAAGCTCTAATTTAAAGAGGATTTTTTTTGCCAGTAATGGCAAGTTGTCTCTACATCGGCAGGTGTTAGCAAATCAAAAGCTCCGTTAAGATAAAATAACTCACTTGTGGATAGTAAGCACAGTCTGCTTTTACATCCCCATAGGCATCTCATAATAGAGAGCTTTTCTTAAAGACAGCTTTAATGAGAACACTTGATTTTAGTCGTAATTTCTTAAAACTTTGAGAATATTTTTCATGCTAAGATCTCCACAAATATGTATTTTGACAAAGTTTTTTTGTCACATACCTGATGAACTTTATTCAACTGCAAAAAAGGTGGGCCAACTGCTGAATTTATAAGGTGAGGTAAACCTGCAGATGCTCCAAGAACTGTTTTAAAAACACAAGACAAAGTTGCAGTGCTTTATAAGTTAGGCAAGTAAAGATCTTTGTAAGAGTTATTCTCTATTTTTCAGATTTGGTTTCCACAAAACTTTCTAGTATACTAAAGGTCACTATAATGAAACCTTTCAATACACCCAAGCTTTGATCTGCAATTCACAGCATATTAAAGATCAAATATATTTTCATGGAGCTCCTCTAAAGCTGAGAGTTTTGATCAAAGATGCAGAAATGCCTGCAGTTGACTGCAAGTCCACAGCATTATCTAAAGTGCTTCGAAACTTCAGCATTAGCTAGTGTTTCTTCACTACAGTGTTCACTTCACACACAATTTCTGTGTATCTTCTCTCAGTAGATTATGCCACAAACTTAGCTGTGCCCCACTGGACTCTTCAAATTATCTGTTCTCATTCCTGTTCCTAATACTTTCACCATTTGAAATGTGGCAAGATTGTTTTTAATATGTTTATTCATATCCATTGTAATAAGAGGACAGAGAAATGTTTTTGGCTAATATCATTATGAAATGCTGTGTACGACTATGGTAGCATCCAAGTGAATAACGATTTACATTGGAATCAATAGGAGAAAGACTCAGGCCGCAAAATTCAGATCTAGAATCAGATTTAAACTTGCCATTTTAATGATGTCTGCAAAAGACATTTCATTTTAAACCCATTTCTAATATAAACATTCAGAGACCACAGAGTTAATGTGAGGACATTTTTAGGTAACACTAAATTTTTCCCAGACACAATACTGTAGCAATCCATCTCTTTCTTTCACAAAATGTGAGTGTCTACACAGACACACTGAAACAGTGTCTGCACAGATTTTAAAATAGTATTTCTGCTTGTCTCCTTTGCTGAAACCTTGTATCACCAAGAACAAGGTTTCTTTTTTTAACTCAGTTTTAAAACAACTTACCAGGTTTAACAGCATGTCCACGCAACTGGGGCTGCAGTAGCATTTGCAACATTGCTGGATTATTAAAACTTTTCATAATCTGCACTGGATTTGGCTCTGGAAGCAAACCTTTCCTATTGTTCCTCATCTCCAATTAAGAGAGATACAAAAATGTTAGAATCAGGAGAAAACAAAGAATACATCTAAATCCCTCAAACTTGTGTGACGGTAATGTACACATTTCATTTTAGACAGAAAAAACACCTCCTTCCCTGTTTCCTGCTCCTTTTCCCTCAAATGAAACGCCTAATAAACTATTCCCCCAAAACTTCAAGCATATTATTTTTCCTGAGACTCATTTCTTTTTTTCCCTTAAGCCAAGACAGAGTTATTGATAAAGGAGATTATGAAAGGCACTGTTAACATGAACACCACAGCCTATCTTATAATAGCACCACTCATCTCTTTTATAAAGATGTGGGCTAAAGTTAGCTGAAGTAATGAGACTGTTCTGCTTCTACTTTTAAGACAGCTTCATGTAACACTTATCACATCCAATTTTCTAGGAAATAATTTGATAAGACATGTGGGTGTAAAAAGCTTTCTTCTCTATCAAGCATGAAATTAAACTATTTCTTCTACCTTGAAATTTATCTTAAAATTGACAAATTCTTGCCTCTCTGTTTTAAACCAAGTTTTAACTTGTCAAATGACTCCACTTGCAGTTACTTTTGTTTTGAACTGGAACAATTTCTCGTACAGAAGATTAAATTTACTAAAATCCCAGAGCTATGCAAGTATAACTTTGTGATAGCTTATGGCCGTATTTTACCCTTCCTCCTTGCAGAATATGGCCATGCTCTTCCTAGGAAGGAGACTGAATTGGGCTGACTAGATTAAAAAAAAATGGCTAATGCTTACAGAAGCTTGGCTTGTTTTCCTAATGCAAAGCAGCTGAATGCCTCTGACCCAACTCAGGCCACTCAAGGTGTATCAAACTCATTCCGAAAACAGATTTGCAAATATCTTACCATCCTTTGTGCTGCTATAAGTGCTGCTAATGTGCTTCTGCCTGGCGCTCCTGGAGCACAGTACGACACCTGGACTCTCTTTCCTTTGATAGTCATGCCATCGGTGATTTCTTGTACTTTCTCAGCCTGCTCTGCAGTTTCATACTCAACCACCGCAAAGTCACCAATATAACTATCTTCATCCTGAGCAAACTGAAACAACATTTCACAATACGCTGAACAAAATGGAGAATTTCAGGAACTGCCTTGCGATATTTTCACCTATCCCTTGCAAAATACTTCGCAAACAGTTGACACCCTGTGTTAATGCCTACCCAAATCAGTATGTTTCTTTCTCAAACGTGCTAGATATAAGTTGAATATCGTATCTTCATATATTTGGCATGCACGCTCTATCTACTTGAATTACCACCTTCACTTCAATCTAATCTCATGAGGAACCTGAGCTATGAAATGTATTTAACACATATTTTCAGACTAAAGAAGAAATGAGAAGGAAATTGTAAATACAGCTGTATGTGACAATAATTTTTATTTTTATTTTGCAGGATAAGAATTATAAACTCATTATTGTTCAGTTTTTAAGCCTACAATAATAAAAATGTCATTCATCAGACTACATGATAGTTATTGAAACATGTAACAATGCAAATTCCACTAATATATACTGCCTTTTAGGAGAATATGAAGTCTGTGGTTGTATTTAATGCCAAGAGAAGATGCCAGACTGATCAATCAAGCAGACTGGAAACAGGCTTACATATCAAACAATGATCTGTGCTTTGTTTGCAGAGTTTTATAGCAGAATGAGCAGATTTAAATCAAACAAAAAAAGGGGGTGAGAAGGGAGGGAATAAAGCTTAGGCAAAATCTCCAGTCCCAAAATGAACAGAAATGATATACTGATACTAGCTCTGACGCAGAAGAGAGGAAATCTCCTCTAGATTTCACTGGATAAAAACAACCTATTCCCAACTATTAGGTCCCACAAATTTACACTAACAATTGAAATATAAACCTCAAAGATTTTGAAGAAAAAGAAGGTGATCAGATCTTTAATGCCACTGTTAAAGACTGGCCTCTGGGAAGAGCTCTGGAGAACACACACATTTTGATATATAAATACACACATAGATATGTATATGCTATGCATATATATGTGTGTGTGTCTATGTGGAGAAGCATTATATTTTATTTTGACATCAGTTTAGCTGCACTGGTAAAGACCTGAAGTACTTGTGAAAAGAATGGTTTGCAGCTATGGAACGTATTACAGTTTCATGCACAGTTAAAAACTCCCTTAACATGTGAAAGTGCAGCTACCAGTATTCTTGCAAACAGATCAGGAATTTTTAAACTTCCCAAGTAAACAGGTACTGAAGAAAAGCCCTCTGTCCCTGTCTAGATAACAGTGGATACCTCCTAGTGACAATTTAAAGTTGATGTAAGAAGTTTTTCTGGTCCATAGAAGACATAAGAGGTTTTCTGGTCCATTTTGTTGAAGCAAAGGACAAAACATGTTCCTGTAAGTCCTAGGAAATGCCATTTTTCTAAGACCCATGTATAAATATCCAGCTTCAGCTCTTCCTGACAGAACATTTCTATTGTTAACAGAGGAGAAATCAAATTGATTTCAAAAATTGGTAACTTTGGAATAAAATGAAATAAACCAGAGTTTATTTCATGAGTTCAGCTACGAATTTTAGGTAAAAGATCATATTTACATGATTAAATACTGCATCAGAGTTACCAGCAGAACTAAGCCATGAAAGCAGCACAAGACAGCTACATTAAAGAAGCCGCATCAGGAGATGGGCAAAATGGTCAAAGCGACCCTACTGGAGGGACAATCTGAATGCAGGAGTGGTGTGAAGGCTGGACTGGCCAAGTCTAGGAAACAGAAGGAAGAGAGAGCCTCTAGTCATGGAGACATAAAATAACAAGAGTGTGAACGAACATTTTAATTGTTTTTCTAAAACGTATTCATTCTTCCAGAAGTTTTCCAGACAAAGGCACTTCTCCTAGTCATTCTCTATTGAAATTCCCTCCCCACCCAGGTTTCTGCTACCCTGCCCTCTCCTAGTTTTCCTCTAATGTCTCTACCTATCATGTCACACCCCCCTCCTTGCTTTTTCCACACTTTCTCGGGTCTTCCTCCTTCTCCTTTCTTTGTACTTAATTTTTAGGTCATCTCACTCATAAAACCATAATTAATTAGCACTATTGTGATGAGAATTCATCCGCCGTCTTCCCTTTTTCATCTATCAAATTTGAACTACTTGTTTACCTACCTCCACCCTCATATCTTCCCTCTCCGGAGGGCTGCTTCCCGTTAGCCCATGGGCTTCGCCTCCATCACTCACCCATTACACCTGCAAACCATCACCTCTGCTGCCTCTCCCCACCACCCCTCAAGGCAGAGCCTCCCTTACCAGTCAGTACCTGTTGGATGCCCAGTGGAAACATGAGGCATGACTGAGAATAAATCACGTTTATTCCCTGAGAGTAAGTCACAAGTTATCATAAGCAAACTTTTTTTCCTATTATTATCATACTTCTATGATCTGCCTATTAGTCGACGTCGTGGTTTAACCCTAGCTGGCAACTAAGCACGACACAGCCGCTCACTCACTACCCCCCACCGGTGGGATGTGGGAGAGAAGAGTAGAAGTGAGAAAACTCGTGGGTTGAGATAAAGACAGTTTAACAGGTAAAGCAAAAGGTGTGCACGCAAGCAAAGCAAAACAAGGAATTCATTCCCTCCTTCCCATCGGCAGGCAGGTGCTCAGCCATCTCCAGGAAAGCAGGGCTCCATCACGCGTAACGGTTACTTGGGAAGACAAACGCCATCACTCTGAACGTCCCTCCCGCTTCCTTCTTCTTCCCCCAGCTTTCTATGCTGAGCATGACGTCATATGGTATGGAATATCCCTCTGGTCAGTTGGGGTCAGCTGTCCCAGCCGTGTCCCCTCCCAGCTTCTTGTGCACCCCCAGCCTACTCACTGGTGGGGTGGGCTGAGGAGCAGAAAAGGCCTTGACTCTGTGAAGGCACTGCTCAGCAATAACGAAAACATCCGTATATTATCAACACTGTTTTCAGCACAAATCCAAAACATAGCCCCATAGTAGCTACTATGAAGAAAATTAACTCTATCCCAGCCAAAACCAGCATATTCCATTACACAGTGTGTTTATACAAATGATAGGTAATATGAGAACGTGCCAAGAATGTTTTCTTGGATATATTTTTGACTGGGTGCCTATTTCCTAATTCAAAAGCATACTGTTCAATTCCTGTATTTTACAGAAACATGTATTTAGTGCCATTTACTGACACAATGCATACACAATCCTCACCTACACCAGGTGTGACCCATGTATCATTATGATTTAAGAAGGAAGGTAAAAGTCAATTTTTAAGTGCACAGTAGAATACTGTTAGTGAAAACCATCTTTATCAAAGCAGTCTGTTATTCTTTGAACTTCAGAATTTTAAAAGAATGCTGAAAAATTGGGGGGAGCTGATAACAGCCTCTGGATTATCTGACAGCTGGAAAAATGCCCTGAAGTAAAAGACTTTAAAAGATCAAGCTGTTTAGCTAATTAAACAAAGATTAAGCAAATTACTTAATTACAGCATATAATACCTTCTTACAGGAAGAAAATAGTGGGGAGCAAAGGCTCCTCAATCTAGTCATCAGTGAGGTGAAGCTGAAGCCAGATACCTTCAACTGAGAAAAGAGACACAAGTGCAAAATAACAAGGGATGGGCAGTTTCTGGAAAGAGTTACTTCCAATTTAGGCATCTCCTGGTATATTTGGATCAAACAAGTATAAGGATGTGCTTTAGCCAACTACAGATTACCGGGGCTCGAAAAGAGCACTAGGGAAAATGTGATGGCCTGCAGGTGGTCAGACTAGACAGCCTGATGGACCTTCCGGTCTTAGATGCTGAGAATCTCTGGTTACTTATCCCTGAAGCTAATCCCTGAGCAGCCTTCCAAGATACTTAAGAAAAAAAAAACCCAAAACAAACTGAAATCATACCCAACTGTGTGACCATAAAGCAAGCTTTCTTTCTACTGCCTGTTTATGGTACACTGGTCTGCACCACTTCTATGAGCAACATTTTATTTGTGGTCTAGTATCTCACAACCCATGATGATGAGAAGGAAACCTTTACACTTGCAAAGGCCTGTAAGGATCTACCTCTTCTGTACCTGGCAAGCTTGCCAAAAGATCTTGCCACTTCTATCACTGGCAAGCCCAGCCAACTAGGAGATCCCAAGCCTACATCTTCTCCAGTTAGGGAAAAAACACATTAGATATTTGCAGAGGTTTCTTAAATATATTAATTATATACACATATATATATATTCTCCATCATCTAAACTGTTGCACTTCTGGTATTCGTACACTCTGGCTTTCTTTACTGAGCAATAAAACCATCATCACCATTTTCTTTAAAAGCTCTCTAAAATATTTCTAAAATTATTTTCAATAAAATACATGAGGAGGGGATGTCTTATAAACATTTTATTGGCGCTTCATGAGAGTGGTCTCCTGCAGAATTCCCAGATGACATCGACCAATCACTGCAAACCCATACCAATAAAGCATCCATACCACATCATATATCACAATGCAGATGCATAACCATTCACAACTTAAATGAAAAATAAAAAGGTAAGGCAGCAAGCAGTGAAGATGCAAATACAGAGCTACTTAAATCATGACCGTGGTCTTCCAAAAGATACAAATTCAACATACCTGGCAGAAAACAGGTTTATACTTTAGTGAGAAAGCTTGGATCAGTTCTTTTGAATCAGCGTAGTCCTTTTGAAATTTATCTACACAAAGGCACCTGGAGTGAATAAGATTTGTCGTCAGCTGGTTCACATCCATCCACTGTGCAAAGAGAGTGCTCTCGTCTAACTGTTTCCCCAGAAGTTCCAGTCTCGCCTTTGCAGCAGAATCCTTCTTCATATATTCCACAAAGCCATAGCCCTTTGAATGGCCAGTAACTTCGTTATAGACCAAAAAACATCTCTCAACATTGCCATACACACGCACAAGTTCTTCAAACTCTTCTAACGTAAACGAAATGGGCAAATTAGTAATGCAAAGCAAAGCATCTGTTGGTTGGAGTTGCACAGATATTTCTTTTCCCCGAAGAGAATACTGGTGAAACTTCCGAATCGCGTTTTGAGCCTGCTCTCCATTTAACAGAGTAACGAATGCTGTAAGAGACCAAAACAAGTTACATCACCTACTACAGCTTCTCTCCAGCTACAGAGGTAATTAGTCTACCTCTCCCTCCCCCCAAAACCCACCGGTATAAGTTACAGGAAAAATAAGAGTTTGGGATTTACCCTGAAGATGCAATAGATAGAGAAATATGCTGTAATATGTATTTTAAAATTTGACATTATCAACTGGACGTCGTAAGTAATTAACTCAAAGAGTGACTATAGAAACAAAGACACACACAACTTCACTACTTGTAACACAGCAAAATTTTACATTTGGGAAACAAAAAGCAATTAAATTTTATACTGAAGTCAACAGATTACTGATTCTACTGACTCTTTGAAGACAGCATCCATAAATTCTCACACTGAATCTTTCAGTGTGCATGGGGTCAGTGACTGGGGTCACTGAATCTTTTTTGGGCTTTCAGTCTGTAAAGCATTTCACACAATCACAGAACCATGGACTGGATGAGGTTGGCAGGGACCTCTGGAGGTCATCATCTTGTCCAACCCCCTGCTCAAGCAGGGCCTCCCAGAACTGGTTGCACAGGACCATGTCCAGATGGGTTCTTAATATCTCCAAGGATGGAGACTCCACAACCGCTCTGGGCAACCTGTAACAGTGCTTGGAGACCCACACAATGAAAAAGTATTTCCGGTTGTTCAGAGGGAAACTCCTGTGGTTCAGTTGGGACCTGCTGCCTCGTGCCCTGTGGATTAAAGAGGATGTAATACTCTGAAGAAACCAAGCAGATGGAAGCTAATTCATGTGTTTTCTTCCAGTAACGAACTGAAGTGCACAGGACAGGGCAGTCCCACGCAAAAACTTTCGTTCATTTCAGGGAAAGACAGACGAAGTCTCGCACTTCACACAGAGATTCCCTCAGCATTGCCAGCCACTCGTGGATGCAGGGTCGGGCACTGGGACATGTCTTCAATGCCAAACTTGTGAAAGATCACCTTCAGAAAACTCAACAAGCGTGCGTCTTCCAGAATAGCCTTCAAACCCACAAATCTCAGCAGCCAGTACCACCCAAATCTGCCCCCCACCAGGGCAGTGGGTAGGACCCACCTTTGCTGAGCTGCTCTTCTTACATTGATCCTACAGCTACTTCATTTCCTTCCCCAGCACTACCAATTCTTGTTTTCTATTTCATTTTATTGTTTATTTAATTGTGTCTTCTCATTTGACTGCTGGAGAAGCGGTATCACATGGATGCAGCACCAACTCCCGGCACCAGCACTGGTGATGTCATGGCCACGTCACAGCCAGCAAACTGCTCATGGTAGTCCACATCACAAAGGGGTTGGTGACATGGTTGGCCCCAGATGACTATAAAAAGGGCTGCGCCAGCCCAGACTGGCAGACGAGGAGGCAGGCGAGCGAGGGCTGAGAGGAGCAGGCACGGAGGGGAAGGCAAGGGAAGGGGGCTGGGGCTGCCCACAGCAATGCAAGGTGAGTCCTCTTTTGTTGCTTCTCCTGAGAATTACAGCCAGGCTCCTGGAAAGGGACGCAACCAGACCACGGCTCCTGTCCTCTCTCACCTCATCACTTGGCCGGAGAGCTGTCAATGCTCTACAGGACAGATAAGACAGTCCTGGCCTCTACCCCATCCTGGTTTTGCAAGGAGCTTCCCACAAGCATGGGCAAAGGAAGCTCCACAACCCTCTCCCCTGGGTAGCCGAGGGCTGAGCACCAGCCCTGGGGATGTCATGGCCATGTCACAGCAGGCAGAACGTTGGCACTGGTCCATGTCATGGTGGAGTAAGCGACAGGGTAGGCCCAGGACAGGTGTCTCCTGGCGGGCTGGGATTTGTATGATAGAAAGCCTTGGCATTGAGTCTGGCATTGCTCCAGGCAAGGAGGCCGGGGCTGCTCATGGCAACAGAGGGTGGCTGCTGTGATTGTTGCTTCTCCTGTCTTTGACAGCCACAGCCTGGACATGGGCATAACCACACGACAGCACGCTCCTGTCATCTCCCACCTCATCACTCGGGCAGAGAGCTCTCAGCACTCTACAGGACAGGTAAGACAGCCCTGGCCTCTACCCCATCCTGGTCTTTCAGGGAGCTTCCCAAAGCCATGGGCAAAGGGAACAATCACAACCTTCTCCCCTGGGTAGCCCAGGGCTGGGCTCCAAACGACATCCTGGAACCAGCCCTGCTGATGTCATGGCCATGTCACAGCCAGCAGACTGATCATGTGGGTATACATCATAGTGGTGTCGGAGACACGGTAGGCCCCAGATGGGTATGAAAAAAGGGCTGCGCCAGCCCAGACAGACAGATGAGGAGACGGGTGAGCAAAGACTTAGAGGCTCCGCAACACTCACCATACCTGTACCGTGTCATCATCCTACAGAAAGCCAGGTGTCCACACTTGTGGGCAAAGAGAGAGTCACACCACCCACCATATCTGTACCCCATCCAGGTCCCAAGGGCAGCTCAAAGGTGCCCACAGCCATGGACACTGGGAGCTCCACAACACCCACCACCTCTGTGCCATGTCATGGTGCCACAAGCAGCTGGAAAGAGCACGCAGCCGTGGACAACGGGAGCTCCTCAACACCCACCGTATCTGTACCCCGTCACGATCACACAGCCAGCCAAAAGGTGCCCACACCCGTGGGCAACGGAGAGCCACACCACCCACCGTATCTGTACCCCATCCAGGTCCCACAGGCAGCTCAAAGGTACCCACAGCCATGGACACTGGGAGCTCCACAACACCCGCCACCTCTGTAACATGTCGTAGTCCCACACGGAGATGGAAGGAATACGCAGCTGTGGACAACGGGAGCTCCTCAACACCCACCGTATCTGTACCCCGTCACGATCACACAGCCAGCCAAAAGGTGCCCACACCCGTGGGCAACGGAGAGCCACACCACCCACCGTATCTGTACCCCATCCAGGTCCCAAGGGCAGCTCAAAGGTGCCCACAGCCCCG
>NW_008795244.1:110567-114450 GCF_000699145.1 Aptenodytes forsteri | reverse complement strand
GAGCCACACCACCCACCGTATCTGTACCCCATCCAGGTCCCACAGGCAGCTCAAAGGTGCCCACAGCCACGGACAACAGGAGCGCTGCGACACCCACCACCTCTGTGCCATGTCATGGTGCCACAAGCAGCTGGAAAGAACACGCAGCCGTGGACAACGGGAGCTCCTCAACACCCACCGTATCTGTACCCCGTCACGATCACACAGCCAGCCAAAAGGTGCCCACACCCATGGGCAACGGAGAGCCACACCACCCACCGTATCTGTACCCCATCCAGGTCCCAAGGGCAGCTCGAAGTATCCCACAACCATGGACACCGGGAGCTCCACAACACCCGCCACCTCTGTAACATGTCATAGTCCCACACGGAGATGGAAGGAATACGCAGCTGTGGACAACGGGAGCTCCTCAACACCCACCGTATCTGCACCCTGTCATCATCCTACAGGCAGTCTGAAGGTGTCCACACTTATGGGCAAAGGGAGAGCCGCACCACCCACTGTATCTGTACCCTGTCATCCACCTACAGCCAGCCAGAAGTTGCCCACAGCCCTGGCCATAAGGAGAGCTACATCACCCACCATATCTGTATCCCATCCAGGTCCCAAGGGCAGCTCGAAGTATCCCACAGCCATGGACACCGGGAGCTCCACAACACCCGCCACCTCTGTAACATGTCATAGTCCCACATGGAGATGGAAGGAATACGCAACCATGGACAAGGAGGCCTCCACAACACGCATCATGTCTGTACCCCCGTCACGATCACAAAGCCTGCCAAAAGGCCTACATTCGTGGGCAAAGCAGAGCCATACCACCCACCATATCTGTACCCCATCCAGGTCCCAAGGGCAGCTCGAAGGTGCCCACAGCCACGGACAACAGGAGCACTGCAACACCCAGCACTTCATGAATCCGGAGATTCAAGCACCTACAGTGTATTCCAGTCATGAAAATTTGCAGAGGCATGCAATAAAACATACAAAAATTCAAATGAATAGGGAAAGTACTATATTTAATCCACATGTAGAAAAAGACACACATATGTATGCACTCTAAAAAAACCGTAAATACATACACAGTAAAGAACTATGTATATACGAGGGCATCTAGATTAAATGAAAAAATTCATCCTTCTCTTACTCTTTCCAAGTATTTTCAAATATTTCCCTTCACACTGAACACAGACATTCAATCTCTTGTTAGATAGCAGACTATAGTACCTCACACACAAGCTGGCCTTATACCATATTCAGAAATCAAATTTGCAAGATAATGGGACATTAAAGCACAAATTTTTGCCTCTTAGAGGCAGGTGTCAAGAGACACCATTATCCTCATGAAATCCTGACTGAAATCTATCACAGCTACCGCATTAAGATTTTGTGCTGGAAACCAAGGTTGCCTCAGGAGATAGCCCAGGCTGTGGGACGTATGGCAATTTGGAAGGACAGGAACTTGTAGAGAAATATTTGTCCATTTCTCTACCTCACAAGCACTAAAAATCCGTGAATCCCCTATTTAGAGAATTAATTTGTAAATGGAGGATCAGACTTAAATAATTCAGGGTTTAATTCAGGACATTTCCTTCAAAGACTTAAGTATTCCTTTAATAAATTGCTCCTGGCTTATATTACCTGACACAAATGCCTCTGGAGCTAGGTATGTTTTCCTCTGATCATGTCATAGGCACATCTGGCTGACATCAGTAAAGTTTCCAACTCTCCATTGGCTTCAGCAGCCAAAAAAGGCACTGAGGGACAATCAAGCTATGTGACGGCAGAGAAGTTGATGACTTCATACACAGCAGATGATGTTCCTCACTAGTTTCATCACAGAATTGAAACATATGACACTGGAAGATTTTAAGTTCTTACCTGTTCTTTTATTTCTGTCCACATAACAATACTTGATTTCATAATCTTTAAATAAGTCGTGGATTTCCTGAAAGAGAAAAGTACAAGTAACATGAGATATATAATTCACCAGACCAAATAAGTATATAAATTCATCTTCATTTAAAAAAAAAACAACAAAAAAAAAAACCCAAACCCCAAAGACTTTCCCAATAAACAGAAAATTTCACCATAGAAACACTACCAAATATTTGTTTTTAGAAGAGCTGGTTATACTACTGCAGCAATGTTTTTATCTCATAAAAAACTGGCTTACTGAATTTGATTAATTTACTTTTCATGATATAAAGTCACATAAGCACAACAGGGTGTCCTGTTGACTGTCTTTTGATAAAGACAAATAACATCACAGTTCATTAAATAGCAAAACCCCCACAATTTCTCCAAAGTACAGCTAGCATAGTTAAAATACCACACAGACAAGAAATACCGGCAACATTACATCACGCAGTTTACTGAGGGCAGGCAACGCTGTCATAAAATGCAACAGTTGTTTTGGTTTCCTGTAACTGCTCAAGTTCACTTTAACAGATTTTCACTCTTTTAATAATGAATATTCTTTCAACCAGCAGATAATTGTGCCCAGAATACCCCCTGGAAAGTATCCTCTATCAATTACTGCACAGATGCTCAACAAAGAATCAATCCCAAGAGCATTATTTGCTCCCACTAATTATTGGGGAGAGAGCAGGGGTGTGGGAAGCGTGGGGTAGGAGCAAGTATAAGAGGTGTGTACCAGTTTGCTATAGCTATTCCCCAACAAGAGCAAGGTGGGCACATGCCCCACAAAAAACACAAACAGTTATCAGTTCAGTGGCAAGAATGTAGAAATGAACATTAATCATCCCCAAGAAGAAACCATGAGTAGTAACCCGGATATACGTATTCTTTTAGTTGGATAAATCCCATACACAATAACAAAAGACCATTTGAGTAAGCAAAATAATCAACCAACTTTGTCTGAAAGTTTAATTGCAGACAATTTCCAGTAGCCCAGTCTACTTGCCAGTTTGCTAATTCAATATATATAGCCTAAAGGTTAATTGGGTTCTCTGTGACTGGTATCAGATGCATACCTTTTAGTCAAGCGAGCACCAATCTCTAGTTTCACTAGTTAACAGCTGTCAAATACTACATTAATAAAATATGGCAGCATTTCTCAAGCTGCCAGCCATCCTCTAATCAGATGCGATAAGGATGTGGTTTCTGAAAAGCAAAATTCGCCAAGCACAATTCAAAGATTAAAGTCAGGTAGGCAATTTGACTGTGGACATGTCTCTGATGAGAATTAGACAGTAGTTCATTCTCAGTCATGAGAGACTAAGAAGACACTTTCTGTACAGTTTTGTACAGCTCAGCTGTATTGCGGCACTGAAGACTCTAAAGACGTTATTTCTGTCCCACTTAAAAAAAGGAGGACATATTTACCTTTTTTATTTCATACATTATTTTACAAGAGTAACACTGAAAGTTTTGTATGATGAATAAGTAGCAGGAAATATTATTTCAAACAGCTCTGAACACCCTTTTGAAAGTCATCTGTGAATCAGATGATTCCACATGATTTCCCAGTAACTGAAACTTTAATTGGGAGAGAAAATAGCCTGTAGCGAACATATCTTTGTGGCATAATCATGAGGTCTCTGTATTGGGCTTGCGTGGCAAGGTTTTAGTAGTGGGGGGGCTACAGGGGTGGCTTCTGTGAGAAGCTGCTAGAAGCTACCCTCATGTCTGATAGAGCCAATGCCAGCCAGCTCCAAGACAGACCTGCCGCTGGCCAAGGTCGAGCCAATCAGCGACGGTGGTAGCACCTCTGGGATAACATATTTAAGAAGGGAAAAAAAACCCATGCAATTGCAGCTGGAGCGGAGTGAGGATATGTGAGAGAAACAACTCTGCAGACACCTCAGTGAAGAAAGAAGGAGGGGGAGGAGGTGCTCCAGGCACTGGAGCAGAGATTCCCCTG
>NW_008795244.1:101190-109923 GCF_000699145.1 Aptenodytes forsteri | reverse complement strand
ATTGGTGAGTGATCTCCCTGTCCTTATCTCAATCTGCAAGCCTTTCGTTACATTTTCTCTCCCCTGTCCAGCTGAGGAGGGGAGTGATAGAGTGGCTTTGGTGGGCACCTGGCGTCCAGCCAGGGTCAACCCACCACAGAAACTTTAATCAGGAGGGAAAATAGCCTGTAGTGAACATATCTTTGTGGGATAATCATGAGGCCTCATATAAAAAATGATGAGAACGTAAGGAAGATTTAAAATGAAAACCTAATTTAAGAAAAGTAATTTTTGTAAAGATTTTAACACTGATTTCCACAGGTTGTTGCAAACACTGCCAGGTTTGTGCAGGCTCTTCCAGGAAGCTGCTTGTTCTTGTGCTCTCATGGCCCCCATGGCAGGGCTGAGACCCTTACCTGTGGAACTGGGTTTCTGTAGTATTTCAGTGAAAGCATTTTTCACATGAAGACCATTTGTGACAATTTACAAAAATAAAACACACCGTGCTGACCCTTAAGCAAATGTATACTCTTTCAAATTAAAGAAATATGTAAATATCTGTGTACATTAGACTAAGATTCTTCATAGTATTTTCAGAAGTACTAAGCCGGCTTTTTAACTCGGGCACTTCTCTAAACTTTACCTTCAACATCTTTCAACGCTTAGGTCTGTTAGAAAAGAACAAACACTACTACCATTTTAATGTTGTTAACAGTTTCTATTCCAAACAGCTCAGAGCAGAACTGTCAGGGAAAGCAACAAGTACTCTTTACCTGCTGTTCCTAACCAGTTTCAGCTGTGCACCACCAAACACCATGCACCAACAGCACTGGACATAGTTGGTCCCTTTGGTGTAAGCAGTTACCCGGTATTTGGGCCAGGAAGGGGTGTTTACTCCAGGAGGAGAAACGGGTCATCCAAGTCAGGTATATTCTCTGGTGCGACCCCATTAACTTGCAAGGAATGTAAGCAGAGGGCTGTTTCCCTGAGCACAGCAGAAACAAACAGCCGCAGTTTGTTCCCCATTCCTGACCTCCCATCAGCCTGCTGGCTCATGCACCCAGCGAGCCTGGCCTCCACACCCCCAGCCCAGCTACACCAGCCCTCTCCCCATGTCAGGACCTACTGCCACCACTGCACACACCCACAGAGAAGCGTCAGCTGCTACCCACGCTCTGCGGCAGGAAAACCTTTTGCCCTCCCCGGGTTAGCCTTACCATGGATTGCCTTCTGCTGGACAGCCACGTGAGAAAGGCAACACAAGCGTTCACCATTTATCACACAAGGTTTAGCAAAGCAGTAGTAATGAACCCACTGGTGGTACCACATGTGAGCAGTGGCTTCCACTATTTTGCCCACATGCAAATCATCTGTTGACCAAGCCTGGCCACTATTAGTATTTTTTCTACATAATGTTTACAAAACTGCTTCTCCTAAAGGATTTTTTCCTCTTTACAAACAAATGAATCTACTAGTCTAAAAAAAGTGACTGAGAATTACCACAATAATCATCATTTAACTGCATCATATTAAATCTAAAGAAAAAGGCAATATCCACTAACATGCAGAAGGTCTAGCTGCCATGAGTGTCATGCACTGAACGTCAGGCTAGATTATAGTATTTTGACAACAAAAATTGTAAGCAGTTATAAAGCTATCTGGCAAACATACAGCAGTCATGGATCCCGTGAAGTTTCCAACACAAACACTGTTTATAGTGGTGCGTATTTTGGCCCTTAATTATTGCACTCCTAGGATCGACTCGTAGTTGGCTCCTGAACCAGATGTAAAACTTGGCACCAACTCTCGGGCTCCAAGGTGTGTTTGTACCTGAGCAAAGTCCCTGCCAGGCAGCTCCCAGGGGATGTGTCCCTGGTCAAGGCAAGGATGATACGTACAGCAGAAATGGAGAGGAGAGAAAACAGAGGAGAGAGCTTACTCAGAGAAACAGCAGTTGCATAAACACGTGGGCCATGCCAGTGGCTCTAACCAACATCTTGAAACAGAAATGTAACCAATAATGCTTAGCTACTATATAGCCCCTTAAACCTTCAAAGTTCTTAAAAGCAGACTTTGAAAGCTAGTTAATCTTATCAGTAAAAATTAAAATCCTAACTAGAAAACAATCAGTTCATACTTTAAAATGAGCAGAAAAAGCAACACCAAATATATTAAAGGGAGTTTAAGAGAAACCACTAGTAAATATAGGCTGAATATACTTTAAAAAATATATTATTTACTACTATAAGAAATGTGGTCTTGAAATACTTCAGTTCTTGGCCTGTCCTGTCTTGTCGTGGGTAGAAAAACTGGCAACATGAGTTTTTACCACATATTATCAATTTGAAATTTGCATCTCTCAAACGGAAAGAATGCCTTCCGTAGAGAGGATCTGTCTTTATGTTTTATTACCTGCATTGTTTTAAAGGCAAACAAGACAGGGAGTCATTAACAGGCACATTTGCCCTATTTATCAAATTAGTAAAGCTCAATGTATTATTTCTAACAAAATCAGCTTTTCATACCCAGGATCTCATACTGCAAGAAAAGAAATATGCAAGAAATACTCAGTCATTACCTAGAACAATATGCCATGTATATAAAGCCTACAGCACCCTAAACCCAAGTATTTTTCTCTCTCTAGATGTAATACTGAATTGTGTTATTCTGGCAACAAAAATATTTAACAATTATAATGGTGCCTGGCCAGATTTCTACAGTAAGCTTTAGTGGTGTTTCCAATATAAACACTGTACAGGCCTGGTCTGTAACTTGGCTCTCAGTAAGTAGCTGAAGGCCTAAACTTCACACGCATATTCTTGAAATGGGAATCAATTATGTTTTAAGTAGTTGAACTAAATAACATGTTTGGCTAACCAAGAAGTTTTAAATCTCATAACTAAAAAAGACTTTGTTTTCATTTGTGCAGGCAGAGCAGGAAGAGGAAGACTTCTCAGGAAAAAGCTTTACATTTACAAATGATATAATGGGATGTTCATTTAATTCAAATTTTAGACCACTACATCTTTGAGTCCATGACATGACACATGGATTTCACTGCAGATATAAAAAAAAAAAGGACTGCTTAAAAAAAAAAAAAAGGTAGTAGGCAAGAGAACATCAACACAGTTTAAAATAATAATCTGTTACTGACGGAAAATGCCAGAGACACTGCTGAAGAGTAATAAGTGGGGTCCATAGCACCAAGAGGGTTAGATAACAAAGCACAAGGACTGATGCAAATTCCAATTTTAAACATCTTCTGTCTACTAATGACCACAGAGGTAGGAGGTCCTCAAATTTTCACCAACTGGGCATCAACTGCCAGATAAATCCTCCCCTGCTCCTAACAAGCAAAATTTCAGACAAAGATTGGGCTCACCGTACCGTATAGTATGTTCTCTTCTTTGACAAATTTTCAAGTTTTTTTCAATGTTGCGTTAAAGAAAGTTCTTGGGTGAGCAATGGCTGTGGGATCAGGTCTAAGATGTGTAGCAGATATCCACCTGCCCAGGCATCCAGGAACAGGGAGGACTGATGTGGACTCTAAAGCTTTTGCTCAGCACATTCCCTCTTCACTTCCACAAACAGCCACAAACTATGAAACTTGAAATAAAATCAAGCCTGTAATTCTAGACCATAAACTGCCTTTGGGGCGAACCATTTTGTTTGAGAATTGACTCTCGCTTTTGTAAGACCATATCCTCCAAAGATCTTTAGTAAAGTAATGTAAGAAAGCGTTAAGACAGAAGAACAACAGTTTCTCAATAAACTTATGATGGACATGGAATGAAAAACATATTTGTCTGATCTTCCAGAGACATATTAGCGCATTGATAAGAGGAGCGCTATGGGACTGGAAATTAATTTCATCATCCTGGGTATACTGGGTGGTATGCAAGCTAAATTAAAGATGAAAAAAACATAGAAGAGGTAACATGAGAGAGCAAGAGCACAAAGCAAAAGAAAAGCAATAAAGACAATCAAAAAGCACGTACATCCTAAGGCATGAGAGCTACTCACTATCCAGCAAGTATGCCTTTCATGTTCAGTCAGTGTGACGGAGGACTAACTAAAACACAAAGGCCCCTTCTACTTAAATGTCTGGCATACAACAGATTGGGAGAGAGTACTTCCTCAAATCATCACAGTTCATTAAAGGCTTTCGATCAAAAAGGAACAAGGAAAAATTGTGGCTAATGCAGGGAGAAAGAAGAAAAAAAACCCCAACCCTACCAGAAATAGCATCATGTTAAGTAGTGATTTGTCTTTTGATCAGGAACAGACACCGGTGAAAAAAGATGGATGGGTACATCAGGTCCCAAAACACAAAATATATCCTTACCCTGGATGGACTGCACCAGTTTCTTACCAACACCTAAATGTTTCATCTTTCTTTAGATTCTGTCATGCCAAAGGATAACTACAGGGTATTAAAATAATTAATCAGCCCTACTTTATTTCATGTCCTACATTAAAGTAGAACATCCTCTCTACAAGATTTATTTTCTAGCCTCAGATGTTAAAGGAGAAAAGCAGAAATGTGAATGTAGTATGGTGGCATTTAAAGATAATCAAGCACAGAAGAAAGCTGGTTGAAAGCAAGCACATCTTCCATAGCACTGGCTCCTTAGCTGCAAAGAGGGGAACCAAAAAGTGAACAGCCCTCGTTGGTCAGCTAATCTTAGCAGTGAAGACTGGAGATTTTGCTACAAATCTTAGTAATGATTAGCAAGAAAGACAACCCAAGGTCTATTCTTCCTAACAGCAACTCCATGGGATCCAAACTGGTATGCCAGGGTATCAGACAGCTGATTACGTCACAGTTACGAGCTACTGCTCCTATGGAAGTTAATCAGACATAAATAAGGAACCACTAACAGTGAAAAAACAATGACCTGGGGGAAATAAAAAACAACTCTTCTAATCCATATGGGTAATTACAAAAACCAAAACAAACAGAAGCTGACTTGCCATACAATACTCCAGCAAAATACAACTTCCCATTTAGTAAGGTACAACTTCACTTACACTCTGGTCATCCTGAAGTTCTTGGCATCTTTTTAGCAGTAAAGGAGAGCAGAAGTTATTGTTTCCTTCCCTCCCTCTGCCCAGAGCAGTCCTCCAGCCTCCCAGAGCACTTGGAGCAGTTTTATGATAGTTCCAAGGACCTTCAATTTGCGATGCATGCCTTTGAACACTGCACTTCAACATCACATGCGACTGTGTTCCTTGCTATTGAAATGGATTAGTTGGTTCATCAGAGATGACAGTTCAGGGAGATGCACGCACAACAAGACAATCGCAAGAGACATCCAACCAAGAGATTGCTAATTCATTGCCAAGCACTGACCAGAATAAAATGAACGACTACAACCAAGCTTACCTTTAAGTCTCTTTGCAAAGATTCTTGATACAAACATCAGACTTACCACAACATTGCATCAGAGGATATTAATGCTAACAAGAACAGACCCACTATCTGACATTTTTCAAAAAGACGACCAACACCAATGGGACAATCTTGTCCCCTAAGTAGAACAAAATACCAAGCAGATTTTTAATATAGTTTGCATATAGCTACAATGATAGAAAAACGTAAGATTGAAGGAGGGAGGGAAAACATGACATTAGTTAAGACAGGAGTTGATCTGGTAAGCTGTTTTACTCACAACATTGATCCAACTAACAGGAATCAGTCAGAGCAGTAACAAGTACATTTCTATCTAATTTTATAGGTTCAGCAATCTAAAGAGTAACAAAAATACAGCTGTACAGATATCAATGATGCTTCATCTCAAGATTTAGAGAGTCATAGCAACAGCGTATGATCATTTTTAGGTCATTATCACACCACATGTTTGACAACGTGCACAGTTCAGGTACTGCACTGGAGGAATCAGACGAGTATGAACATGGGGAACTAACTGGCAAGTCTGGAAGACTCCACTGTGACAGGTCAGAACAAAATCGATTGACTTGCCAACTAAACAGTAAATGGAGACTTTGCCTTCAAGAACAGTGAAGGTGCTAATAAAAATGTTTACCGCAGATCTGTCACAAAAATACCTTTCTCCATGGCTGTAGTGAGAGAATTGCTTGAAGAAATACTAATCCTGCAAGTACATATTTGCAGATTGAACTATAAAGCCCAATGCAGAAAGAATCTTCTTGACGTAATTTTGACTTAATTTGTTCCCCCTCTGGATTTGTTTCATACTGACACTCAATGAAAAAAGCTCGTAAGGGAATGCTGACTTACTTGGTGTGACAGACTGCAAAGTGCTTTCTTCAGGCTGTCCTTCCTCCTGAAAACAGGCTCTGGATTTCTTTAGGAACACAGATGTTGCCAAATGCATTTAGAGAGAAATCCCACTTGCCAAGATTCAAACGTGGGCAACCTTTGCCCCTTAACAATAGCCACCCAGCACCTGAAGTGCTGAACGCTTCTGACACTTAAAGATCTCTCCGTTTGTTTGGTTTCTAAGACTACAAACCTGTGGTACTCTGTTTCTGGTTCAGAAACTTCATGGCTAAGGTACATTTTTTCTGTGGTCTTAAGAGTAATTTTTTTTTTAAATTCAGTTTAACACAGGTGGAACTCCAAAGGTAACAGAAGATTACAAGTACAATAATAAATAAAAAAAGTTAATATGTAGCTACAACTGGCAGAGGAAAATGTTTGTTACCTAATTTCACCTGTAAAAAATTGGAGTTTTGTTCTCATTTTGAAAACTATGAACCTTCTGACAAAACTGAACATCTCCATCAATCTATATCAGCAGAAGAGCCATTTCTCACTTGAAAACTATTTCAGTACATCTTGGCCTCACCCTTCACATAGTAACAACAAATTATAGCGAACCCAACATCCCAAAGATTAGAGATGAATAATTACATTTATTAAAATCTGCTCTGGAAGACTTTGCTGCATTTTAACAATGTTCATCTCTTTCTTGATGGCGAATAAATTGGCCAGGTTAGCAATAGTTTATCTGATTTTACTTGGCTAACCAATCATTTCAAGAAGAAAACAGCAGACAAAACACCTCTGCACAGTGTTTACTAAGGGTGTTAATTTGAAATAAGAAATATTAAGTTTCATGGTAATTTTTGGAAATGCATAACAGCCAAATACACAGGTATACTTAACTTGCCTGACCACAAACATACTTCTCCTTTCCAAAACTGCTCCAGGACAGAAACTTCCTCTCTATAGCACGACTATTTTGCCTTTACATGCCAACACCAATAGCTCAACGATGTTAAAAATTAAAATCACATCTTTTGAAACTGTATTTCAGGATCTGTACATGGTGGTACTGTTATAGCCTAGTAACAGGTGAACATTAGAACCTTATATATGGAGAAAAAAGCATCTAAGTGCCACTTTTAAGTCATCAAAACAAAATGGCAAACTTCCAAAATACTGTGTGGCTGCCAAATTGGACCTTGACACTAATATTTCCCTCTAGCATTCTTTGTCTGGCCAAGCAATGCCAAACTTTATGGCTTCTATATAGGTGAGATGTGCTTTTAACCAGTCCACATGTGAATTCATGAAGTAACTGCTGCATGCAACAGGAGCAAGTAATACAACTGTTTGAGTGTCAGACAAAGTGATCCTGTTCCGGGTATCCACAGCAAGCATCTTATGATATGCCAGTAAGCCCTCTCTGTCAACACAGTCACGCGTGATGGCTTCTTGAAGAGACATGAAGATTAGCAGCATTTTCCAAGTTGTGAGTTTGCTATTGATTAGGTCATTAGGTTGCTATAAATAGAGGCTCGGCTCGGTGTGTAAATCATCATGCAGGATCACAGCAAAACTGTCATTTCTAAAACTCTTAAATTACCTACAATCACACTACAGCACAGCCAAACAGACCAAAAGGCACCATATACGTGAGAACAAAACATCAAGTGCAGTGGCAAGCAAGCTCTGTACTCTGGATCAAATTACACTGATCGCTGAAAGATTCTCTCTAAAATGAATGGTCCCTTTTTACCAGAGGTATGGAGAAAATAATAGTCTTCACGTGCTGCACCTACCCGCAGGTAGTAGAATTGCTTATGCTTTAGAAAGAGAGGGGAAGAGACACAAGGAGTGGTTTAGAACAAAAGCTGTAATTACTTTTTTGTTATACTTGTGCATCAAGTTGAATATTTGGAGCTGATAAAGATCTGGTAAGTGACTGTGCTACTAAATCACCTCAAAATCTGACTCACATGCATTAGGTTTAAGCGTTCACTGATTTTCTCCTCAGTAATTTTAGCGGAATTTTCCTAAACCACCAACAGATTGCAGAAAACCACTTTCACTGACTACGTGCTGCTCACCTCAGAAAAAAAAACCAGGCTTGAAGCTTTTTAGCTTTGCTTTTAGACAGAAACTGGATGTGTTGCAGGATCGTAAAGTCGCCCTACCTGTTTGGACACGGCAAGTACACCGGTGCCACCTCGCGAGTACCACTAACGGGCCACACACCGGCCGCTGCTTCCCTTCAGGAGCAGGCACGCAAGTGCTATTAGCGCACTCATTAGCCTTGCTGATTTGCCGGCGTGCAGAAAAACGCGCTGCCCCTCACAGCCCCCCAGGTTTGCCCCGGGACTGGGCTCCCTCATGCCCGGCCCCGGTTCCCACAGGCGGACAGGTAACCGTGGGCGCCAGCACGAAGCTGCGGCAGAGCCGTGCCCTCCCAGACTGGCGTCGCCCCCCGCAGATGAGGGCGGCAGTTCCCGCCGGGGGAGGGC
>NW_008795244.1:60372-100525 GCF_000699145.1 Aptenodytes forsteri | reverse complement strand
GCGCTGAAGTCTGTGGAGCCTCCGCCGAGGAGCTCCGCGAGGGAGCAGCGGGCTTGGTCTTCCCGCCAGTTCCGAAAGAGGGCCCCCGGCCCGGTGCTGCACAAAGGCGGTGAAGGGGGCGCAAATCCCCTGTGAGGAGAGAAGGACAATGGGGGGGTGCGGAGAAAACTCTAGAGGAGCTCGGTAGTGCCCGTAACGGCCTCAGGCTGCGAACCTCTTCGGGGGGTGTGGGGTTAAACGGGGATCAGAGGGTGAATTCCATCCCCACAGTAACGTATCTCAAGTCAGATTTTAGGGAAGGCCTTGAGCACTCTCGAGGAGAGTTTGGGCCTCCATTACGAGGGAAATCACCCCAAGAGCCATCATGACAAAGGCGCCTCAAGGAGGCCAAGGCCTGGACACCAGCCCTCTCTCTCACTGAGGCACGATGTGGCTCATCGCACCCAGAAGGTATCATTTCCTCAAAATCCCACTGTCAATACCTTCTTTAGGTACAAGTCCACCTGGAGAGACTGAAATGCAGAATGACAACAAAATAAAGCAGATCTCGAGTGAACCCAAATGCTCCATCAGAGGTTAGTAGGCACGATGGCCCAAGATGATCTCGTACTAATTTTATTCTTCATCAGAAACATACCAAACAAATTACGAAGCATCCAAATGGGTAAACCAACACCTGGGTGCTGCACTTGTGGCAAAAGTCACCCTCTTGTGGCAAAGCACCATGCGATGGTGGATGGGCAGGCACAGGGCTTGTGACTGTCATGCAAAGAGGAGCGCAACATCCCGATAGAAGGAAAGCATTTCTGGGAGTCACTATAAAAAATTTTCTGTCCTATGAAGCCTCCGTGTGTAAAAATGTTTCACTCTGTTAGTCAGCACTTACTTTAAAAAATAAAATAGGTTGTTCTCTTGGAAAATTAATTTATCCTTAGCATAGTTACTTGCAATGTCATTTACAACACAGTAAATTTAGCTCTTAACGTTGTCATCATTGCTATAAATGAATGAAGAATAATTTAATTATTTGTATCAATTTCTAGATACGAGGCCAATCACAAAGAACAGGCAAAAGAGAATCTAAACCTGAAAAAAAGTAGTCTTAAAAAGGAAATTGGAAACACATGTGGAGTTAAATTGGGTATATGTGACTAAGTTCTTATCAAGAAAATCTAATTCTGGATGATAATTCTTGACTAGGTTTAAAGTGCCATTTTAGAGACAGGATTACCAGCTACAGAAAACAAAACCCCACCAGATAACAACAGTGTTTTTAGAAATTGCTTTAGTCCAAACCAAAGTTAAGACTACAAAGACTCTTGGACCTTCATTACTTCTAAAATTAATTTTAAAACTACTAAGCAAACAATAATCAAAGTATTTTTTATTCTTTTTGGTGTATTATTAAAAAAGTTGTCAGGGCTGACAAGTTTCTGTTCAAGGGCTTCCTTTTCCCTATTTTATTTAAACAGGTAATGTTCCTCCTCTTTCAATATTTACATTATGTTTAATGAATTTTTGGAAATCAGAAGGACATTTGACATTTGTAAATAGTTCATGTATTTGTCACGGGAGAATTTCAGAACTACCAAATTCAGCCTGTCCTGACAATATTAGCTTAGCCTTCATACTTAAACCAAGAAACAGGAAAAAGCTATTATAACAAATTATTCGTGCGAGATCTGATCTAAAGAAAATTTCATATTCTCAGAAAAACAAGATCTTCATAGGTCACCATCCTTTGAGAAATGTACCTGAAAAATAAGTATGTACCTGTTTTTTTTTCAAATTTCAGATGAAGATTTGCATTTTAAAACTTTTCCAGCACAATCTGTGAGGTATAGGCTTCTTAAGTCCTAAGGATTTACAAAGTATTAATCATGCTACCTATAAAATTATCCTTGGAAAAGATAAAGAATTTGTGAGTGAAAAGTCTGCTAGTGACTATTTACAAACTGATTTTCAGGTCAAGATATGAAATTGAAGTAGGGGTACTAAATACTGTCTCCTCAAAACCAATCTGAAGCATATTATAGATTGTGATGTAAATTATTCTGGGGCCATGAAAAAAGACTGCTGTGCTAGGAATACTGAAACACATAACTATCTATCTCCTCATAAATAATTACCAGATTAAGCTATTACAGTAGAAATTATGGAGCTGCTCAAACATCATACAGTTTGGTGAAGCTAATGAAGTAGTGAAAGCAGAGTAATTAATTATTCCATTAATTTTTCCAGTTTGAAGGTGGACATTGGTTCACCTGCATGCTACTGATAATTAATCCTACCTATAGCAATTACCCTCTCAAAAGCTGCCTGCCTTTTTTTTTTTTTGATAGGCTGCAGGTGTATTTGAATGAAAGTCATTAAAGGTTAAAGTGCATTGCTAGCAGAAATAGTTCAGAAATGAATAGTTTTATATTAATGACAAAAATAAAACTACTGCAGTATTAATTGTAAATAGTTCCAGAGAAATGTAAGCATTTTTCTTGCTTAGAGAAACATATTTAAAAGATTGTATTTTGTAGGTAAAAGTATTCATCTTCCCCCCCCCAGTGTTCACATTTCATTCTGTATACAGGTACTTGACATTGCACCAGTAGATTAAGGAATTGTGTGCACTAAAAGGCAACTACAAAGTGCTGCGGGAAGAGAGCAGGAAAGATCAAAGGTATTGCCATTGTCCATGGAGGTGGTCCACGGAAATGAACAAGGAGGTAGGCCATGCATCACCTCATATGACAACCAAAATCAGCCAAACAGGCATCAGCACCAATAACCAATCTGACCTGAGGAAATATTCCCTCTTGAACCCAAATGTCATCACTGTTTTGAACTACAATACACCCTCAAGCAGGTATCTGGAGAATTAAAATATAATTTTAAATAAAAGAACAATCAAAATTAGGCACCAATAAAGTAAAACACCAGAGTCCTTTGGAGCCCCCACAGAGCACCAGTAGGCACGTTATTACACTAGAGGTTGTGCAAGCCAACAATCCAGCGTCCTTTGAACCTCCACAAACATATCGATGCATTAGATGTGCAGTTCTCTCATTTGACAAGTTAATCTTCTGCCTTCAGGAATTCTCCCATTTTACCATATAATTTCTGCCAGAAGTACCAAAACACTGGGCTGGTAGCACAGGTTACTGTTTCGTGCTGGTTTTGGCCAGTGCTCCTTCAGGTCAGCCATTACTGTGCTGCACACTCAGCTGTGTTCTTTGTAACTGCTAATGACTACTTTGTAACAGTGAAAAAAAAATGTGTAGCTTAAACAGTCCTTGCTAACCCATGCTGTGAGAACTGACACAGGTTATGGAACTCTCTCGCAAGTCCCGGTGCTGCTGCATCTGCAGGAGCGGGAAACATCTTCAGGAAGCTGCTGAGATGGTGCAACTCAGGATGAAATGCAAGTGGTAACAGTCTCCACCCAGCTGTACCCAGGAGAGGAAGAGGACAGTGAGCCAATGCACATATGTATTTTCCTTAAAGAATTTCATCTTGTTGATTACAGACCATCCTTCTATATGCAGACATTGTATGGGTATGTTTGTATGAGTATACTCTTACTCACTTTATGTTGCTTTCAAAACAAAGCCCTACATGTTTATGCTTTGCACTCTAAACAGTCTCCAGTTTTCTAATGCACTTTCATTATGTTTAAAAATTGCTGCAAAAGCAAAAAGCACTATTTAAAAAATAGCAGAAAAGTATAGTGATCTGCAAGTGTAACTTTGGTTGCGCTGCTGACTTGATGCTATTATAGAGATAAGCCACTTTGCAGTAATTTAATTTAGTTCACTAAATTCCCTGTTAATTAAGACTAATGTACCCATCCACAGCAGTTGCTTTTGTAGCTCTTCTAAGCTGAAGATTAATTTACCCATGCTTCTGCAGCTTTGAAGTAATACAAGCCATATCTATTTTTTCATTTTTATGGGATGAGAGTGTTAAAACAGAATTGTCACAAACATTCTTTCTGAATTAAAGATGCACTCAGGCATAATTGTCCATGTTCCAAAGTACAAACAAGTTCAGATCTGTGCAGATAAAATAAAAGCCAAGAACATCTGCTGGATCTCAAAAACCCATCTGATGTTCCCAGGTATACGAGATACTAGGAATGTATCTGTGAGCTCTTTAGATAAGTGATTTCTTATATGAAAGAGAAATCTAAACAATTTTCTAAAACCTGAAACCACGTGATTGGTATGTTTCCTGCAATGAGGGTGTGGAATCCATCAGTTGCTGCAAATTTGAAGCTTCCATAAAAATCCCTGATTGCTAGCACCACTTCATGTGAACAAAGTGTAAACAATAACATTCTCTTCAGTCTATATTACGCCCACTGTTTCAAGGTCTAGCTGCTTCTTTTGTTTCATTAGGAAACTGAAATTTTGAAACCAAAAGATGTAGATTCAGTTGTCAACACCAGTAATTAGCTCAGTGGTGATCATCTAGATGCTCAATCATTTATCTCACAAATGCATATTGCCTCCAAAATATACCAGAGGTGCCAAAAGAAGTTCCTTTCACCATTTTTCCAACAAATTTAAATACGTTCGGCATTCTCAGCGTAACATTCCATAGTGCAGTAACAGCTGAACATTTTCTTTTTAAGTGGAACCCGATAGCTATTAAACTTGGTGTAACACTGCTCCTAAGTGTGTTAGGAATGATGGATTATCTCAGTAACAGACTGGTTAGCAACTTCTCAGTTTCCATTCTGTAACACAGTGGTCTGCAAATAAACAGTAAAAAGATAAAAGAGGTAAGAGCTATAACTTATAAAGCGAGTAACTATTCTGAGGAAATCATTACACTGAAACGTAATGTAATGGTCTATTTTGGGAATCGTGGTGTTTGCAGTAGAATTTATAACCTTTGTTGCCTAATGCATATCATTAGTGTGTGAAGGTTATATTTAAAGACAGCAAGAAAAGAGTAAATTCAAAACAAACCACCACAAAACAAATCCAGCTTCTTGAATAATAACTGAGAACAAAAGAAAATAAGATCAAACAACTATTATAAGTACAGTCCTCTTCAATAAATGGTCCTAAAGGCCAATATATTCACAGGGGAACCTCAGCAATACCTTATCCTAAAACAATGCCCTCCCTGCTTTAAGTCACTATTCTTCCCTGCATAGGCTTTATTTTTCCTCATTCAGAGCCAGCTTCAAATTTAGTAATAACTTCTTGGCAGAATGTACATATTGGCAATTTTAGTATTAAAAAAAAATAAAGTGTTCCTTGGGTTTCTAGCAAAAGCAGGTACAACCCCACATTCCTACACAGAGTATTTTTATTGGCTAACCTGTTAACGTGCTGCCAATTGTAGTTTCAAATCATTCTGTCTCAGATTCTCTATAAGGGCCTATTTTCCAGGAACTGGAAAGCGATATTGATAGTTCACAGGAAATTGTGAAATCATTTCACATCAAAAAATAGTGAAATGATAATATGAATTAAAGCATTCACTAGGGTAAATTGGTACATCTCCATTACTATCTCATTTACAGTGCCTACAGATCTGGCTAATTTGTAAACTTGAAGAAAATCTTTGATGTGAATAACTGAATAGCTAGTACGTACTGGGAGCGAACAGGCATCTTACCAGCAATTTGTTTTGATATGATAAACCAGTCAGTGATTTGTCCCTGCCAGCAGAGGTTGGAATTTGAAACACCCCCACAATATTTTGTCCTTAAAACTGCTTAACTTGTTAAATACGGAAAACTGGCATAAAGGATGTAATGCAATCTAAACTTTCCCAATGTGTTCTTAAAAAAATTACGAGACTTTAAAATGTTCTGCCATTCAGTTATAAAAAGGTTTCCATAGAAACTGTCATGCAACATGACTTTTTGCTATAAACACACTTACTGAAGTGTCTAACTTGTACATGTTCATTCTGTTTTCATGGGGAGCAAAAAAAAACATCCCCTTCCTGTTATCCAGGTTCTCTGGCTGAGGTTACAGCAGTGACACATTTTGACTTGTTTATAGAGATGACCTTGGTTAAGCTGCAATGGAAATAAACACACTTAAAGAGATTATTATTTTGCAGGAATTAGATCATGTAGTTTAATTACTCAACCTTTACTCTCTCCCAATTGCATGTGATTTGCATACATTATGCCAAGAGAATTGATCATTGGGAGCAAATTAATTGTTAAAGCGTCAGAAAGCTGGAAAACTGAAAGTAAGTATACTAAAACTATTTGACCAAGTTCCCAGTTTCCTGCAGTTCTCAGTGCCAACCTATCTCAGAGTGTCTGTCTGATTTCATTACCTGTAGGTGCAGTGGAAGAGTTTTAAAATTAGAAAAATCCAGCAGTGTTCACCAAACTGGACATACTTGGCAATCTAATCCAAGACTGGCCCGTTGTTCAACTGGTGTGACAGCGCCTGGGTTTAAAGAGGAGAGACTGCCAGTTCTGTAAGAACTTTGGTGTGGCATGGCACCACCTCTTTCTGCACATTTTTTCATGCAGACATACTGCTTGTAAAAAGTGCCGACTTGGCAGTCTCGGAGGCTGAGGTTGTTCCCTTTATCCCTGGAGCAGCTGTTGGACTCGCCCCCTCACCTTTCATTGCCAGGTGGAGGGTGGGGTAGAAAGGTTCCTGCACTATGCTTTTTGGCCAATGGTTTCCCTTCCTTGTTATCACTATTTTTGTTCCATTAGTGGCAATAACAGTAGAGAGTACTTGTTCAGGCAGTGCTCCAAGAAGCTGGTGTTTTTACCAGTGTCAGCTATAAAAACGTAGAATAAAATAGAACAAAACATAATTGTTACTGCTGGCTCCCAGCTTCTGAGAGCAGTACCATCTACTGCTACCACTAACAAAACCAGCCCAGGGATAACAACAGCAAATTTTTTCCACGGCATTTAGACGAGGCTGCTATGGTTCATCTGTGAGCTGAAGGTGAAACTTCCAGATCTAATACATGTTCCACCTCTGCCATCAAATTCGTGCTCGTCTTCTGCTCAGGCCATCGCTATTGCTAACTGGTATCGACTGCCACTTTCTGATGGGCATAGAATTGCGTTGCATTACAACAAAAGCCTTAGTTAAACCAAGTAGATCTGATTATTTGAAGGAAACCTTTTTGTACTTTTCCTTTAATACATTATTAGATCAACTGTTCACTGAAAATCTCACTGGAAGTTTGCAGGAGAGGTAGATGTGATTAAGCCTTTGCCTGGAACAGTGCAGGCAACCAGTAAGTGCACGTTCTAGTGCAGGCTGCCATGCAAAGTCAGTAACTCACTTTGGAAACTCCTGTTCACTCACAGTGTTAGATATGCCCTGAATTTCTGCCAGTTCAGGCTCCTTTGGGTTCCCAGGCAGAGGATCTGCATACCCCAGCCTCAAAAAGCACAATCCAAAGCAGGCGATATAAATGGTGCAGAGGCAGGGAAGCATCAGGCTTTTCTACAGAGATATAACTGGCAGCGTTTCTGCGCATGCACTGGCAAACATACCAGTTATGTTTGGCACTTCACTAACAAGGCAGCAGTTGGAGGACTTCACTCTCGGACTTGAGTGTCTAAATTCCACTGTTGCCTTGGCTTCAGAAACACAAGCCCTTCTGGGCCAAGGTCCTTCCGTGACTCAGTTCAGAGCACATAAGGTAGAGAAAACAATTACCTCTCATCACGCAGGAGTGCTGCAAATAAGTAATATGAAATACTCTATGGCACTTATATTACTTTTTCGTAGTTAGGGTCCATGGCAAAGGGGGGGGGGGGGGGGGAGGGGGGGGGGGTGTTGTACAGCAAAACAACCTAACAGTTACCAAATTAACTGCTGTAGGAATTAATATTCCAAACATCACTGAAAGCCTAGTGCAGGCCTCTCTGAAAATCCCAGCCATAGCTGGGATTCTCTTTTAAACAAATGAAATGGGTAGCTAAGAGCTATGAACTCTGCAAATTAATCTTTGCACTTGCATACAGCCTTTTGGATTACCTGCACTCTCTTAACTTGATCCAGGACTTCTGCATCCTATTTTCCCCCCTTTTCCGTATTTGCTGCCAGCTTACTAACATAACTTGTACTCTGACAAATCTACTTTCTATCCTCATCACCATTTCTGGGTCACTTTACAGAATAAAGCCTTTGAAAGCTAGAGACCTCATTTTGACCAGTTATAGTCACAACTACTGCTGCACACGTGAACGTCTCATGAATTCTCATCCATCTTCTCTCTCATTGCCAAGGGCAAGGGTAAAGATAGTATTTCATGGCTTAAGTGGCCTTATAAAATGTTCATGGGCAAATTGTAACATACTCTTCTTTCCAAATCACATTTTTTATCAAGGCAATAATGTAAACAAATAAAAAAATCATCTCAATTAATTTTCAAGCAATATATTCTGAACATGTAAACAGCTTCTATCTTTGGGTAGGCCAGCTGGGTTACTTGGATGGAGGACCTGCTTTTTACATATAGGAAAAATCAATACACTTCACAGTGCTCAAATACTGAAAGCATTAAGTCAATTTAACATTAATGAACACAAACCAAAGGCAACGCTCATTTTCATTTCAAAAGAACTTGTTCTGGAAGAATGAAAGAAAACCTACAGGAAATTAATACCACTAAGTTTCAAAAATGAAACAAGCGGAAAATTAATGGCCATACAGTCTACCAGTTATAGGCAAGGAGGATAGGTAAGTATGAGTCCAAGTCAGGCAGCTAACTGCTCATTTTATAATCTTGCTCCTCAGTCAACACAGTAAAAGAATAATGGGGAGGGAAGGCCCTGGCAGCAACACCTGCAATAAAAATGGAAGAGCTATCACGCGGCTTCTTAGAAACCTCTATTACATCCATGTTCCCTCCTGCATTTATCAGGTTATGTTTTAAATGAACAATAGCGTCTTTACCAGCATTACATTTATTCCTGCTGGGACAACGTTAGCTGTCAGCATTTGAAGTTGTGATTTGGCACACCTCTAGGTCTGTGTTTTTCCCTTAATTATTCCTTAATAGCAAGAGCTTTGGCTCTTCTCATTACTTCAAGTATAAGCAAGGCTGTCCAGACCCCACGAATCAAGAACAGTTTGTACGGCCTAGAACAAAAGTGATGAAGCAGCAGTGAGGCAGAGCTCTACAAAAGTTTTCCAAGGCAAAAGCAAGGGGGTTTGATTGCTGTGACTTTTTGATAGCTGTTCAAAGAGAAGTGTAACACTTACATGTATTTCTGGCAGGGCTGCAACAGAGAACACTGCAAGCAGTTTCTGCCTGGCACGTAATTTTAAGAACAACAAAAAAATCTCTCCACTGAAACAGTATTGTAGTCAAGAAAGTAATTAGTATTATTGCATTTCACAATGTATGTGCTTACTTATGTTATTTTCTGATACATTCTGACCAAAAATTATTTCTCCCACTACAAAAAAATAGTACAGAATATGTCAGCGTGGGTTAATAAATGTATACATACAACCTGTGTTTAACACTGCAGTTTAACTAGAGCTGGACTTAACGATGCGCTTCTCAATACAAATGTGCTCCATAGCTTTATCTGGTTTAAATTAACATCAGCATCAGAGCAGGCAGGCAAGTGCAGATCAAGCCAAAGGTGTGCTTTTCTTTATTTCTGTTTATATTATTTTATATGCAGGGAAACTATTCTAATGTTGCTTGACATAAAAAACTACAACTGGGGAGCAAATACACAAGTTCAAGAACTTCTGCTGCATAGCGAGATTCCTTCCTATATATGTAGATGGGCAAAATACAATTTAAATTCCGCTTTACAAGTCAGTGACTTCCACAGACACTTATGTCATGTGGTAACAGCTTTTGGCTGAATTCCAGCTTCTGTGTTACATGCACAGACTTGAACAAATAAAGTCCTAGCTAGAACTTCAAATCTGATTTACCTCTGAATTTTAGTGACAACACCTTTGAGTTCTATAGGACTAGAAAATCAACAAAGTATCTTGTTTGATGTTTCGCACAAACTGTTATTAAAACTTACATCTAGTTGAACAGCTTCCACGCTGAAAGCTGTTTTCCCTTCATGCTTAAAAATTCTGCTTCTTGGCTGGGTATGTTGTTCTTTGGTCTAGCAGTAATATTAAGATAATGCATTTTCTTCTAAAGGCAAACCTGGCAAAACAGCCAGTTTGTCCGTTACCCAACAACCAGCATTATTTTGGATTCAAAACTAGAAATTCTAGCAAGTTGGGTCTACAGATTGACACACAAACTGTTACAGGGCATTAGATTCAGCCCTTTGAGAACATAAAGCAGTGCTTAATAGATTTCTACCAGCTGTCTGGTCAGCAAAAAACCACACCCCAATCCTACACAAACACAGCAGAATGGCAAATCCAGTGCAACCGAGTTTTCAGTAGCACATAAGAAAAAAACCAAATGATTGGCTTTGTTGAGTCTACGCAGTGGCTGACCACTTCCAGAAATGTTCATTTCCCAAATAATGACCAACAGGCTAAAAAAAAAAAAGCTTTAAAACTTGTCAATACTGTCATTTATATGTAAAGTTTAGATCTTTCAAGTTTGTTTATAAAAACAAGAGGAAGCTGACCAAATGTTTCATTCCTGTTATAGCACTCATTCATACAGAAAATTAAAGGAAACTGAGACAGAATAATTTCAATCTAGCCAGTTATCCACAGAACTATACTTTATATACAGTTTATTTCACTAGAGATTTTAATTTTATACATAGTATAAAGGGGTATCCTGATATCACACATATAGTTACTTTACCGTACTGTTTAAGAACCAATTTTTTTACATAATACAGTATTAAGTACCATATTAATTAAAACAAGTCATTTTTTTAAAAAACTACATATAAATGGATGTTTATCATATGCACAGTGCAAGAATGTTTTTATGTCATTGTAATCACAAAATGTGAATCTAAAATACAACACTGATTTAAAACTAATTTATAATTATGATGCTCTGTGTTGTAGACAGACTGATTAATCTTTGTTTGAATTACCAAGCAATGTTAAGTTCCAGACAAACAGCAGCAGCTCAAAATCATGATTTCAGAAAGATACCTTCCACAGTAACCCAAGTTTTACAAAACACCGGTTTATCCCTACTTCTGATCTTGACAGTGTCTTAAAGAAACAGAAGAATGGCACAGATTTCATTTGGAATTATCTGGTAACTAATGCTAAACAAATTCTTTATTACTTCCACACAGGAAACCTTTAAGGATGATCGAAGAGGTAAAGATTGAGAGGTTTATGGGCAGAATTCTCAGAATTTTAGTAACGGAGTACAGGATTTCTCCTCTACAAATAGGAAGAAAATACTGTAATATAAATCAGGTTGTAATATTTACAGAAAACAATTGTGGAAAAGAAAGCATTCATAATGTAAACACGTCAGAAACAACTTCTTCATTTTCCCTTTTGCAGAGTGGGGCAGTGGATGAATATCAGCTAATAAGAACCAGATGTCTTCCTCAGAAGAACCACTTCACCATCACAGAATATATGTGGTAGTTGTTGAGAATTGCTAACATGTTTTCTCCCCTCCCTCCCCCCAAAGTTTCAAGTTCAATAAATAGTAGAAAAATAATCCTTTACTTAAAAATCTTGAGATGCACTGTCCCAGGTTCCATACAGCAATTGTCGGAGCAGTGAACTTTCTATGCGCGAAACAAACTGCAGAGAAACCAACAGCCTTTCCCCCCCACCGCCTCTGTCTGGCACTTTTTTAGTCTTCAGCTGCACAGATTTCTGCTCTTCCAGTTAAGGAAACCAAATCATCTCTGGCTCTTTTAAGCTCGCTCTCTCCTCTTGGCTCAGCATAACAGGGCTTCCAAAGCTTCAGCTGCTGTATAAACTTGCATCCCTGTTTTTGGAGGTCTAACGTGCCTCCTGCTCCATTTTATTAAATGTTATGGCAGGTCCATTCATCAAGCACATTTCCCTTCCATTTCAGAGCCAACCCTACATTTATAAAAATGTAAAGCTTTTATGCCTAACAGTTTACTCAGGAAGTTAGTTAAATCGTTCCTGGTGAAAAGCACAGAAACAAAGCTGCCCGTTGCTGCATGGATCATTGTTCACAAGTTATGTTTCTTTTGTCGTTGTTCATTAGCATTCTGCATCCACAGTGTGTACCGTGACTGCAGCCTGTAAATGGTGGCTGTGGTGAAGAGTTGGGTGGTGTAACCGGTAGTGGTGAAACTTGTGACTCAATAGGGCAGCTGTTTGAGGTGGTGTGTCCAGGTCTAAGTCTTCATCGTGGTTTCCAACATCAACACCAGCCGACAATGGGTCATTATTGCATGGAGGATTTTCACTGTCTTCCTGAGGACTCATAGTGCTGTAGCCTAGAAAATAAATCAGCAGGACTAAGAATTAAAAGCAAGACTAAAAGGTCAATATTCCACGGTGCTGACTGCTGCATCCTTCAATGAATCAGACACAGTCAGTGCTTTATAGAGAATAAACCAATTGATTTTCTTTAATTAATAGAAAAAGAAAAAAACCAAAAAAACCCATCCTCTCCTGTAAGTTCATAATGGATCCCTTTCCCTGTCACCATCTTTGTTTACAAACTTTGGGGACCTCTGGTCTGTACCACCCCAAACAGTAAAAAGCAATCATGCTTTCAACAGTTTGTTACGGTAGAATTGCTAGCACTGATTTTAAAACAAAACGTAACAGAATTTTTTATGGGGTGGTATCTTTTAAGGTATTACTTGGATTTTTACAAACAGACAAGAAATAGGTGGGATCCACTACCATTACCTCTATTCCTATCAAAACTACATCTTTCCTAGGAAGGATCGCCAGCTGTTGTATCTGGAAGCAGCAAAACTTCTTCACATCATCTTGTTGTATAATCACAGTATTGTATTTTTAAGAGGAAGAGAGCACTTTTCACCTGTGAGGGTCTATTTGCAAAAACCAAGCATATGTTTTAATGCTGGTGAGCTTTCCATACAGGTAAAGAAATCTATTGAATCCACATGGGAAGTGTTTCATGCAGCAGGTCCGTTAAGTCAAATAGTACTGACACTTCCAGCTAAGCATGTGCACGCAGTGCAATTAACTCGAGGCTCTCCTTTGGCTAAAATATCTGCTACTGGAGTCTAAGAAATTTAAAAAAATCAGATCAGCCGCCTATAGGAGTAATGAGACTCCTACGCATTCACTGGGATATCCTAAGGAAATTATGTCACTCAGTGAGGAAGCCATCTTGTAACAGGTCCCTCAGAGATTTTCTGTCCCTTTCTTTTGAAGCAGGTGCTAGTAGTTACTGAGATTTGGATTTACCACTGAAACCAGCTGTTACCACTCAAAACCAGTTTGCAGTACAAACAAAACCACCTCAGTATTTCTAAATGCAAAAGCACAAACAAAATTTAAAAGGAAAAATATCTTGCTTCCATTAGAAAAATAATCCTTCTCAGAAAACTTTGGCTAAGAGATGAAAAACCACTAGTGCTTCTGAGCATCTCGGTCAGGTTTTCAGCTTGAGACCCCTAAAAGAAGTGTGTTAAAAATATCAGGCTAAGTACCCCAAGATGGTTCTCATTTCCCATGGTCTGAGTCATGGTTTCTAGCTGGCAGAGAGGAATTAGGGAAGAAGACTGGGCAGCCCTTTGAAGAAGATGGAATTACAGAAACTAAAAATAGAAGCGCACATTTCAGAAATAGGTAGACAGTTACCCTGCTAACCCTGACATGTTGACTAGAAAGATGGGAAGGATTTGCTAGGACTACAAGAAATGGAGCAAAAGGAGCATTAATCTAGCAAATCTGCCTCAGCACAGGTAATCTGGCCCCAAATCCAGGGTAATTCCTCCTAGAGCAAGATTGTCTCTCAGACATCTGTTCATCAACGTTCCAAAGCTTTGGCCTTCAGATTTCCTGTCCCTCAGCAATTCCGTTAGTGCAACCACTGTCTTAGTAATTGAACACGTCTGCTGTAACATACCCAGCCACTACGACACGCAGCTAGAGCTGACATCTGTGGCAGACTGCCTTGTCTAACCCTCCTCTTAATTTATATTAAGCCTCCTCATGAGTCAACAGCATGACACCCTTCTAACAGCTTTCAAGATTTAAGAAGACTTAGTCTCAGGGCATGAGAGATGTATCAAAATTCCCTGAACCTAAGCAGGGTTGAAGTGTGTGTGTGGGGCAAACACACATGGCTGAATACCCTTTGTTGCTATACATGTACATGGTTAATGTTGATCATTATTTGCTTAAAGGTGATGTAAGATGTCCTCTGCGGTGATGGTATGGACTGAATGTGCAACAGAAAGGCTAAGGAGGCACCTGACACATTGGTCTCTCAAATCCACTTTACTCCAGCAAATGCAGGTGTCCAGCACATGTTGGTAGAATTTTATGAAAGATGTGCATGTCACATCAAAGAGAAGAGCAGTAGAGATGCTGACTTGACTGCAAGGCATTTGCTTTCTTTTGTTAAGTAGGAGAAGTCCGTTATCTCAACTGAACATCTAGATTGCTTGGGTTGGTGATGGAAAAAGAGTGTGGTAAATGTAGCACCATTTCTGTCAGTCTGAATTCAGGTCACCGAGTGAAGCTGGCAGAACCCAAAATCAGACAGGGGGAGCACGGCATTTAGCTGTTGCTATACTACCGCTCTGACAAAACCAGCTCCCTCCCTGGACAGTATCATCTGCTGAAGGGTGTCAAAACTGTGTAACTGTGAAGCAATACGGAGCAAAGGTTTTTGTTTTGTTTTGGTTTTGGCAGCCTTATCTGCAACGTGCCAGACATCTGAAGGAAAGCAAGTAACCACAATCATTAACCTGGGGCCAGGGCGGTGATTCAAGGCCTTACCGTGGTCGCTCTCTGTTCCCGATCGCCCCCAGTACCGGCGTCTGCGTTCTGGGCTGTGGGCATGCCGCTCTATTACCGCTGCTATAAATCGAGTGTTACTAACTGGGAGAGAGAAAGAAACAGAACTGGTTTTAAAGAAAGTGCTTTTACTGAATTGTATCAGTGGGACAAATCAGGCACAGGGGGATAGGCTTTCTGCAAACTAATTCTTCTCAAGTACTACTTCTTTTAAGAAGACTGTCAAGCAACAGAGGAGTAGGAGTAAAGAGGCGGTGTTTAAACGTGGAATAGATCAAGATCCAGTCAAACTCATTCACCTCATCTGCTTGGATTAACAGAAGCTAGAGAATTACTGTGCCAACGCTAAAGAACCTGTGGCAGCACTGAAAGTCGACTCAAAATGAAACTAAAAAGGACTTGGAGAAGCAGTAGATGCAAGCCATGAAACTCAGATACGCTTATTTTTCAGCCTTTGAGTGTGGACACAGTTTCAAATCTTGGGTATTGTTTTAGTTCTGTTTTAGTGAGGGCCCAGAGACAGGGATCTGGTCTGACTCTGGAGCTCTCCCAGAGTTTAGGTGTACCGGCTCATCTTACAGTACACCAGTATCATATGCAAAATGCCATTTTTACTGAACGGTAAAGAAGTACAAGCATCCCAAATCAATGCAACTAAGATTTACTGCCACATTTGTTGAATGTACATGCCAGACTTGGCCCCTCCTTTCCAAGGCTGAGCAAAGGTAGGAGTTTTCCATACCCTGTACTGTCACAATTCCGATTTTTAAGCTGATCAGAGCTATTTCTGGAAGTGGTCATGATTTGGGGGGGGCCATAAGGGGCAATCCTCCTCCACACATAATTAAGATTAGTCTTTTAAAAGTAAAAAATGTAATTTTTCAGCATGAGACTAAAGGTGCACTGGAAGTTACAGTTTAAGTTAAAACATTGTTCTGTCATTTTCTACTGCTAATCAGCACACAGCTTCCTCAGGTATTTTTAATTCTAGCGTATTAAGAAAACAAATGGCTTATTTAATCTAACATTTTTTTTACAGCAAAGTGATTTGGTACTTACTGATTCCTCTGTCTTCATGGCTGTCATCGTCTCTCTCATCCCTATCATTTTCCAGGTTCGACATACGCACTGACATTTCTACACACCATTACAAACAGAAAAATGCAACTGTTAAGAGAAAAATTTTGGATCATCTTACTAACGGCTGTCACCCTGGTAATATAGTGGAAGCACTTTGCATTACTGTGTGAAGAGATGCAGTCTGAGCTTGGTGTGCTCTTTTTCCAAGATAGATGGGGCTAAGGATACTAGGAAAACGATACACCCCACCTCCCCCTGAAAGGAACAGGCTTTAAAGTTTTGAAGAAAGTGAACTGATTCAAAAGAGAGCCAGGGTATAATCAAATATAGAGGTAATTAGCCCTGATCACACTTCTCACCTCTGTATCTTTCTACCAGTATCCTTTCTCCCAAACGCAGTTTTGTCTCTCAGACTTCAGTGGTTTTATCTATCCATGTATAGATATTCCATGAACATCACACAGACCAGAAGCAGGGAACACAAGTGAAAAAAAAAAAAAGATGTCCCCAACAGCCCAAGCAGAAAGGGTGTGAAAGCCAAAAGCACCGCTCTTGTGCAGAAATAAACATATGCGATCAGTGTGCTATGGCAAGGTCCAGAAAGCTGTGAAGCTGGGCTTATCGTTTTAGCTCTAGAAAAAGTGTAACTTCAGCTTCCTGACAAGAACTGCATGTTAAGGTTTTTGGGCAGACTCTCCCTGGGCAGCAGCAGGTCTGGCTGCACCCAGGAGAGGGCAGCAATACACAAGCACCCTGGATGAGACCTGACTTTTCTAAGGGTTGGCAAAAGGGAAATAAAACGGGGTGAAGCATTGAAACAAAACCAAGGAAAGGGGTTTTGGATTTTTTGTTTTGGTGGGTTTTTTTGTTTTATTTTGGTTTGTTTTTTTTTAATTCCCACTGTACTATTTCTCTCTCAAGAGTTATCAGCTCACCCTGGGCAGCCAAAGGTGACATGTGCTGGTGACTCCTCCGATGTATCTGGTGGCGATATGCGTATACTGCTAGGACAAGCACCATAATGCAGCCCATAATGCCTCCAGCCACTGGGCCGACTGGTGCACTTTTGATCATGTTCAGAGTGATTACCTCATCTCCTAAATCAAAAGGGACAAAACAGAGGAAAAAAAACCATAAACACTCTGCAGAAAGGTTTAAGTCAACATCTCTGAAGATTAGAGAAGATCCTGAAGGCTTTTTAGGTGCTTAACTGCGCACACGCAGGACAGCACACTTTAAATAGAAGAAATTCAGAGAAGGTACATCTTAAAGACAGGAATATATAGCTACACTCAGCTACACATCAATATTTTCAAAAATGTAATACCCGCAACAGGCCTGATGCTACTTCTTTACTGATTGATGCACTATTTATGCTAATTTACCACTAGCATAAGAGATAAATATGTTATGTGAAACATGCTCTGAAACTGAAAGTTCACGTTATTGAATACAAACAGTTAAATGCAGCATCTGTTCAGAAAGGCAGAGTTACCTATTGCTCCCAAGTCATCCACATAGGGGCTCTTTGCTCCCACAATGCCGCCGAAGCATTCCTTCTGAGGGGCACAATAGGACTTATCCAGATGGGTCTTCCCATCACTGTCTACCATACACCACTCGCAGTCCAACACACCAAAGCAATCCCTGAAAATTAAAAACAAAAGACGACCATATTTGCTTTCAAGTTCAACACTTCTCGTTTGGCATAGCTCAGTCTATTTTAGAATCGTGAGACAGAGGGAGGCCAAAATCATCCATAAACCCTCACATACGTAACGTTGGGCCACAAAAAACTTCTCTTTAAAATGCTCAAGTACCACAAGGAAAGTTATACAGGGAAGCTGCATCTTCAGCATGCATCTTCCAAGTCTGTTTGCTTTGTTTTTTTCCTCCATCCCTCAGCCTGAGCAAAGGGTGAACTTCCTACTTGAAACTCCTCCAATAAGGCATTTCTCAGCATGGTGAAGTCTGACTACGGTTCCACCCTTTTTCTGCAGTCCTTTGGAACACGGAAGAAAGGATTTGGAAAGTCTGGTCAGAGCATGATATGTTCTAGCAATCTCAGTTCCCTGGAGACAGCTCATAAATAGCAAAAAATAAGCCCTCAAGCTTCTCTACGTAATGCCAAGAGTAGAGCAGAGAAGCAGGAAACTAGAAGCTGACAGGCAGCTACCATCCCTGATGTGCTCCGAAGTCACCGCTGTGAAAGTACTGTCTACTTTCTGTGAACACTTTAGTCCACGCATTCTTCCAGAAGGCAGACAAACACAGCAGCACTATCCATTTTGCTAAAAGGAAGAATTCGTTGTCCTCTCAACAGCAAATCTTCCACTTGCACAACCCTCGGTTCTGAGAGTCACAAAGTGTGATGGGAACGCCATTTGTTTGCTATTAGTGGTGTTATGTGACTCAAACAGGAATACTGAGGTCTTCTGTTTCTGCACTGCAGCATCATGTAATCGTTGGTGTGTGCTATAATATCTCATTCTGGCATCATACTTTTTTTTTTCTTCTCTTTTTTTTCTTTAAAATGTGTAAGGAAGAGCTATTTTCACTTAATTATTTCAAGAACACAGTATATTTTGAGGGATGGAGAACACCACTTTACCCGCTCTCTGTTCTCTGATTGCACTGAGTGTTAATGCACTGCGGGAGAGCATCCTGTAGGCTCGGATCGATTGCCGTGAAAGTCATTGGCTCCTGATGAACTTCACAACTCGGATTCCTATTATTGGGGCAAAAAGTAAAGCCTTGTATTATAAAAGTAGTCAAAGCACAATCAATGAAAAACATCATTTTTACCTATTACATATCATCTGCTGAATCATACCAAAAATACTGTCTATTCCATCCTGTATCACCTGTAAGTTAGCATGAAAAAACAAGTAATTTTGTTAGTTAACTTCTGTCACATGCTGTTCCATTAGAGGAGGTTGGTTCTCACCTGCTTTCGGCGTTAGTGAGGTTGCCGGTACATTCATTTACTTCCAGAGGGCACTCGCAAGGGCACTCACATTCGTTCTGTTCCATTCTTCAGGGGCAGAAAACACACAGAAAATGCATCAGACATTGCACCATGATTTTAACCCCATAGTGCAGCTCCGTAACAGCAGTTCACCATGGAGAAGGCTGTTCAGTAACCTTTCTCCTTCCCCCAGGAACACGGGGATTGCTCTATTCTGCACTGGGACTGAGGACAACGTAATAACAGAGCCTCTCTGATCTGTTACTCACCCCCTGAAATTTAAAAAGCAGACAACCCCTGGACAAGTCTCAGATCTAGATGCAAGGATCCTTCTTGCCAGTACAACAAACACGTAATGATGCTGGTGTAGGCAAAATCTCCTCCAAGCACCAGGATCCCCTCAATGAAAAACTATGTCAATCCACATAAAATCATGGGTATTAACATGCCAGAACAAAGGGCCTGATCCACAGATAACTGCCCCTGAGAAACTGAATCTGTCCTGTTTTTTTAACATTATCTACCCCAACGTATCAAGAACAAACTACCCTGTGTTTTAATACACTGATAATATGGCAAAGGATTAGAGGTATGCTAAGTCACCATGCCTCTTACAAATAGCATAGGTAAAGTAACTATTTTGTTTTCACTTCAGTTTTGCACTGCATGCTTTCGTTTAGCTTGTAAAATAAATGTGTTTTTATAAACCTTGAATCAAGAAAGAGGGAAGAAGTAAATGCCTGGACCAGCCCGTTCATTTCCAATCTCCTGCTCACCTGTGGCAGTTGAGGCAGAGTCTGTCTACCATACTGCAGGCACAGAAAGCAAGCGAATCGCAGGTCTCATTGACGATTCCTACGAAGGCATTGGTACCTGGGATTCTCGTCAGCCTGTACTTGGAGCAGTGACTGCCGTGCACAAGGTTTGTCAGATCACCCTAGGAAAAAAAACAAATAGTGTCAACTGTGTAGCAAGAAACCCGTTGTTTTAAGGAGCTGAAGACTTTCCCCCTTCCAAGGAAACCTACAGAGCTGAGGGAACACAAATGCACGGGAGTGCTGCCTTCACAAATAAGAGGCTTCTAAAATTGTTCATCAACCTGTTGAGTTTTGCTTCCAAGCTACTGCTGGGTGGAAAGACTCTGCTGAAGATAGAAAAAAATACGCTTAGCTTGTAAGCGTTACGAGATGTGGCAGCAGCGTTGAGTCCGATATCCCGCTGACAGCAGGTTACATCTCACTCCTCCGCATCCCTCACCGACCCATCCCCACTGTGCCAGCCATCAGGGACCTCCGCAAAGAGGCTCTGCTCTGACGGGAAGGCACCATCATGACTTGTTGAAACCTTCCTGGCACATGTACTATAAAAAAAAATACACCACAGCACTGTACAGCTGTGATCTATTTGGTAGGCAGACTCATTCCTGATTCCTATTTTCATGCCACAATCTTAAGCTTTCACTCTGTCCTATACAATTTCCTTTACAGTAATATACTTTCTATTTTGCATTTCAAGTGTGGGGAAAATGTTTAAGCCTACCTGACATAAATCAATGTATTCTGCCATAACTTTCAAATATTTTTGCCACTCATTTCCCACCTTCTCCTCCCAGTAATAATTGAAAAGTATTATTTAAAGAGCAGCTTCTCCCACAGAGCTTAACATCTTTTGAATAATTCTGCAGTGATCTTGCAAGGGTGGATCTGTGGCGCTGCAATCAGCTTTCACGGTGCAGTGAGAGACGACAGCCCCTTGCTTAGACCTCTTGGCACAAGACGAGCCACGGGGACCGCAGAGCATTCACATCTCCAAAGACTGCAGTTTGACAAACGATACTCTGCAAATGCTCATGCAAGTTGCATCAGTAAATGCATTTATTCGATCACCCAGCTAGAAGATAAGTTATTAGAGACCTTTACTACCTGTGTCACAGGAGGACGTGATACTGGTCAGAGTTGGAAGCCAGAGGTCAGGAGAGGATCCAAAGCAAAAAATCCCAACTACTGCTGGAAACTCCTCACCTAACAACCGAGAACTTATTTTCATGATGCTGGATGAGACTTTGCAGACATCAACCACAGCTGACCAGCGATCACATCCATAATCCCTTGTATGTCAACTGACTCCTCATGCGAGCACAGTTTGTGCAGTCCAAATCGCTGATTTTGTGTTTGGAGAGGGTGAACGGAGGCCAATCCACACGGAAGACTGGCTTCGAGCCTCGTCTGCTGATCCTGGCAAGGATCTGCATTTCCACCAAAAGAAACCCAACCCAACCAAAGTACATTCAAAAGCAAAATAAAACAGAAAAACACACTTACCACTAAGCTGGTATTAAATTTATAAAACCGCTGAACTGTTCTGTCACTGAAGCTGTTGCAGAGGTTTTTCTTGACGAAGTTTGGGTGGTTCAGAATGTCATTTGCTACCAAAGGCTCCTAAATGAAAAACAGAGGATTTTATGCCTTTGAAATCAGACACAAACAGCAGCTTCTCTAGAGTCCTTACCACCTCAGAAATTAGAAAAGGTAGGAATAAACCAAGAAAAAAGGAGCCAGACCTTGTGTGTAATGTGCTGTTGCTCCACCGGTGCGTGTCCTTTGGGATCGATGAGGGTTGGGTGTGCCACAAGGTACCCTCTGTCTTCCATGATAAAGCACCTGCCCCACAACAAACAAAGAGGAGAGCCTCCCATTAGACCTCCTCAGGCTTTAGAGAGATACGGTGAAATGAAACATGATCTTAAATTTACAGCTAGAGGAACAATTTTTAAAGGCTTCCATTTATTGAAATAGCAGGGCCATTAAACAAATTCACTGCAAAATGTCTTTAAAGAATATATCGGGTATTTCCCTGAAGCTTTTAAATCTGTTACTGTTATAGCAAGCCTGGACCATCAAGGACCTGAAAATGGAACTGATTAGAAACAGAAAGAAAAACTGATCAGTGCGTTGTCTTGTCTGATCGGGGAAGATCCAGAAATAAATGAAGCATAATGAACTTGGAAAGCTTTAACAGTTTATTAATCTACTATGTTACTAATTAAACAGAGATTTCACACTCTCCTTTAATGACCTCCGGCTTTAGAATTCAATTTTAACGGGGAGATAAATAATTCCTGTTTCATTCTCAGCCTTCCCAACCTTTCCTCTCCCTTTTCAGCTCTTCACATTAGTTTCCTGTGTGATCTCAGGGAAATGATTTCGGATCTGTGCCCCTATGTAGAAACCAGTGTGCTGTGAGGTTTTAATCCGTAACGTTTTCGGCATCTCCCGTTTCCATAGCCGCAGACCGCCGCACTGGCGAAGGCGGAGGAGCAAGCAGCACCGTGGATGGCACAGCCTGTGCCAAGATCAAGAGAATTGGTGGCCGCAGAAGGGAGATGGGAGGAGGTTAATGTGGCCACTCAATGCTCCTGAAGTGCTCAGCGGGGTAGCAGCCACGTCCCCCTGCGCAGCAGGGCTTTGGCAGGGCCCCGCAGCTGCACCGCTGCCCTGGCCTCCTGCCTGGGGCTGGCAGACACTTCATGTGGCTTTAGAGTCTGCGATTCCCATGGCAGTCTGCTGTGTAAAGCTCTACCTACATCGGCTCACAGAGGGAGAGAGCAGATATAATTTAAAGCAATCAGCACAGAACAGATGAGACTGTACACTTTAGGTATACAAAGGAGTCATGAAAACTTGTAGTTGGATATTTTTTACTGTCCCAAACTGTTCGGGCTTTGCATTAGAAATTCACATAGTGATTGTTGCATTTTCTCTTTTTTCTGAAAGATGCTATAGGAAACAGGAGAACGAGTAGGCTTGTGATTACCCCAGAATGACTGCAGAGGGAAAAAGCTTAGTAGAGATACATTAAAAATCCCCAAATGCCTGCCAGATAGTTAGAATAGTTGTCTCTTAGTACATGCGTGCATTTACACAGAGGCTGTACGTATTAGATCCAGCTTCTGTGTTAGAATGGTCTAACAAAGCATTTAACAATATGCTTGAAATTCCTCATTTAGAGAATGTAGAAACAGAATAAAGCATCTGACCCCATTGATTATTAATAGTTTTTAACTGGGGGGGAAGGAACACCAAGCTAGAAATCCTGGTGGTTAATACACCATAAAATATATAAAAAAATCTGCAAAACAAACCAGAAAAGAACTGGGAGGATGACAGAAAACCACTTCCCTTCCCAAACTTAAGGTTTAAAAACAAACAGACAACAACAACAACGCCCAAACTGTGTTATCAGGAACAATTAAGATACACAGAGGTCTAAATAAAATTAGATACTCCAGATGAAATCAGACTTCTTCTGACTAGTGTTGTGGTATGTATTTCTGAGAAAAAATATAACAAAAGTATATTTTAAAAATCATAGTTAAAATAACTAGAGATAATACATCATTATTACATGCTCACAGTAACTAAATAGGTAAAATGAAAACAAACAGAACAGAATGGAAAGTGTTCATTTAATAAAGAATGGGGTTTTGCCCAGGATTTCAGTGAAGTCTAAATATAACAAAAAAAAAAATCAGTTATCTTCCGTTTTTGTATTCCTGCAGACTGTTTATTTAGCTGATGACAGTTTGATCTTGTATAACAAAAAAGTCCACATAATCTTTAAGAGAAGAACAAGCACAAATTTTAGTGGAAATCAGAGAACACACGCTGAAAGTAACAGAATCCTAGAATAAGTTAAGTTGGAAAGTACCTCTGGGTCATCTGGTTAAAAAAAACCCCACAAACCAAAACAAACAAAAAAAAGCTTTAGATATTCATTGCCTGGAAGGAACGGCTTACCTTATTTTGTTTCCTCCATCTTGGTTACAAACTGGCAGCAGGTCCATGAGAACTTTGTAGAAGTATCGGAGGGTGAAGTCAATGCCCATTACTGCCACTGAATGCCCTGAAGACATCTGTGCACTGCAAAGGGGGGGGGGGGGGAAGGAAAAAGGCTTTCCTGGTTGTATTAATAATTAATATTTTAATTACTCAGTTCCCTACTTGAAAAGGGGACTGGCTTCTCTGGCATGTAAATGACCAGCTCAAATCCACATCTCCACACTGAAGCTCAGTTCACCCTGCTTGTGTTTAAATGAACACTTAGAGCAGCTGTAAACGGAGAGAACGGTGTCTTAACAGTGTTAGTTATTTGCTGCAAATGCTGAAGTCTCTCCACATAAATTGCACCTTATGCAACCAGCACGTGGAGGAGAGAGGAGACAGCCCAGGACTGGATCACACCCAGGAACCGACCCTTCTTCCCACAGGCTGTGCTCCCTCGACTCTTACATACACCCCTACCACCACCACAAATTTAGTATTTAGCAACATAAATTAGGATTAAAAATTCCCCACCTGCACAAATGAACGCAGGATGCAGCTCCTGCATTTCTAGCACCCGAATCCCCACTGCCTCGGGGGGGGGGGGGGGGTATGTTCTGCACCGCTCCTCTTTGCTCAGCCCCCAGCGTTAGGACCTGAATATGAAGCTGCCATAGACATTTTGCTAAATCCCTAAAATTCCAAAGTGTAGGACTGATTATGAATTTCAGCCAGAAAAAAAAGCTGGCCAAGGTACAAACATGAATGAGGTTACCTTGCACCAGGCAACTAGGTGGTATTTAGGTGCTGGTTAATGAGCACTGTGTTAAATGCTTCAAATCACATCCTACTAACAGGCCAGTTATCTGTGCTAGCTGGAATTAAACACGACTAGTTCATGTTAACCTGACGCTGCCTCTCCCACTGCCTACAGAGAGCCCAGTGACATTTAAAACCATATCACTTCACAAATGTTCTGATTCAGTATCTTTCCCCAGTGTAGGGCAACCATAAAATAAACATTTAGGGAAAGGGCAGAACCTGGAGTCTCTGTGGATGCTCACCAGCAGTGGCAGCAAGAGCTGCTGTGAATTGCAGTATTTCGCCCATACTGAAAATGCACTTGTGTTCCTATTTTTACACACCAGTTCGGGAATATACACAGTTGCCTTAGCAACTGATACATCAAAGACCGACAAAACAGTCTCAGGCTGATGTATGGAAGTGTATTTTCTCACAGCTCTATAAAGGTAAAAAAGCACTACTTTTGCTCAGTTGCATCGTTTTAACTTTCCTCACCATCAGTGAAGCAACTGCAAGAGGTCTCCTGGAAGAAGCACAGTCTTGACATGTGGCTGAGACCATTTGGATGCTGAAAGCTCCAAACAGAAATTATATTCTATTTATGTTGTTATTTTCCCAAGACTTCCTGTCCTGGCAAATTCCCACCTTCCCCTCAGGCGAAACATCCAGATACGCAAGACCTCCTGAATCAATACACTTGAGCTAAGGCGCAAATCTCCACTGGGCAGCTGGGCGCCAGAGCAGTGAGGTTCTGGAACAAAAGCCTTCTAATATAATAATAGGGGAAAATAACTAATATATATTATGGCAGGTTATGAAAATGATTGCATGATGCGGTGATCTGCAGTAGCCTGAGGCTGGACTGAATGATGAGGGAATCTCTGTCACTCCTCCATTTCTAACACCCAAATTCTCAAAGATTGCTTCCTGCAGCACTGAGATGGCACAGCCAGACCAAGTTACCTCTCATCCCTGAAGGACGCAAAATGATCAGCTCATACTCAAATTGCAGGGCGTGCTACTTTACACCTATGCGGGCCTTATGTTGATGACAAAGGAGACACCTTTGACTTGCTATTTTTTAAAATCTACTTTTCTAAATAATTTTATCTCTGAAGATAGGAATAAAAATGTTTAGAAAAGAAGATAACTGAACAGCACAGCTGGACTATACAAAGTAGAGGCTGCTGGCAGCCCCTTATCCATATAAAACTAACTGTGTTTACTGGACTGAAGTTTGCTTTTAAAGAGGTACAGTGAAGGTGTAGTCAAATCTAATTTGTAGATTTATAAATACAGATTCTAAAAACCTGCATTTAATTTATTTTTAACATTACCCATTTCATGGAGAAGGAATGGGAAGAAGGATGACAGTAAGCAGCACAGATACATTTAACTGTATGTGACAAGGCATCAAGCTATGAAGTTACTGCTCTGTCCTAACAGACAAAAAGCCATTAAGAATGCTTTAAATATTTTAGCTTCATTTTTAAGCATTAAATCCTTCTGGTTTGCTGATGCGAGCCATATTAAATAACTTCTTGCATGAATCTTCTATTCCCAGCCTCCAAAACAGAAGTAGGATATACATAAAAAGGGAACGAGAGATAAGCGTCAGTTCCAGATAAACTAATGTTGTTATTTAAACCCACACAGCAGTTTCTAATGTGAGTATGCCTATTAACTCTACTGATTCCTCCCCCACCCCTCCGTTTTTTTAACTAAGACCTCTTTGGGGATTATAACCGCATGTGAGTATAAGCTTTAGAGGTCATATTTACCCAGGAATCACACTCACATCTGCCAAACTTTGTTTAACCATACTCTAATCATGTTCTAATAACCCATGCGAGCTTTAAGTTCTTAAAGCTAACTGAACCATCGCTTGCTAGATAAAAATCAGAATTTTAATTAATTGCACTTCTCTTCTTACAAAAGTGCTTATTTCCCTTAAGTAAATTCCTCTCTGAGAAGCACCATGCAGGCGTTAGGCCTGATAATACCCCTGCCAAAAAAAGACACGCAGGTGTCCTGTGGTGGGAAATTCCAAACAAAGACGAGATGTCTCTGACAAGAGTAGAAAAGCAGTGTCCCGGGCTCTGCTGGCTTTGTGATCTGTATTTACCAGCGCAATGTTAGAAGTTACCTTTGTACTGGTGGGGTCTTAGATGGAGCGTGTGCAGAAGCCATGTGCTCAGTGAAAGTCTTGGAAGAGACTCCGTATAAAAACCAAAACAAGTAACTACTATTTCTGAGACTCGGGAGAGCTTATGGTAGAAAAGTTTACTACATATTCTACAAACTAACCTCCTTTAAACATTCTACATCTCAATCCGAACCTGAGCCTTAGGCTGGGGGCCTGGACAGGAGGGAGCTGAAACAAAAAAAGTCTGGTCCTCGAGGGAAGGGTCATTCCAGTACTGACAAGATGTTCATAGACAGACTGACTCCACTTCTCCTGGTGGCGATATTACACTGTACTGAGAATAAAGGAAATGCTGAGATTCTCTCGATCAACTTTGAGTGAAGATACATTAGAATTTCCCCTTTCCTTTTTTTAAACCATAGAAGACTAATTAATAAAGAAAATGTTTCTTCCTACATGGCTATGATGTTCATTTTGGTTTTGATCCCAAAGGCACGGGCTGCTATTTCCACTCCGATTTGTTTTCTGCAATCCCGTATGGGCGGGTGAAGGTTTACAGGCTTCTCCTCAAGTTCTTCTTCCTCCTGAAAGCCCCTGTCCAGACTGAATTTAAACAGCCCAGGCGAGGAGCTCCCCCAATTTCTGGAGTACGGATAGATCTTTAATTAAAACCGCCTTGTGGACTAACCTCTATTTGCAGTTAGGTAGATCTGCTTTCACCTCTTATTCCCTCCAAAGATCACCCTGGCACATACAACTTCAGGAGTGTAAGCGCAAGTAACTTCAGGAAATTCAGAGATTAGCTGTCTTGATGAAAAAAGGTAGTCCGTCTTATTTGACTACCAGCAGAGAGGGAATATATCCCAAACTGCCTAATGAAAGCGATCCCTCTCCTCCTCCTAGGTCCCTGTCTTGCATACATGACATTTCATCTCACGTTCATCCAGGAGCACATTCTCACCAGTCAATCTTTTTTTCTATATGCTATTATTATTTGTATATGAATAGAGCTACAGAATATAAACCTATTCATATACCATGGATTTTTCACAGCGTTTCAGTGTTTTCACTGAATCTACACAAGGTTATATCACATTTCATCAAAAGCACTTTAAAACCAGGTTTGGTTTTCAGTTCTTGAACACGAAGGAGTTGCTAATTGAGAGTATTCTTGCTTGACACAAACCTCGAAACACCATTTACCTGGAAGAATGGACTGTGTGACTGATCGTAACGACGTAGCCTGCCCCTCCAACATCTAAGTAGGGACCAGTAAAGGTAATCAGTCCTGGATTAGCCACTGCATGCAAGTACCTAAGGGCAGCCAAAAGAAACACTTATAATTAGCAAAAAATGGTTACTGTAAACTTTAAGACAGTATCCTTGATTTTGCAGAAACACAGACAAACATTGAATTCTGCACACTGTGAACAACGTGCCGCCAAATTAATGTTTCTTAATATTAAACAAGTACCTAAGTACGATTAGGACCTAGACCTAAAACAGACTTGCTCAATAAACAGTTCCTCAGTACATACAACTGCATTAAAAAAGCTCAATTTACTTCTGCATAGAATACATTTAATGTCATTTTAGACATTTTTCCCCAGAACAACGTATGACTTAGTGCCAGTGGACTCTCAAACTCAGAGCAAACACTGGCAAAATTATTATGTTGCAAACGCAGGAGAAAGGACGTCCTATAGGCAGAATTCACACATGAAAATCTGGAAAGATGTCAGAAAGTGACTACAAATTACAATCTCTTTTAAAACTTACTGCCAACATAAAATGAGCCACAATCATGTCAAATATCTTCCTACTGTCATAAGAAAGTTTATAAAATATTCCAACTGTTGGAAATGCTTTTGTGTATGAAAAGTCTATTACTTTGCTTTCCAGTATACTAACCCATGAGTCTGGACTGCAGCGTGCAAGTGACTGAATTCTGAATTCTACTTTATTACTAGGGCTTTGCTTGCATCTTCTTTCCAAAACATTGCCATTTGGCTTTAGATGAAAAACAAGACATTATGGCAGGCTGCATATGGAGGCTTTTTCAAAACCATGGGTTGAAAAAATCAGTGAAGTGTGAAAGCACACCCCCACCCCCACCCCAAAACAACAATGAAAATAAATTTGAGAGCTTCTTTTAAAAGGAGACAAGGGATTGTAAAAGGGCATTCAGTTAATTTACAACATGAATGCACCCTGTTTATCTCACTACAAAAAAAGAAAGCAAAATTCCATCATCTTATCTGTCAGCAAAAACACAAACAACAACAAAAAGGAAGAAAACCTGAAAAAAAGCTAATCAGTAGCTATGGTAATGATTTTTTCAGGGAGAACATGGGTGAGGAGAGCTACAGTATGGCCAATGCCAGGAGCAATTCAGAGCCTTCCCCGTACAGCTGGAGGGTTGGGACCCAGCCAGCGCTGGCTCGTGCCTTTCCCAGCATCGCTGTGTGGCAGCACCTGGCTGGCTGCTTTCAACAAAGCACACACGTCAAAACACACTCCAGAGCGCTCTCATGTCTCAGGCTCTCATTTGTAATGTATACAAATATTTTCCCAAATCAGTTGCTAGTGCATAATTAATAGTGCACAGTCAAGCCAGCAAATTCCTACTTTAAATTAGCAATGAAATCTGCTGTAAACAAACAAACAAGACGACTAAAATATTAACAACCAAAAATGGCACAAGAAGCTGAAAACACTCCCGAATTAGCTAATCCCTAAAGGGGATATTCATTTTCTGAATATTTACATTCCCATCTGCCATAGCAGGGATATGAAACAGAAACTATCACTTAAAATAAAAAGGGCTGAAATTAGAACCAATAAAGGTTTTAACTAGCTGTATTTAAGCACCAAGCCTTTTACGCATGATGAAAACATTTCTAGTTAAATAGATTATAGCTGGCCATAAAAAAACCCAGGCTATGAAATTGATACCAAATATTTCCCTTATTGCCCTCCAAGATTATCCAAAGCTTTGATAACGGGACCCTAAAAACTCACCATTGTCTCCTGGTGGGATCAAATGCTTTGTCCATGAGGGAACCGGGGTAAATTCGAAGCACCCCATTGGGGGTTGCTATGTAACGGCGCACAATATAACTGTTCAGGCTACTCATTTCCATTTGTGTCATCCATTCATCTGTGACGTGACTGGTAGCCATTACTTCATTTCTGACAGAGAACTGCAAAACAAAGGCAGACCTAGCAGGGTTCCTCTAAGACTTGCATGAAAAGATAATAAGCTGCTCGCAGGGTTTCCTTAAGAGCGATCGGAGATCATCTAAACTCAATTACTTGTTTAAAGTCTTCCCACACCAGACGGATCTGGCACATTCCAACCAAAGGAAAAGCTTATTATAATGAAATAAGCTTATTATAATGAAATATTGTTGTCGTTATCTCTGCGGCTTTTAGAGTTTGCTTTTTTACTTCACGTAAATACAAATACTGCTCCGCTTGCACACAAAATAGAAATTTCTCATTTATATGCCTAAGAACACAAAGATATTTCCGCTCTAAATTTACTGTAGCTTTAATTTTTCTAGTGTTTATTTTAATAGCTGCTTATCAACTTTTTTCCCCCCTCTTGGGGAGGAAGCCCTCTCCCTCCTCTCTCCACTCTCCTGGGCCTTGAAGCCCACGGCCATCTCTCCAGGCATGGCAATACCACTCCAAACCACCACTCCATAACCCTATGAGCATGAGGAGATCAGTGTTTCAGATACTCCCCTCCTGGATGAAGGCGTGGGACGTGAGGAAACCGGGGTCTCCAGGGCTGACCAGAGCAGTCAGCACCGAGAACATACCTTAAGGCCAGGATTGGCAATCAGGCGCGTGTTGTCGCTGAGGTACGCTGTGTAATGCTCCACCATCCGTTTTGTCTCAGGCTGGCTGAGATGTTCGTATGGAGAAGAGAAGCTGCCCGCAGAGAGCATTACCGTAGGGCTTTCTACAAATAGCAAAATATGAGAAAGTTAAGGACAATGAATTGCACATATTGCATAGTAAACACATTCGTATCACGAAAGGGTATCCTCCGCCTGTTCCTCCACTCTCCCACACTTCAGTATGCAAAGCGCGCAGCTCCTTCAGGTCACGGGTGGACTGTGAGCGAGGGCAGGAAACGTGAAGTTCTCCATCCAAACCAGAGCGCTCACCAGAACAGCTTGCCTGCCCAGGCACTGACAAAACTTATGTTCCACATGAATTACCTTTCTTGCTTCAAAATACAGACATCACAAAGTTAGTCCACTTACTCTGATCTCCACATGTTATTTGGTAGACTTTAGTGCCTTTGTTCTCAAAGTCTAAACAATTTCTGAATTACTACTTTTCGAAAGATTACAGAAGCTGTTTTCCCTTAAGAAAAGATTTTGTGCTAAAGAAGAAGAAATTAGTTATCTATGTTTAGGTTAGATATGGCAGAGGAAAACGAAAACAAGCACTTTCAGTTACAGATAATGAACAAATGGGGAATTACAAGCGCAGAAGAGGGAGCTTACCAATAAAAGTGTAGCTGTCTGGGGTGATTTTCAGAACAGACTAGAAAGTAAACTTTCATTGTGCAGAAACTGCAATACCAGACAGCTTTTTCTTTTTAAAAGAAAAACTATTATGATGATGCAGGGCTGAAGGTTGAGAAGAACGCCTTTTCTGAGTATTTGACCCATGGAACCCGATTTCCCTGTGTGTAATGGTCTCCAGAGGAAAAACTTCACTGGAGTATGTGAAGTGTTCTGCTTTTATTCACATTCCTCTAAAACACATCACCATACATCCAGCAACCATATGTACTGCAGTCATCACTTATGAACTTCTATTACAGTCCTTCATCTGCTTCCCAGACCAAATATTCCGATGTTATTGCATTTTTGCTTTGCATGAAGTTTTTCCACTTGTCAGCTTAGTACTGCATTTTTTGGATATTTTCCATTTATATCTTGTCTTTTTGGATATAAGATAATCAAGACTAGGCACCACATTAAAGAAAGAAAAAACCCTGTATTCTAAACAATTGGCAAAGCAATTTCCATAGGTTTGTTAAGTTCCTCTATAACTCCTCCAGTCTAATCTCACTTAGCTATTTGTGGCACTGCAATATAGCTAAGAAAATATCACAACTGTGCCGCTAATCCACTATGAGACCTTCAAACCTTGCTACAAACAAAAGCACTTAATTCAGAACTTCTTATAATACAGCACAGATTTTAGTAAAAACCTCCAAGAGTAATACTTAAATATGAAAGCTTGCAACTTATGATGCTTATATAAAAAACCTCTATGTTCTTAGGATATATTATGTTTTTTTAAGTTCTCTATCCTTTCCAGACAATAGAACTTACACTGCCATACAGACTCTCCCTCTTTCCAGTAATACTTGAGCAACTACTGAAATCAGTCAAGTAGAGTAGAATCAGTTCAGCTTATCAAATCCAGGAATGCATCAGTAACCCGAGAATTTTTAAGGTACCTTGAAGGTAAGGAGGGTCTGGAAACCATTACACCACAGGAGTTCTCACAGTTTCCCCCAACAGGCATAACTTCTGACTTCTCATGGATCGATGGTCTTAAATGCTTATGGCAGTGAAAAACTTGCATAAATCCAAAGTCAAAAAGTACTCCTGCACGACTGGCTGGGACTTCATCCTACTTACATTTGTCAATAAGCTGCTTTACAGCCAAGAGAACAGAACTTAGTTTTAAGCTTGGTGAGACATTTCTCACTCTCCCCACTCCACTTTCTGGGAACTTGATCAAGCAAGACTCACGGTGCATTTATCTCATATTCTGATGAGCAGTCCCACTGCGTTCACCCATGCAAGTGCTCGCCACTGGGCAGGGTAGCTATGATCAATGAAGACCTATAAGGAGGTACGGCTGATTAGAAAATCAGCCCTGGAAATAAAAGCATTTCAAGAGAAGAGTATTTCCAGTGTTTTGTGAGAAGAGTTTTATTTTCTGCTGCCACACTTTACAGAAACACGCATGAGGTCAAGACGAACTGCAAGAAAGCTTTACCTAAGGTAGCCAGCTGCTTGAAGTGCAGGCAGGCATTTGGCTGGCCCAGCAGATCCAGTCGATGATACAGGAGCTTGCTGCTGGGGACAGTGTTGAGATTCTTCAGCTGTTTAACAGGTATTTCTGGCTGTATCACCACGACACACAGAATAAAGGATGTGTCCTGGACCTGAAAAACAAGGGCAAGTCATCAAACTGAAACAAAAAGGTGGAGGTGCTACAGAACTTATTTTCTATTTAGCATTCGTTCTCTTTTAATTGCTCATCTCGTCCACCTCTGGAAGGTGGCATCCCACACTTCGCCATACTCTGAAGGATCACAGTTCCCACCCTCTCTGAAAACAAACAATTCCCTTTCAAAGAAGCTAATACGGACTCAATCCTACAGAAAACAAGAGAGGAGGATTGTGCAGATAAAATTTTCAAGCCATATTGGTCTCTATACAGGGTAGAGACTTGATTACAGCAACTCAGTCCCATACAGCCACATTCAAGCCTGTAACTATCCTGTATGTATTGGAGCCACTAAGTTGTACAAAAAAATACTTTTCCACAGCCTATGCACAAAATAAAAATATTTAGTTTTCAGGAAAAAAGACTGCATTAGGACTTTCATTTTGTTCCTCAATTTGCAATAATTTCTAACGCTGTTTCGTGGATACTTTTTGAAGTGTCATTAACAGAGGAGAGGCTTCAGGTTCACAGTTGATAACACACTGGTATTCCCATTATGAAGAATACAGACAAATTAACTCTCAAAAATAAGATTTTATCATTACCACTCTTAATTGTGTGCTGCATGTGTCACATGCTTTACTGGTTTGTATATTTTAAGTATCCTATAGTACATCAGACTAACAAAACTTGGGAGTTGCCCAGCTGCTCTGCAAGGGTGTTTGATATTTAATGTAGCATTACAACATTAGAAAATGTCACATCCTCCTATGTGAATTTCTGTTACACAATGACAGATTTAATCTCTTAAAACTGCTCAGCTTAATCTTTTAGGTTGGATTTAACTTAATACTGTGAAATGATCCACAAGTACCCTCCTAAGTTTGTTGGCACAAAGAAGTAGCCAATTACTTCTGGCATCAGCGAAATTCACCTGGATTATATTTAACCTTAGATTCCATTTTAATCCCTGGGTCAAGATTAGCGTTCAGATATGTTCAAAACTGAAGAAAGGACAGCTGCTAGAAGCTCTCTTAAAGCTCTTACAACAGGTAACATAGCCTGTTGCATACACATCGTACTCAGTTTCAATGAAAGCTTCAATATAACTAATGTTTGTAAGAAAAGTGTTAAATTACCGCAAACATCATCACTGGCTACTGATACAGTTCTGCAACAAGATAGTATCAGAATGAGAAACTGACATTTTCCCAATTGTATTAATTAATGGATTGTACTACTCTGCCCCAAACGTAACAACAGTATTAAACAAAAGAATGACTTAATACTAAACTCTGCCTCAGCACTGTATTGAAATGTGGTCTCTGATAAGGTGTTTACGTGTCACCTGGCTTGAAGTATGACATCCAGACCAGTATAGCTTTACTTCCATTGGGAAAGCACAAGTATAATCTCTATGTAACTGTACATTACATGTGTCTTATGAAATGAGTGCCTTCATGAAGAAAGAGCACCACATATCCATGCAGACACATCTCTGAAAATGACACGGTAACAAACCTGAAATGGTAATTTCATTGGTTCTTCACTGGAACAAACCTCCCCACATTCATGCAGTTTCTCAGTAATTCAAATCTTTCATACGTCAATATATAGCAATACTTCATGCTTCACTATATTCAATACATTAATGTACTCTTCAATATATGAACTTACTCTATGCCATCCTGCAACAGCGTCACTTTTGTTCCTTACCATTTTCCAGGCATAGCTGACATTGTAGGCTTCTTTTCCAATTTCTCTCAGTTTGTTTACATGCCAAGACAATGACGAGTTCACAGGAACCGTAATGATCTGGCTGCCCAGGGGAATGCTATATTGGCAAATATAACACACAGCATTTTATTAAACACTAAGAAAGCTCTTAAGCAAAACCCAGCTACTGTACATTTATAAAAATATCGTAAGATATGAAGAGATTAACTGTTATCTGTCTTAGGTGAAGAAAAAGTGTACGTATGCTGAAAATGCACTTGTGTACTGACACACTTTGGGTTAAAACACATACTCAGATAAGAAAAAGGCTAAAGAAAAACCCAGACCAAATAGTGGAAAAACCTTCCTGACATAGAAGGGAGACATTAGAAAGAGTATCCCCCAGATCAGCTGTGGAAACCACTACTTAGCACACCAAGCGATAAAATGAAGAAAGTTGGAGGAAAAACCAAAGCAGAACTGTTCTGCATTTGTGTGTGTGTGAATAAATCCATCCGAGTATCCAGATATTGTAGGAAAAGGAACTTTACCTTATATTCTCTTAAAACTCCTCTAGAAATACTTCTAGTGCTCTAAGGACTGCTAATGTTTGGACTTGCGTCCCGGTTCCTTACCTAAGGATGTTCTGGCGCACTAGCTCAAATTTAGGAATGTTCTCATAATGGATAATATCTGTGTGGAGTGGTGGTTCAGACAACAGGTAGGGCCTGGTAAGGGATGGGTGCATAAGAGTGTATCCTAAAAAAATAAAGACACAAAACCAGACATTGAATGCATTATAACAACTGAATACAGGATGAATATTTGCAGGAGAAAAAAAAAATACAGTAACTACATACAATTTTTTTTTACAAAGGCTTAACAAATGTAAGTGAACAAGCAATATTATCATCAAGGAAGTTGCAAACTAAGAACTTGGTAAGTTGCAAATGAAAGACAGCTCAAAGAACCAAGCAATAAAAAGACGTTGGGATCAGAGGAAAAGAGCTGAACACATATACACCAGTTTTGCCTTTTGCCCTACACATATAGAAAACCTTGATGTTACACATGTAGAAAGTCTCAACAGCAAGTAAGCATTTCCACATCAAAATTCCAGTACAGAAATTTCAAGTCAGGAATCCACCTACAGTCTCCAGCTGTCCGGCAACCCTCAGGCAAAACTAACCAAACAACATGCAATTAATCTTTTAATAAATATTATCATTCATTACCTATAGACTATTTAGAGACATGAGAATTAAGAGTTTCCATTTGATGGTTAATGATCTCAGTGGGACTGGAAGAGATTATCTGAGCTAAAAACTTACCTTTATTATCAATGAGGAAAGTGTAGGAACCCAAGGAATCTTGATAATAGGTGACATCTTCCAAGATATAGGCAAGATTAACATCTACTCCAACAATCCCTAGTAGCAGGTTTCCAAAGTAACACGGTTTACTTACAGTCATTATCAGGCCTTAGAATGAGAGGAATAACATAAAACCATCAGCAATAATACCTAGTTAATTATTTTTAGAGGAAACAGAGCATGCGCTTTATCATTTTAAAATGTTATACAGTTAAATTTTTATATAGTATTCCTTGCTGGAATATGGACAAAAACTGGCATGCCTACAGGGAAGCTGAGCAGGTTATCTGTCATGTCTGGTTGGTTTTAGCCACTCTCCCTAATTAGTTATTTCTATGTTTCTAGTAGTGACCTAAGGTACATTTAATCAATTTATTAAAATACACACCACAATTAATGTTTTGGGGTTTTTGTCAGTCTACAAGTGGATGCCTTACAGATAAGAAATGCTTTTGCATGAAAAGCCAAGGTAGTATTTTGTTCCTTTAATATCATTTAAGGCACTTTAAAAAATAGGGGGATGAGGGAGGAAGAGAATTTGTACTTGTAAAGCAACAATAGGGATGAATTATTGCTCATCTAATTGCATATTCAGAATATTAAATGTCCTCTGCTTAACTAAATCCCAATATGGACACTGTACTGGGAATCATACCCATAATTACACAACGGTTTGGGACACATCTTGTGCCTGAGGTAAGAACTCTCGGTAATACCTTATTTCTCTTACTTTCTACACCACTGCTATCTGGAAACTCAGAGACTCTTTTCCTTTAAACCAGTATAAAATTCATTTGCATGTATAAGCTTTTAAGTACACTTTGATATTTATGTAAGACAAACCTTCTCTATTGCACCATTTCTAATCCTTCTGTTGCTCAAATTTTCCATTATGCTTGGATGTGGCTTTGAGAAAGAGTAATAATACAGCTTAATTAACAAGGTTAGGAAATGCAGAAAGTAGCAAGCATTCTGACTCAGAAGAGATTTGCTCAGGAATAGTCTTAAATTTGTTTTGGGACTCAACACACAAGGCAAATGTGCAACCTAAACTCAGCAGCCCTTCAAAACTATTCAGCGTAACCATCAACTACTCCTACATACTAGCCGAGACTAAGAACACGCGAAGTCCTGAATGAAGAAATAAAGAATTTGCTCAATTGTCAAAGCAATATAAAAATCACCAATGTATTTCCTAACATCACTGTGATGGTCACATCTTTTTACAGAGCACTGGAGCCGTGCTAGAGAAACGTCAGGTGAGCTGCCCAAGAACTAGCAGGGGTAAACCCTACAGCTCTGATCTTCCAAGTGTGTACGTTGAGCTTTAGGAAGGGCACCAGATCCCAAAGGTAAAAGGAGCAACAGCACCGCAGCTTACAAGTGATGACACTTAAGCAAGCATTAGCTCAGGCAGTGGGACCCACAGCTGGGTGTGTGTCCAGCCGGGGGAGCTCTGCCAGCACTGTGGGAGCAGCCTAAGACCGCTCCCTATCTCCTGAACCTGCCCCTGTCAAGAACCCAAACAGGATCACCCTGCAGTGCATGCTTACCCTGAGCACAAATTAAACTGTCTAATTTCTGCAATTCTTACATGTATGTCATCTTATACACATGCTGGTACGCTCCCAGAAGTCTCTATCGATATCTACACCTTCAGTCTCTCCATTACTAGATGTAGTGGTGAGATCAGATCAAGTTGAACACACAGTGTTTGGTAATGTAGCATCTAGTTTTAAGGTAAAAGGGCAGATCCATCCACCTTCCCACCACGTCAGCATAAATTAGAAACCGACAGGAGAATGACACTACAGACGTCTGCTGCGTTAAGATACTCTTCAGCACGCATTCACAGTCTGCAGAAAAATTGTCACCAGGCTTCCACTAAACTCAGCAAATCCCTTGCTCCAGACTGTCCGAGCCATCACCAGCCAGCTCAGCCTTCCTGTCCTGTTTGGTGCTGGGGGCAGACAAAGTGTGCTGAAGCTAAAAGGAGAGCTAAGGATAGCACGTTTGGGACAATATTTAATAATCTCTCTTTGTGCCATTTGCTAAGATGATTGCCTTCCCCCTCTTACAGAGGTCTGACTGCCAGTGTCCAGCATCCCCACCTTTACAGCCTGGCAGCAGTGAACAGATGCTGAACTAGTTGTGAAGAGTCACTGCTTGGGGTGCAAAGACAGAAAAAAAGGAAACTCCAGCTGGAAGAACGACTCAAAAGTCACGTGCATGGCTCCACAGGAAAGGGAGGCTCAAACGATAATAACTTTTTCTCTCCTCCACTGTGGGGACCTATGCAATCCCTTGAGTCTACCTGTAAGACCTCAAAACATATAGAAGTACTGAAATAATGAATGCTGCGATGGTGCAGCATGGTCACGGCTGTCATTTCAACATAAGATTGCTTCCCTCAAGTACAAAGAATTTCTCTCCACAAATTAAATTATGGATGCTGTATACATACACATATATAAGAACAAATTTCACCCCTGAGAATCCAAGCTGAATCTATCTACTCCATGTCTTATTACCACTTTTTTCAAAACTAGATCTTCTGCAGATAAAAAACCTATGGCATGAAAGGCTAATTTTATATTTGTCTTGGGAACACACCTAAAAGCATCACCTTATAAGACTACAGTATATTTAGGAATATGTAAGCAAAAAGGAACCTCATCTCTTACGTTTTTATACCTAAATTCAGTGTAAGCACTTACCATCTCCCATTTCATCTGAGAAAGGCAGACTGAAGACTGCCTCATCGATCATTCGGTTGGGGAGGTTTGTGTAGAATCGGCCAACTGTAGTTTCCAGGTTACTCAGCTGGTTTAGGACCATCATGCTTCCCTTGATCACAGGTAGGGCTGTTCGGTCCGGCACCCCATACTTCACCGAGTTCTGCTCTGCCAGGTCTCGCAGAAAGGCCAGTTCCTTCAAACCTGTCACTCCCTCTGAAACAGAGATGCGAGAAATAGAAGGAAGGAGATAGAAGCAGCTTACTTTCAATCAAGACTTCTGTATCTTACTCCAAAGTATTGTCAATAAAAGCAAAATGATACATATGCTATACTGTAGGACTGAAAATACTATAGGCTTATTTAAGCGATAAGGTAAAGTGCTGAAAGACTAGTATGGTTTTAGGAGAAGTAATTAGCTAATATGAAATTTAATAAGATTGCCTCTCACATACTGTTGCACGGTGCAAAAATTCAACATGCTGTTCACATCACCACTTTAAACAAGATCTTTTAACAAAGACTTATGTGACCAATAAATCCACAGGACAGCTCTTTGTTCTCCACTGGTGGCTAGTCCACATAAAGGACCAGGAGCATATTATACGCCCTTGGAGATAACAGGCTTTGTTCTTTAGCTTAAACATTACAGTTTCACATTTTACCTAAGTCTCAGGCTCAATTCCTGCAGACAAATCAAAGACTTCTGTACATATTAGGTCTCAAATGAGTATTTAAATTTACAGTCAAATGATACATTAGCTTAAGCATTCGTTTCCTTGGCTAGAGTCCGTGTGCAATTTTTAGTAATACAACATATAGCCTTCTTATTAAAAATGCTTTGTTGGAAAAAGCACAGGATGCCAAACTACTGTGTGTGTGATCTTCATATTTAACTTCACTCTTAAGTTGGGTCCTAAGTTATCAAAGCACTTCAGATTACGTTTGATGTTCCATTCATGCTCCTTGGCTAATGACTGAAATACAAGTCACATATACTCTCACTTTGCTGCACCAGGAACATGGGCAGTGTCAGGAAGGTTTACAGTTGCAATAGTTATCAAATTTAATTCAGTCTGGTTACCACTAGACAATTTAGGCAACAATACTTTATATCCTGAGCAGCTGCACTGTGATATATAAGCTTATAGTGGCTGTCCTGGTTTTGGCTGGGATAGAGTTAATTTTCTTCCTAGTAGCTGGTACAGTGCTGTGTTCTGGATTTAGGATGAGAATAATGTGATAACACACCGATGTTTTAGTTGTTGCTAAGCAGTGTATACTAAGTCAAGGACTTTTCAGCTTCCCATACTCTGCCAGCAAGGAGGTGCACAAGGAGCTGGGTGGAGTATAGCCAGGACAGCTGACCCAAACTGGCCAGAGGGATATTCCATACCATGTGACATCATGCTCAGTATATAAACTGGGGGAAAGCTG